>NC_084815.1:15361806-15696806 GCF_963583255.1 Pyrus communis | reverse complement strand
ACAGTGGAATTGAATAAGTAATTTGTTATTTTAATACTCTCAATTATAAAAATTAGGAAATAACACATATTTACGTGGAATTTAAACATGAAAATTGGAGGTTCCAAATTCCAAGTTTTTTTTTCACGCAGAAATTCTAAATTTGTATGTTTATGTTTATGAATACAAACAAAGGAATTGATGCATGTGAATTTATAAATTGTGACTTTTATCCAAATTTCAAGTTTATTTTCTTCGTTCAAACATAGTGATTGAATTCCTCAATTTTCCTTCCTTTTTATGAAATTGCTTTGGCAAAATGCAGAGGCATTGACTATGCCGTTGCAAACAATGAGGTTCCGGCGATTGCTCAAGATTTACCTGGGTTGTTGAAGCAGGTACTGAAGTTTTCTTCTTCTAGTTCGTGAATTCCCGGTTTCAGTTTGTTTTCCCCTTTATTTTGAGGGAAAGATTTGTACTTTAACTCTTGTTTTGTGTAGATATGCCAACGCAAGAGTGATAAGGTTTTGGAAGCTGCTATCATGGTGCTGATGATTTCTGTTAAGGTATAAACCCGAATGTGGTTCATTTTATGTAATAAATGCGAAAATGGATGCTAACCATTTATCCAAGTAGCATATCCTGCTTGCCCATGTTCATGTTTTTGTTATCCCCTTTTTGCTTGATGCTTTGTTTGGTTTTTGTTTTGTATCCAACTTTGAACGTAATCATGAGTGTTGAGCTGACTTTGTATTTTACTTGGCAGAATGCTTGTAGGACCGGATGGTTTTCGGATAAGGAGACTGAAGAGCTCTTTTTTCTAGCTAACGAGGTATGCTGTTAATTTGTTTATTATTGCTCAAATCTGTCTTAGGTTGATGTTGCTGATGATCTTCTTGTGCAATTATAGATAGGGAGTAGCTTCTGCAGCTTGGGGGATGTTAAAACTGGAGCTAGCTGTTCTCTTTCTGTTATAGACACAATTATGGAAAGGTGGGAACTTGTATCGTGCTTTAATTTTGTACATTTTGTTACAACATACATGTGTATACACGCGTATAATATAGATTTCATTTGATGTTTCCTTTTAAAGGATATCATGTTAGCCTAATGATCCTGCACCATGTTCATATTAGAATTTAGAATTTAGAGTTTAACTAGAAATGGGTAGAAATTTTTTATTACAATGACTTCTTTAGCTTCTAAGGTTCAAAATATTCTTTCTTTGCTCATCCTAATAATCATGCTTTTGGTATCAAGTATCAACGGGTGTCCTTTGCTGAGGTTGCAAATGATTTAGAAAGATCTCCTTTTGTGTGTGGTGTAGGTTTTATCCAATGATGAAGATGGGCCAGATACTTGCCTCTCTAGAAGTCAAGGTGGCTCTTCATTCCCTTTTTCAACTTTTTTTCCTATCCCTTTTTTTGGGTTCGTTTTGACGTATGTCTTATCATGTTGTAGTCTGGATATGGGGCGCATGTGCTTGATTTCCATATTTCGAAGAGTACACATTATTCCCCTCAAGAAAAAATTGTAAGCATCTTATAAAGTTAGATGCATTTTTGTTTGAATGTTGGAGTGGTTGTAAGTTCTTGAGTCTTTTAGTTTATTTAAACATGTATGCATGAATGTCATACATCATACACAAGTTATTATAATGTTGACTCCCTCTGGATCTTGCTCTTTGATGTATCCGGCAATAGACTAAACTTAGCAAATTAGAGAATAACTAGAAACACACAAGATTTATGCTGGTTTGTCAGAACTTTTGCCTACATCCACTTGTGATTTCCCTGGGTAGAAAACCACGACTTCTTTGATTAATAATAGAGTTATAGTACTTTTGTAAAATCCTAGAACTATTCACCCTTTATCCCTCTTAGCTGTCTCTGGCTGTTCTCACACATTCCCTAGCCTTGCCACACCCTGTTTATAAGTATAGGGTGTGGTTTACATGCCTATTTTCTGATTAAGTTTCCTATTTTATATGGAATAGGAAAGTACACTTTTTTCCATTTCCAAATTAGACTTCTTGGATTCCTAATCTAATTGTACAAGGAAACTTTGATTCTTTCCTAGTCCTTTTTGGAGAAGAATCGGTGCATACAATCCTAAACAAAATAGGACACTAACTTTGACGAGCCAAAATCCTAACACAAGCAAACACATCAGTCATGAAGGCTGACCGAATGGTCATATCTGGTCCAGTGGAAGGCTTATGTCTCCTTCTAGATGCTTATTGTTCATTTCAAATAGTAGTGAGTTGTTGAGAATATCACGTTTTAAGAATGGGAAAAACAAGAACAAACTCCGGAAATCGAAAAACAAATAACCAAGATAAATAACACCAAGAATTTACGTGGTTCGGCAGTATGTGCTTACGTCCACGGGACATCAACAACAATCTTTCACTATATCAATAATGAGTACAACCAATAATCTTGCCAAATCTCTAGAACTAGGACTTGACGAAAAACCTAAAAGAACAAGAACAAGAAATACCCTATCTCTTTTCTTTTCTCTCGCACACACTTTACAATATTCTCTCACTCTAATCCCTAGAGTGGTATACAATTTATTGTTTTGCTCCCTCCTCAAAACTAGTACAATAGCTCCTTTATATAGACATAATAAAGGTCTTCTTCAATAAGGATTACTAATCCTAATTGGAATCTAGTTAGGAATCCTTCTTTAATTGAGAAACTAACTCCAATTGGGAAAACAACTCCAATTGGGAAAACAATTTAATCCTCTAAGACTATAATTCCTTATAGACTTAGGACAACTTATCATGGGCTAGACAAAACCCAACAATCTCCCCCTCCAGACCATGAGGAAGGTATACCGAAATAGGATTGCTCCTCTTGACCAAACTCCCATTGATCGAACTTTTCATGACCAGACTCCCCCTGATCGAACTACCCATAATCAAGCTCCCCTTGATCGAACTACTCATTAACCAAGATCCTCTTGATTAGACTTCTCTTAACCAGGCTCCCCCTGATCGCAATACCCATCGTCATTGGCAAAGGCAATTATAGACTTCTTTGCCAGAAAACCATCAATCATCTACATTAAAGAAGCTCTTCATCGTAAGTCACAACACCTGCAGTATTGTTCCCATCCTTTTGTTCCTTTTTCCATTTACGACAATGCTTCTTCATGTGACCCTTTTTCCCACAATAGTGGCAGTTGCCATTGAATCTTGTCTCACCAGAATTGTTGCCTCTTTTCTCTATGACAAAGAGTTGTCCAGCTCCAGCGCCTGCACCTGAAGCTTTTCTCCTTGTTTCTTCATTAAACATGCTATCCTTAACAGCATCCATAGACAATACGCCATTAGAAGCCGAATTGCTTATAGTTACGATGAAAGTTTCCCAACTATCTGGCAAGGATCCTAGCAATAAAAGTGCTAGCAGCTCTTCTTCAATATTCAAACCTATAGTGGCTACCTGATTGATCATGTTCTGAAAGTTGTTCAAGTGCTCGGTTACACTAACGTCTTCCGCATACTTCATGTTGACAAGCTCTTTGATAAGGAATGCTTTCTTGGCAGCGGTCTTCTTCTCGAAGAGGGATTCTAACTTCTTCCAAAGAGCTTGCGCATCAGTTTCTTTAGACACATGGTGATAGATGCTCTCATCCACCCATTGTCTAATCGTACCAATAGTTTTACGATTCATCTTGGTCCAATTGGCAGCAGACATATTTTCTGGCTTGCTATTAATACCTTCAATTGGCTCATGGAGATCTTTACAATAAAGCATGTCCTCCATTCTTGATTTCCACGTAACCCAGTTGGAACGAGTGAGTTTCATCATAATTGCACCCTCCATTCTAAACGGATATCAGCCAAACCAGGCTCTGATACCACTTGTTGAGAATATCACGTTTTAAGAATGGGAAAAACAAGAACAAACTCCGGAAATCGAAAAACAAATAACCAAGATAAATAACACCAAGAATTTACGTGGTTCGGCAGTATGTGCTTACGTCCACGGGACATCAACAACAATCTTTCACTATATCAATAATGAGTACAACCAATAATCTTGCCAAATCTCTAGAACTAGGACTTGACGAAAAACCTAAAAGAACAAGAACAAGAAATACCCTATCTCTTTTCTTTTCTCTCGCACACACTTTACAATATTCTCTCACTCTAATCCCTAGAGTGGTATACAATTTATTGTTTTGCTCCCTCCTCAAAACTAGTACAATAGCTCCTTTATATAGACATAATAAAGGTCTTCTTCAATAAGGATTACTAATCCTAATTGGAATCTAGTTAGGAATCCTTCTTTAATTGAGAAACTAACTCCAATTGGGAAAACAACTCCAATTGGGAAAACAATTTAATCCTCTAAGACTATAATTCCTTATAGACTTAGGACAACTTATCATGGGCTAGACAAAACCCAACATGAGTGAGATGCATCTTAATCTTCCATATCTAATCTAACATTTAGGGTGCAAGTCCTTCATTTAGGTCTTTAGCAGTTGTTAGATTTGATATGGATGGCTGAGTTCTTATCCTCTGTGCATCCTAGCTGTCCATGTCTATCTAACAACAAAGAAGTATGTCTATATTTATCTTATTAGAGAATAACTATACATATAATTTGTGTCATCATAACTTTATTATTCGGTTATAAACTCGTGGTGGTATCTCTCTTTGTTCTAATTGTTTACGTTATACTGTTTTCCTTTTATACATGAAATTGGAATTATGATTTGTAGAACTTATTCTGGACCTCACCCTTTCTGTTTGCCTCAAGCGATTACTTGTAGCACAAACAGATAATATAGAGACATCTGCATGTATTATAAGTCCACCACAAGTGAAGTACGGCTGATTTTCCTCTCAACCTTTTAGTTTAGTTAGAGGTGTTTCCTATTTATTCTAACAACATTTTTTTTTTCAATTCTGTAGCTTTCTGCTAAATGGAAAGGGAGTAGATAAAAGGATCAATGTTACAATGGTATGTGTGGTTCCGCTTACTGGATAACTAAATTTGACAGAATTTGGATTGTAACATAGTATTCATTTTGTAACACCCTGTGCCTTTCATTTTCTTTAACAGGATACTGGACCCCAGTTGCCTTCAGTTGTGACTGGAATGCTCAAGTTTGGATCAAATCTTCTGCAAGCTGTGGGCCAATTCAATGGTGAGTTACGTTCTAATTATTGTAGTTTTCTCGTACTATATTCATCCAGCTCTGACACATTGAACTATTTTTAGGTCATTATACCATAGTGGTTGCCTTTATGAGTATCACACCATCACCTGACACTCCAGTACTGAAAGATTATTCGCAGTTCACTGTGTCTCCGTCAGATTCAGGTATTCTCCATAGGAAACGTCAAAAGACACTTTATTTTATCTTGTAGTATCAGGAATTTGCAAAGCATTAGGCTTTTTACAATGGTGTAGTTTGTTTAATTGTCTTCTTTTAATCATTAGATCCTGATTTAATTGAGGGGCCATCAAGAATTTCTCTCAATTGTCCCATAAGGTATGCCTTGATATTTATTGCTTGTAGCTTTAATGTTGCTATAATTTTCTTACTACATTTGTTTTTGAATTTTATTCGTTTATTTATAACCTTTTACGTCAGAGATATGTATTCCTGGGACATTTGATTTGAAACGTATTATCAGGATTTACTTAAAGTAGAAATGTTAATGCTAGAAACTTTATGGGATATCTGCTAATTTTCAATCGATTCTGATCGGGAGAGGTTGAGTTGCTTCATATGAAGATATCATAGGTTAAATGTTGATGCCTATTAATGTGATCCTTCTCATCCCATATATTCTGAACTTCTGAATCTCTCATTGAAGAAACATTTATGTTTTTCGCTGAAATATTGGAACATCATTTTTTTTTTTTTTTTTTGCGTGTGTTTTTCATCAGTTACGCCGGCTGCTTCTATATTGTCAAGTGTTGAGTTCAACAATCAAAATAGCATTTTGTTCATGTGTCCTGGTTTCAGTGAATAAATTTGTTAGGTTTGAAGTGTGTTTCGTATCTTATCTACTTTTTTGTTGTCTATTTCTCTACGTTAAAATAGATGAAAAATGTGTAGCTTGGTAATCCTTCCATGATTAAACTTCATTGCTATGATGCTGATTATTACATTTTACTTTTTATCTGTAAAACAGTTATACACGTATAAAAACTCCTGTCAAAGGTCATTTGTGCAAACATCTTCAGGTGAGTGCTCCATGCATCCTTTTCTCCTATTGATGCCTTTGGTTTTAAATTTTTGTTTGCAACTTCCTTTGTAATCATTATGTAACAAGCTTTTGAGACTTGTAACATTGTTCCTCGATTTGTATGCATCTTGCTTGCATGATTGATTCTACTGGACCCCAGAGTTTTTTGTTTTTTAAATTATGTACTAGAGGTGTATTCTAATTACATTGATGCTTTCCACCTCCATTATATGTGCAAGTGATTTAATGTGCTGCTTCGAGGTCACATGGTTTCCAATTTATACGTTGGAGATATTTCTTATGAGTTCGGGTTCAGATTTAGTATCTTAAAAATATTTTATGATTTTTTTTTGCATTCTTTGGGAGCAGAAAGAAGACAAAAAGTAAAATTTTCTTTGTTTGTGCTATAGGGGTTGTAAGGAGGATAGAAAAGGCTGGATGAAAGTTTTTGCTTTGTCCCACCAAAATGTTCTCTTGTTAGTTGTTGAGGTTTGGAGGGGAAGTTGAGAATTTGGAATTGGATTTGTTGTTCTTTATGTCCTGCGTTGATTTTTTCGGTTTCGAGCTTTGGGTAATTGGTGAAATTTGAAGTTATTCTGTGATTGTAGTTGTACATGGTAATATATTTTCTTGTAAATATAGTCAATACTGTCTTCTAATATAATTTTCTGTCGCTTATATGAGCTATAGTGTTTCGACTTCAGTAATTACGTCAATATAAATTTAAGACGACCTTCGTGGCGCTGCCCCCACTGTAATCAGTATGTCTGCTATTTGGACCTCCGCGTTGATCAAAATATGGTTAAGGCAAGTGGCTATTTATTTGCATTCTTCCTGTCTGTTTGTGTTATTTTTTACCCAATATTATAAAATCAGTTGCTTTTCTCCCCTAGGTCCTGAGAGAGGTAGGAGAGAATGTTGCTGAAGTAATAATCTCTATGGATGGATCATGGAAAGCTGGACTGGAGAATGATGATGATCTAGGTCAAGCACATGATAAGGCCTTTCAAAATGAAATTTCTGAACAGGAAGAATCTACCCGTGTCTCATCTGCACTTCCTATTGTTTTGGATCTTACTGAGGATGATACTGAGATGGACACTTTGAGTGCTTGCGAAACCGAAGACGTAAAACCTCTTTGCAACACAAACAGGGTTAATCAAACTGTTCCTGCTCATCTAGAGGACGACTTTTGGTCGGGCATTTTCTTACCTAATGGCTCGTTGACTTCTGGTATAAGGTCAGACACCCAGATGGATGGTGGTATCTCTCACTCTGGTCCTGCAAATTATTTACACCTGCCTGTGTTGACTGATGCCGTTTCTCCTGCGCTTGATCGAGGAACTGAGAGTCGTGTGAACACTGATCTTGTGGCATCTGCAATGCATACTCAATATTCTTCCAATAATTTGCAGTTACAACAGCCGCAGTTTGCAAGTTCAAATGCTACTGTTAGCAATGAGTATGGGAGACTTGCTAACACAGTATTACCTAGGACACCAACAGCAGTTCAGGCCCTTCCTGCCCAGACGTCAGGATTGCAGCAAAGATCTAGAACTAGTTTCAATACTCCCCCTAGTGCCTCTCTTAGTTCTCAGGTTGGCCAGTCTATCACACCCACAGCAAATGGTGTCCCTGCAGTATGTAGTGATGTGGAAAGACAGCAACACTTTTCTAGGCCCCGAATGAATCCGCCTCAAGTGTCAAATATTGCTCCATCGTCAATGCAACCGCCCTCACAAACAACACAGGTTAATGCTCCCTTCTTTTCTTGAAGTTCATTTTGTTTGCTGGTGGTGACCATTATAAATACAAGTTGGGAACCCTGGGCCTCAAATTCTTGATTTTTAATCAACACTTTTCAGTTTGATTGGCTCCTCAAATTCTTCATTTTTAATCAACAATTTTCAGTTTGATTGGTTCCTCAAATTCTTCACTTTTAATCAGCACTTTTCAGTTTGATTGGTTGTTGGCCAAAGCATTGTAGAGACTTTTTCATTGCTAATTTACGGAATTCCAATCTAAATGAAATTTTCTTGGTGTCCATTTTGTCATGCTAATGAGTTGCATTTCATTAATCTTGCAGAACTGGGATCGTCATGGCCAATCTGCCCAACAGGTTGTTGGCCTTCCAGCTCCGAGTCAACTGCAGAGTGCTAACCGAACATCTCTTGGGCTTATGGAGTTCCAAAATGCACATCTGCAGCAAGCTTTTAATCCACGGAGTCCCCAGACTGTAGGTCAGCTTTCAAGCGCCAATCGATCATCTTCACATCTCTCGCGGGCCCATATTCAGCAAGGAAGTGTACGAGTTGAGACTGGTCAAACGTCTAGTTCTTTAGACAACCAACAAAGGTTTGTGATTGGTCAGCAGCAGCGAGTTGCTATGATGGCCAGGCAGTCTCCATCGACGCCAGTTCAAAATCAATCTCCAAGAAACAGGGCAATTTTGCCAGCAAATGCTGAAGGTTTCAGGACAGCTGCACTGGAGCAGAGCAGAAACGTAGTAGAAACCATGCAAGCAGTATCAGGGGCAGATGGATCACCAGACTTGTCATCCGGAGAGAACTGGCGACCAACAGGTCGGATGCGTGGAAGCCTGTCAGGTCGGGCTTACTCTGCTGCTCTCAACCAGTTCATCATTCAGCCAACCCAACCAACTCCTGCTGCTTCAAGACCCCCGTCAAATCTGTCTGCTCCACCACATCTTGTTGCCGCTCAACAGTCATTGATTGCCAACGTGAGCACTCAGGTTCCTCAAACAAAAAATAGTCATCCTCAGTAAATCGATCTTTGAGTCGAAGGCATATGTGCTCTGCCAGGGAGTTCTTGTAGGCTGCTGTATATAAGGTAGTAGGTCAATTTTGTGTTCAGTGGTCAACCGGTAAAGTTAATTTAGGACTATGTTCCGGTCAATTAGGTGATATTCAGGTCCGCTGAATTGGGCAAACTTCGACCGGAAAAAGAAGAATTGGACAATTGGGGGGGTCGGCTTGTAAATTTAAGCATGCAGCTTCTGACTGCAGTAGTTATAATTTTCCATGATAATTTATATGTAAACGTTCTGAGTTGTGATTTGCTGAGTAAGAATCCTGATTGGTTATGATTGTAATAGTCATTGAACTTTTCCAAAACTGAGGAGTGCCAAGTTCAGTTGCGCATGCCCGCTCTTTTGGCGGTCGTCGGCAAGTGCTGCAATTGACACGAATGATCGTAGCCGCATAGGAATTTTTTTACTCGAGCTGAACTTTGTCGTCCTCTTTTGCACCCAAATTCTAATTCATGTTTCAGTAGTTACAAAAATTTAAGGTTGATTATTCTTTTACTTGGTGGCTTTCACTCAGCTTTGAGATGGGATGACATGATGAACTTACCACCTCAATTGCGGAAACGATCATTTTTAGCATTCGATCAAATATGTCGTCAATGTTGGAGTGAGCAATATGTCAGCATTTGATCGATGTCTTTTGTACTTTAATTTTAATCCGTTCATCAATTGAGATTTGTAAATTCATCTCGATTTTCACCCAATCTTCCAAATAAATTCTCTAAAATGATAAATAAACATGCCGTTTTCTTCTACGTGAGGGTCTGGAGTCTGAGAGAAGCTCATCGATGACCAGAGTGAGTCGCACTCTTCTGAGAACTCTCCCTGCTCGGCCTACTCAGCCACGAGCCACCACTCGCAAACGACAGCGTTTCGAATGTGATCCGACTCCCATCCTCTTACCATTGTCCAAAAGCCTTTTCATGCAAACCTGTCTATTGGGTCATTGAAGTTTATGGATGTAGTTTGAGTGACCGATGATCAAGAGAAGCATTGCGTAGTAATGGCTGATTCATTTGGCAGGCTACAGTTGGTTTCATTTGCTTGGGCTATTCAGTTTAGAGGTGAAGATGCACTTGGACAGTTATTATTCACTGCAGACAGTTGTTGTTCATTTAAAGGGTTTGAGTTGCCTATTGTCCAGGGAGCCTAACAACAGCGGAACTGCTTTAAGGACCTATTCCAAACATGTGTTTAAGTGCGAGCCTCTTTGTGAGATCCCTGCTGCCTCTCATCCACTTTGCTTTAGTGCTGAAGAACCTTTAAAGTCGAAACCCCATGTTACAATCTGGTCGATCGGTCTGCATGTCGAACACACGATTTCAATGTAATTGTATGGAGCAGGCGCTTCTTTTGTTGCCCCCCATTTAAATGTGATTGTAATAGAATGTCTCATAATACAAAATCAATTGAAAGTTGAGGAAAGAGACCTATGTGCTTATAGGTAACTAGCCTTCACACACGCGCTCATGCGACTTACACGTTTTAAATGTATTTATATGCGTAAATTGACAAAAGGAAAGTTAATTATTTGAAGTAAATGAATAATTTTAGATTATGCTAGAAGAAACCTCTTATAAACCAATTAAAGCAGTTGAATTCACATAATAAAATCGGTTTCAATAAAATTTACATTAAGAATAGAGAAAATAATATTTAATAAACAATTGATTGAATCACATTATTGCTAGCCCATTGTGAGGCTAAGCCCACCACCTCCTCCTCTGTGTAGATAATATTGTTTGTTAAAAAAAAAAAATCATTTGACAATTAATTTAATCATATTATTATCTGCGTGCAAAAGACATTTTTTTATAAAGAAAATAATATTTAAT
The DNA here is from genome assembly GCF_963583255.1 of Pyrus communis. Taxonomy (NCBI): domain Eukaryota; kingdom Viridiplantae; phylum Streptophyta; class Magnoliopsida; order Rosales; family Rosaceae; genus Pyrus; species Pyrus communis. Next base: position 15,685,945 of record NC_084815.1, on the reverse strand, counting down.
AAACAATTGATTGAATTAAATTATTGCTAACTTATTGTAAAGTACTATTTTATTTTATTTTTTTTTTAAAAAAACTTTACTAATTTATCATCAGCACTATGCACCTCTTAAGGTGTTTTGAACACAATGTTCATCGTTTTCCTTATTTTTTATTATATTTTTCTTCCCCTTCACTTGGGCACCATCAACTTTCCCTTATCCTTTCATCTTTTTTATTCTTCTCTCTTCCTACTTATATTTATAGGGTAAATTACATTTTCATACCTCAGGTTTGAGGCCTATTTCAATTCCTTACAACATCTTCAAAACATTTCACTTTCATACCTTAAGTACTATTTTATTTCAAAATAATATATCCGTTACATTTTCCATCCATTGATCCGTTAAGTGCTGACGTGGCTGCCAAATGTCTACCACGTGGCAAAAAAAAAAAAAAATTTTTAATTTTTTTTAATAAACCTAAATCTTCTATATATTAAAAAAACAAAAAAAAAAAAACTGAAACCTTATCCCCTCATCCTCATCCTCATCCCTTCCCCCCGCAACCCCCAAACCCATCTCCCCATCTTTATCTTCTTCCCTACAACCCAGAAAAAAAAAAAAAAAAAAAAAAGAAAGAAAAGAGAAGAAGTTAGAAAACTAGATCCCATCGCCCCACCCCCTCCCCCCTGCCGAAACACCCCCATACGTAAACCTTCAACTGGAAAAAAAAAAAAAGAAAAAAGAAAACCCAGATCTCGCACACACCTTCAACTGGAAAAAAAAAAAAGAAAAAAGAAAACCCAGATCTCGCACACCCTTCTCTCCAGATCTTGTCAAACCCCAACCCTCCCCCCCTCCGGCGCGGTGTCAGAGCCTCATCATCCTCCACCTCCACCTTCACACCCATCCTCCACCTCCGCTGCGGAAAATTTCACTAATTGATTCTCACTTTCCCCCAATGCCTTCGATGTCCTCCTTCTTAACAACTTTGGGTCATCCAACCCAGCAACGTAAATGTGCAAGTCGACGACGGTGACCTCGGGAGTGCAAGAGTTTAAAGCGTAGACTACTGCCCCACCGGCGGCTTTGAGCACCGCTGCACCACATACGCTGCGTTTTGGGATTTCCCCAACTGGAGACCCAACCCGTACCCAGCAGCCACAGCTCCGGGGAACACAATTGCCGAGGTCACTATCCGGAGAGGCGGCGACAGCTTCTCGACAACGGGCTGTACGCCGGTGAGCTATCTTTTTCCGTCGAAGAAATCGTGAGGCGGCGTCTGCTGATTGTTCCGAGGGGGCGGCAGAGTTCCTGGGAAATGAGACCCTGAAACAGCGTCTTCGGGATTGTACGGAGGTTGCAGCGGGGAGAGAGATGGGGTTGAGGAACGGCGAGCGGAGCGCTGGGAAGTGAGAGTGGAGGGATTCATGGGTCCCACTGTAATGGGATAAGGAAAGACGGCGTCGTTTGGGGAGGGGGGAGTGTGGAGGGAGTTAAAGGGATTTGGTAGGGTTTGGGATTGGAGACTTTTATTCGGTTTAACGGAAAAGAAAACTGAGGAAGATTGGAGAAGACATAAAACACAGGGCGAAATAAGCAGGGAAGATGAGAGATCCCCGACCCGAGGAAGATGGGAGGGGGAGGAAGATGAAAGATGGTTTTTTTTTTTTTTCTTTCCCCTCTCCTTTTCTTCCTATCCTTTTCTTCTTCTGGGTTGCAAGTTGGAGAAATTTTTAGGAGTGCCGGGTACACCAAACAATTTTGGTGTACCCTCACTCATAATGGTGGATCCTACCCTCACTTATTTTTCAATAAATAAATAAAATCAAATTCTAATGAGTGAGGGTACACCAAAATTTTGGTGTACCTGGCACTCCTAAAAATTTATCTGCAAGTTGGGTTGGGGGTTGTGCCACGTGGCATATATGTGGCAGCCACGTCAGCACTTAACGGATCAATGGATGGAAAATGTAACGGAGGTATTATTTTGAAATAAAATAGTATTTAAGGTATGAAAGTGAAATGTTTTGAAGATGTTGTAAGGAATTGAAATAGGTTCCAAACCTGAGGTATGAAAATGTAATTTATCCATATTTATATTATATTTTAAGATGACCAAATTACCACTACATTATTTGATATGTTATATTGGGATGCTTTTGGATTTTTTTGGTTGAGGGGCAATTCTGTCCTAATATTTTTTGTTGAATGGCATGACCCCAAATTTTTGTCGGCATGTGTGACCCCATTGGGGCTGTCACTTTCTATTATATAGATTATAATGTACCGCGAGCCTTTGTATAGCAACTTTGATTTTCTTTTGAAAGTTTGAGGTTTCATCGTAAAATCAATTGGTTATATGAGGAGTGATCCAATTACTATAAGCACATGTAACGTCCATTATTTCCCTAATGTGAGATTCATTCTCGGCACGTCCCCTCACTTGTGGAAAATCATCAAGCCTAACATGTGGGATACACAAATCCGGTAACTTTGAGCACGTGTGGTCATTGAACTTCACACATGCGACAATCTGCTATGATAATAAAGAAAATTGAGGTTTCACGAATCACCATAAAATCAATTGGCTATTTGAGGAGTAGCCTAATTACTTATAAGTATATGCAATGTCATTTATTATTCCAAAGCAGGATCTCATTCTCAGCACTCTCTCGTCTACCAAACACGATTTCGTGCGGCAAATTTCTTCTCTTTTTTCTCTGAACTCTTATGAATTTCATGAATTCGTGCTCTTGACACACTAGTTGCTGTCTAATAAGAGTAGATCCAACCATTACACAAATCAAGCAGAGGATCCGAATCCTAAGTATATATGGCTCCCGTCTCAAACCCATAAATTTGTGCTCTCCTTCACGTGATGAGATAAGTAATTAAAAGATCATACACCGTATTCAGAACTAAAATCTGAAAGCAAAATCAAGTCCCTTGTCCTCTTGATTCTTGGAATAAGCATAGTTGTTACATAATTGCACACTTATTTTGGTTCTTTGTACAAAAGCATGTTATCCAAACATGCTATAGAAGTACCTTATGTGTGGTTACGTTGAGGACAAAGTACCTAATAACATAGATATACATACTTAGATATAGGAGCATGCATGGTATCCACCCAAAGGACAGCCACTGCTGTCTAGAATTCCCTGTTGGCTAGGATTCCAGCGTCCGGCAAGAAGTCACCTTTGTCTTGTATGCTATCCCGGACACGTTGCTCAACTATTATGGACTTCGCTGCTTCTAAAACCATCTGTGTGGCCACCAGAAGGGACTGCGCGGCTTTGGAATCACCTCCCTCCCACAACGCGGTGATGGCATTGTCCAGGGGAGTGAGTCCTAGAGGGATTTCCCACCTGGATTTACGACCAGCTTTCTCGAGGTCAGTATAGCTAGAAGTAAATGGAAGATAAAAGCTCGTTGTGGGAGGGAATAAAGTGTTGAGAGCTGCAACCGGAGCGTCTTTGAGAAAGTAGGATTTGTCGCCCGCAACATAAGCCACCACATTGGTATTCTCCTTGTCTATTGCTAGGATGATGGTGCTTCCAATACGGTTTGAAAGATCAACCAAAATGAATGTTTTCGAATTCAGCACTGATATATCATTTACCGTGGTCGTTCCACTCGTCAGTAGGCCGCGCAGTGCACTAATAAAGTTCTGGTATGAGTCGTCGGTGGCATCCTGAGTAGAGAATTCGATGTCTCCCGGACGGCCCTCTATAACTCGGACGTTGAGGCAACTTGCGAGAACAAGGCATGCAGCTGCTAGTAGGAATCTCATCTTGTGCATTTGTTAAGGGGATATGGGTTGAGTTGTGTTGGTACCGTGCACAATGGTTTGTATTTATAATCGGTTAAAGTAACTAAAACAGATGATTAATTGAAAAGAAAATAATAACAACAAAATACTTTTTTCTTTGTTGAATCATGTCTGTATTTTACTTTGATTTATTCAATTTAATAGTCTGAGATGAAGAACTGTGTATGAGAGAAAAAAGTCGAGCATGTTTATAATTTTCTGCATTATTGAAACCTACTCATAGCCTATCTTCCGAATATAAAATGTCATTTTTGGATTAAATTTGTTAGAGTAATGCTACACTTACCACATATTTTTACTCTCAGCTGTATCATTTCTTTAATGGAGGAGGGGCTCACCAGGATATGTAGGTCTAATTTCTATTAGAGAGATGATACAAATATTTGGTAAAAGTAGCATTTTTGAATTTGTAAACCATCTTCATCATAAGAATTTCAGAACTAATTTGGTCTAATTGGTTTATTAGTCCTCGTGGTGATAGAGCAGTCGGAAGATGGCCCATGTGGTAAAAGAAGTAGGATTCAAACCCCTGTGGTGAAGTATGCCAAAATTAATTTAGATCCATAATTAAAAGTTCCGTAAACTCTCCGCTAATTATTAGTACGTGAGCCATACATGTGTGGCTAAAACAAAATTTTCCATTAATTGTTAGCATGTGAGGCAAACTTTATCTTTTTAGCCTCATATGCGATGCTCACGTGTTAACAATTAGTGAAAATTGACTGAACTTTCAATTTTGTGCCTACCTGATAAACTTCACCATAGTGGTTTAAATTCTAATTTTTTATCTTCTGATTACCCTATTATCGAGGAGACTATTAATCTAATTACGCCCTCAAATTCTTTATACCAATAGTCTATCTTTGGAACACTTTATCACTTTTGAGTATCATTGGTCCGATTTCATCTAAAAAAAATATAGCAAAAATTAAAAACAAATAGCCAAACAAAGGACACTGACACAAACGAAACTTCATTTAATAATTAGCTGCATTATTGAAACCACACATAAAATATGGCGAGTATGAATCACATGATAGCATGTGAGGCAAACTTTATCTTTTTAGCCTCATATGTGATACTCACGTGTTAACAATTAGTGAAAATTGACTAAACTTTCAATTTTGTGCCTACTTGATAAACTTCACCATAATGGTTTAAATTCTAATTTTTTATCATTTGATTACCCTATTATTGAGGAGACTATTAATCTAATTACGCCCTCAAATTCTTTATACCAATAGTCTATCTTTGGAAAACTTTATCACTTTGAGTATCATTGGTCCGATTTCATCTAAAAAAAATATAACAAAAAATAAAAACAAATAGCCAAACAAAGGACACCGACACAAACGAAACTTCATTTAATAATTAGCTGCATTATTGAAACCACACATAAAATATGGCGAGTATGAATGATAAGTATCAGCAAAAACGAAGCCTTACTCATATAATAATCACCAGTGACTACAACTTTCTAGATGAAGTGTCGTGCAATCTCGTCATTCTGTAAATATAAGTATTGTGAGACATGCTTTTGTTAATGCCTGCACTAATCATGTTCCCCATTTTAGGCTGTGAAACGCTACTAAATTGTGCGCTGACCTTTGCATTTGATATTTTAACTTTATTAAATGTCGTGTGATTAAAATGAAATAGAAAAATCGGGGATCAAAACCGCAACATTTTCTCTTGTTCACTTCTCTCCTTGTCCCTTTTTGGCCTGTAATATGTTTCTCCATTCCCCACCATAATTTTCAGATGAATTATGAATCAGCCCATTAACATACAAAACACTCAAATTAAATTTAGCCCCACCAACATTTTCAGTCATGGATGAAAAATAATAAGAACTGCTGAAAATGAATCAGCCTCATCAAACATATATTTCTATGTTTCAAATGGATGATTTTCTGTTTGTTTTGATTGGTTGTTGGGAGGGTTTCTTTGCTTTTAATCTCAGATTGTAATGAATCAGCCTAACCAATATTCCTTGGATGTCCGGTTTAAAAGAACCTCACCTGGTATGTAGCATTTCGAGAAATACATCCAAAATATTTCGTTAATTTAGCTATCTTTTAGGGTTTACAGTATATAGGCACATATGCCTTACTACAAGGAATATAATTATAACGATACGAAAACTAAATACAAGAGACTACAACCAATTATAAAACCTAATCTTACCTAAAATAGGATTCCTAGAATATTTGCAATTAAGACTCAAATCAACAATCCCCCTCAAGTTGGTGCATAGATATCATACATGCCCAACTTGATAATTAGGTCCTAAAAAGCTTTGCTAGATACTCGATGGGTAAGAACATCAGCCAACTGCTCCTCTGAATTCACAAACCGTATAGACAATCTTCATTTCAAGATTTTCTTTGACAAAGTGTCAATCAACCTTCACATGCTTTGTTCAATCATGTTGTATCAGATTATCTTTTATCTCCCTTGCAAATTTATTGTCATGATATAACTTCATAGCCTCCTTTGGTTCAAAGCCACGACATCTCAAAAGTTTATGTAACCAAAGAAGTTTACATTTTTGTGTGCCATACCTCTACACTAAGCTTTAGCAGGCGACCTCGACACCACTTTCTGCTTCTTACTACGTTATATAACCAAATTACCTCCATGTAAAATACCAAGAAGTAAAATGTCTATCAGTAACATTGCTAGCCCAATCTGCACTAACCCCTCAAACTTTAGATGTCCATGATTTTCATAAAGTATTCCCTTACCAGGTGTAGACTTCAGTTATGCCAAGATTTGTATTGCCACAACCATATGATATTCACTAGGTGAGTGCGTAAACTAACTTACAACACTCACAACATATGTAATATCAGGATGAGTATAAGATAATAAATTAATCTTCCCACAAGTCATTGGTATCTACCCCTATCAACAAGGATCTGGTATGGATAAATACGCAAGTGATGTTTTTCTACCACAGAAGTATCCACATGTTTACACCTTAACATACCAGTTTCTTTCAACAAATCCAACACATACTTCCGTTGCAATAAGAAAACACCTTTAGATGAACGATTGACCTCAACCCCAAAGAAGTACTTTAACGCTCCCAAATATTTTATCTTAAATTCAGATGCAAGATTTAATTATAACTTATGGATTTCTTCTGAATCATCCCTTGTAATAATCATATCATCCACATAAATAATTAAAGTAGTCAATTAGCTAAGCTTACGCTTCATAAACAAAATGTGGTTTGAATTACTTTGTGGATACCTATTTCTTTATTACTTGAGTAAACCTGTCAAACCAAGCATGAAGTGATTGCTTAAGTCCAAAAAGAGACTTACGCAATCTACACACTCTTGTATTACTACTTGCACCATAGCCTGGTGGAAAGACCATATACACTTCCTCTTCCAAGTTCCTGTGAAGGGACGTATTCTTCACATGAAAACTGCTTAAGAGGCCGATCCATATTTACAGCTAAGGAAATCAAAACACGTACCGTATTCATCTTCTCTACTAGAGAAAAGGTTTCTTGATAATCTACACCATACATTTGTGTACCCTGTAGCAACTAACCTTACTTTGTACTTATCCACTGATCCATCAACATTGTACTTAACTGTAAACACCCAACAACAACCAACAAGTTTCTTCTATTTTGGTAATGCACTATCTCCTAAGTTTTATTTTTCTGGGTTAATCTCTGTTTACTACCCTCAAGTTTTGTGGTTTTCAACATTTAGTACATGAAGTTTTTTTCGTCCTAGAGTCATACCTAAAGTGTTAATTTTGGGACAGTCTCATATATCCGTTAAGTTTTTCGTTAGAACTTCTGTTAATTGATGATGTGGCGCCCACGTGAACAATTATTGGGCGCCACGTGTCAATATAGGCCCACTTTAATATTAAAAAAAATAATTAAAAAAATTAAAAAAAAAAAAAAAAACAAACAAACAGCTGTCTCCTCCCTCATCCGTGTACCCTTTTCTCCCTCGCTTCGTTCGTTCTTCTCCCTCCCTTCTCTCCTCTGCACCTACCAAGCCCTCTTACCAGATCAGAATTTACACCAAGAAATCAATACATAAAAAATATTAGAGCTCTGCTTATTCAATCTTCCTTCTTCCCTTTCTTCTATGTGCATTAATTAAGGTTGAGTTAGGGTTTGAGATTTGGGTTCTAACAATGATATCACCTATATGGATTCCTGGATTCCCTTTTGTGCACACCCGCCAATTCGCTGCTACTTGCGACTCTGCCTTGGAGTCCCGTGTTGCTGCCGTGGAGGCTTCCTTGGTGGCTATCATCGCCTCTTAACCTTCCCTCATTGCCACTGATTACACCAAGGCCTTCGATGTACATCCCTCTGCGGCTGTTGATGTACGTCCCTCCTGTGGTGCCAATCGCATGCTGTGGTGTGAAGGAGGACATATGTAGTTTGTAGACTTAGCACCAACTGCTGAAACAGCTTTAAAATCTGCTAGTGATGCAGCGGCGCTGGCCTTTTCTTTACCCTCTCGTCTCTTCTTCTTCGCTTCTTCTTCCTTTTTCCTTTTGATTTTCCTTTTCTATTTCCGTTTTCTTTCATCTCGAAAGAGACCCTAATTTTTCTGGGTTCACAAAAGAAACCCAATATTAGTTGATCTGAATTTTTTCTTTCTTTTAACTTTATTTATAGTTTTTTGGAAAATTGGGAGGATTTGGGTCTCCTCCACCTACTTCGAGTTTGCATTTTTTGGGTTTTTCTTCTGGGTTAGAAAATCTATACTTGAAAATACCAAATTCTTGTTGAATTGGAATTCCTTTGGTGGGATTTTGTTGAGTTGGGTGTGCGGGGAGGGTGGGTACGGGTTGCAGAGGAGAAAAGGGAGGGTGGTGCAAGTGCAGAAGAGAGAAAGGAGGGAGGAGAGGGTGCAGGGGATGAGGAAGGAAACAGCTGTTTTTTTTTTAATATTAAAGTGGGCCTATATTGACACATGACAGCCATTAATTGTCTATGTGGGCGCCACGTCATCAGTTAATAGAAGTTCTAATGGAAAACTTAACGGATGTGTAAGACTGTCCCAAAATTAACACTTTATAAGTTGAAGTATAACATTGCAATGTTTAAAACATGAAGTATGAGATTATGCTTCGACCCATAGTTAAAATAGTTTTACGTAATTAATCTTATTTTTTGTCTTTCGCATGTGGAGCGTTCAAGGATAAAGTCATCTTTTCTTTTTTTTTTTTTTTTCACAGCTCCCCACAACGTCTATCATTCTATCAATACAATACATTACCACGGCACATGTCATTCATTAAGGAATAGTACTTAATCTGTTAATAGTAAAGAGAAAAGTCCTCATTCTCACCTAACGTACGTTATTTAACCCTTTCAAATGTGATAATCAGAATCATCCATTATTTATACTGACATTTAAAAAGCATCTCTACTAAAATTCATGTGATTGGAAGACATATATATATATATATATATATATATATATTCATGCATATATGTATCAAACAAATTGACAATTATGACAATAAGTAGCATTCTCATAATGAATCGTCAATTTCTTTGAGATTAGACAATTTTCAAATTGAATGCATTTTTCTAGAGATGATAATTTTTAGGTGATGATAAAAAAAATAAACGTTTCAAATTATAACACTGTTAGGTGACGTGAAACTATGTTACGAGGGATTGAAGACTTTCCTTGTTACTAGGAATTAGGCTTGGCAATTTCTGACACGACCCGTTAACCTGACACGACACGACACGACATGAAATTAATAGGTTATCGGGTCGATACGATAATGAATCAGGTAGTTATCGGGTAACCCGATAAGCACATGTTAAGATAACCGGTTGGTCCGGGTATACATGTGAGTAACCGGATACACGATAAACAAAATACTAATTTAATAATTTTATACCCCTAAAATACTATAATAATTATATATATGTTGTAGTCCTATTGGATTAGGAATGTGATTGTATAAGTCCTAGTATATCTAGGAGTATCTTGTATATCCCCTTTAGTAGTTTAATTCCTATTAGAGATGTAATCTTATTAGGGAAATGATTCTACCTATCGTACTACTATAAATAAAGGCTTCGAGGGGGGGGGGGGGGGGGAAGGTGATACACCTTAGAATTAAATCTCTCTTCTCTCTTTATTGTTGCCAGTCCCTCTCCTTATCTGTCCTTATACAGTTTAGTCAAATAGGCCTACAACACGTTATCAGCACACTTTTGCCAGAAGCTAAGAAACTGAAGGATCGTAGGAGGAGGCTATCTTCTACAAATTCAAAGGCTTTCAATTGTTTTGTGCTAATCAGGTTCTTCTAAAATAAATTAAGATAGTTGAAAAAACCTTGAAGCATGAAAACATTCCCCATGATGCATGAACCCCCTATATTTATATTTTCCTTCCAATTATATATATCGCATATATGTTCATATATTTTGTCAATCTATATAATTGTTCATGCATTACGCATTTATGCTATGTGGAATTGTGAGTCAAAGAATTGAAATTAATTTAGAAGCAATTAGGGTTTTTAACCTTAGAATTGAAAAAAAAAAATTAGGAATTTTATGCGGCACCATCGTGGCACTGCCGCAGCACCTCCGTGGCACCACCGTTATGACCATCGTGTTGGCCTGAAACCCAACTGCGTGGTGACAGACCTTGGGATGACATCGTTCCAACGCCTTGGACCTTGCATGCAGCCCTTCTGGACTTGCTGCTTCTCTCGGAGCCAACCAGGCTTCGCCCTAGACTCTACTACACAGGCCTGCAGCTCTAGTTCAACCCGAGCCCAAACCTGCATGCTGGTCTTGTCCTTGACATAGGCTTGAAGCCTCAGCCCACGCCAACATGCCAGAAGCTTGTTGGTCTTGACCATGACACGGCATGCGACACCAGAAGCCAGCCTAGATGGCTGGGCTTGTCCCTGTGGCCCAAAATCAAAACCTAGCTTCAGCTGGGTTTTCCTCGCACCCTAATAGGAGCATATTTATGTTACTTAGTTATGTTGTTTCCTTGCATTTAGTTAGTTAATTACTACTTATTATAGTCTTTTAAGCTATTTTCGTGTGTTTATAGGTCCTAATGACAAAGTTGGCAAGAAAGTGCATTTTTTGAGTCATTTGGAGTAGTTTTGGGCATCAATTGGATAACTTATGAGTGGAGTAAGATGGATGGACGAATTTGAAGACCAAAGGTGTCTAGGAATGTGCTTAAGAGTTGGAGAAGCAAATTTGGAAGTTTTGAAGATAAGGAATCAGCTACAAAGAAGGAACCTTATCCTATCTTATCCAAAATCCAAACAAACCTTATCTTATCCTATCCTAACCAACCTTATCATTTCCTAAATCTAGCATTATCCTATCTTATCTTATCCAAATCAGTTTGTGCCTTAATTCTAGCTATTTAGAAGGGATTAGTTATACATTTAAATACATAGCTTATGTTCTAGAACCCTTATCCCTTATGTGCCGCATATATGCCCTTCCCTTGGTGGTTTAGGAGTTGTAATCCTTTCCTACATCCCTGCCGTGTTCCCTATCCCTTTCCCCCTTAGGTTTCTGAAAGCATTAACCCTTTCTTCCTAGGATTGTGCAAACTTTTTCCCTTCAGAAATTGTGTATTCCTTAGCCCTATAAATATAAGTGTTTGCCGCACCATTCAAACTTTCCATCACTCATTCATTCATTCATACATTCAGCCATCAAACACCATAATTCACATCACATCACCCTAGTGCTGTAAGCAAGGAAGGAAGGAGAAGAGGACTTGTGCAATCTGCCATCCAAGGGAGTGCTATGCATGCCATTGGAGTGTGGAGCGTTTTTGGGTTCTTTCTATCCTTAGTTTTAGTTTACTGTTTGTTTTAGTTTGGTTTTCAATTATGATGAACATGAGGAACTAATTTCTTTATAGTTTGAGGTGAATTCAAAGCCATGATTATATGTTTTATATGAATTGATTACGTTCAGTTATTGTTTCTTGAGTCTTGAATGTGATTTGCTTATCTAAGTAATCAAAACTTGTTTATGTATGTTGGTTGAGGGTCAACACTTATTGCATGCATGAATTTGATGCTAGAGTATAAGGGAGTTTCACGTAATAGTTATTCACTTATATTCACAAGTAGTGGAGGTTGCTAGTCACAATCGTGTTAAGTGAATCCTTGGTAAGAGTCTCATGCGTCTCATAGTGATGAATGCCTTGTCAATGCTTATGATTTTCATAAAACTTAATGACTTTTGATGTGTATCTTTATTATGTGTTTCATATAGAGAACTTGAGAAAGATAATTTGATTGTAATGCATATTCATTCAACTCAATGAAATAAGGAAAATCTGATGGTTAGTTGTGTGATGCAATTAACTTGGGGCATTGTCATTCATAGTTTTAAGGAATAATAACTGGAAATTGGTTTATATGCATATGTCATGTGTGGAGAAGGACCCTCTAACTAGCCTTTCACCCATTTAAATTCACCAAATTCGTTTTTACAAAGTGTTTAATGCAAAGTTTATGTTTTAAGTTTTAAATTCGTCAAAAACAATCCCCCTTTCATTTAGTCTTGTTATTTGAGTCAAAATCTGTTTTCTTTTAGTCTTTTGAGTCAAGTTAAGTTTTATTTTCGTCAAAACCACTTGTTAGGTCTAGACTTGAGTCTTTTTGATTGTTTGTTGCTGTTTTGAGTGTTTTAAGTTAGTTTTGAGTCTATAGAGTCTAGTTTAGTGTTTTTGAGTCTTATTTGTGTTGATTAGCATCCCTAGTTAATTCCCAGTCTAGAACAATCCCTACTTACATATATACTACAATTGTCAACAATAGGGTTTAATTTGTGTGTCAAGTTAATTTTCACATCAAATTTTGGACCCCCGTAAGCCTTTGGGCTTGTCCCGTGTGGCCTAAAATGCCAGCAGCCTTGCTGCTAGGCTTCCCAAATTTTAGCCCGTGGCCTGAAGCCATACTTCGGCTGCTCCTAGTAGCCACCTGAGCCCAATAAACCCTATAGGACTTTGCCCTACTCATGGCACCTATGCCCACCGTGTTTGGGCTATGATTTTTCGAATCTAATGCTAATTTTTGGCATTTTAAATAATTCTAACTCGCATGTTATAATTATTTTTGCTTTTACGATTGACCCCGAATGGCCTCAATCTATTGAATTAATTGAAGAGACCAGTAGTCCATTAATCTGACTATTAATCCAAAATTATTGGTATGAAGCTCACTTTTTGGCATTAACAATTCAATAAATTATTTTGTTTCTTTGAACCATTGACTATCTTTCGTAGTCTTGAAGCATTCACACTTGGGTTCCTGAAGCAATCCACAAATCCACTACACTTTATTGTATATTGTATTTTGTGTTCTTGCAGGTACCTCTATATATGAACTAAATGTTCATAACTAAATCGAACCTGTAGTTTCGAATTTAGTGCCTTTGAAACCTGAAGTTTTCATTCAAAGCTTACCACATGAAACCTGTAGTTTTCGTGCATAAATTAAACTAGTATATGTCTATAGAACCCGAATGTTCTATGATACATGTCTATGGTTTTCCATATGACTAACCACGTTTTCTTGTACCCTTTATTTAGGGACATTTCGAACTTGAACAAGCTTGATTTCACTGCTCTGGAAGTTTCCGAGACAAACTACCTGAAGTGGGTTCAAGACATGAAGTTCCATCTTACTGCAAATAGTCTTAGAGATACCATTGAAAAACCAACCGGCGATGCACCCATCGACGAAGCTCATAAAGCTACTGCTATGATCTTCATCAGAAGACATATCCATGATGCACTACAGACTGAGTACCTCGCAGAGGAGGATCCCCGTACCCTCTAGCTCACTTTGGCGGATTTCTTTGATCACCAGAAAGAGATTTTCTTGCCTGAAACAAGACATGACTGGCAGCATTTACGCTTCCAAAACTTTAAGTCTATGAACGAATACAACTCTAAAGTTTGTAGAATCTGATCACTACTTAAGTTCTGTAACGAGGACTTAACCGAACATGATCTCCTAGAGAAGACCTATTCGACCTTCAATGCCACCAACATTGTCCCGTAGCAACAATATAGGGCACATAAGTTCACCAAATTTTCAGATTTGATATCTGCTCTACTTCTCGCTGAAAAGCAAAACCAACTTTTGATGAAGAATCATTAAGCTTGACCTACTGGCTTAAACTAAGCGTCTGAAATGCATGCGACAAATTCTAGCAGCCACAACTGATGAAAATCCCATCGTGGCCGCGGAAAAGGGTTGCAAGGCCCATCAAGGGCCCAATGTCCATCGAACAGAGGCCCATCTAAGGGAGGAAACTTGACCTAGAAATGCCAACCTCTTGTCCCGCCCCAAACTTCAAGAACAAGGGAAAATCTACTGTTCAATCGGATTCCATTGAAATGAACATGTGCTATCCCTGTGTATCAAAGGATCATTGGTCACGCGTATGCCGAGCTACCCTCGAGGCCATTGCCAAGTATCATTCTCGTCGTGAGACTAACTTTGTGCATGCGGAACATCTTGAAGATGCTATTACATCCATGGAGGTTTTAGATTTTCGAGAGGCATTCGCTTTTTTGGAAGAATAAATTTTTAGACGTGTTTTAGGGTGTTTAACCCCTAGTGGCCGAACCCACTAGCTAGGAGTGGCCAAGCTCCCCCTAATTTCTAGGTTTATAGTTTAATTTTGAACAATTTTTCTAAGTATTTGGAATTATTTGTTTGGTTTTGGTTTGTTTTGAACTTTGGATATTATTTTATGGATATTGTTTCTCGAATTGATTAATTGAATGAATGGAATTATATTTATGCATGTGACCGATTCAATTAATTTATTTCTAGGTATGACTAGTGGGGAAATTAGTTGTTTGGCTGATACTGCAACTACGCACACCATATTACGTGAAAAACACTATTTTACTAACTTTGTACCTAAGAATGCACCTCTGATAACCCTCTTAGGACTATCTAACCTGATAGAAAGATACTGAAAGGCCCATATAATGTTGTCCAATGGTACTGAATTAACCCTTAAAGAGGCACTATATTCTCCACGTTCCAAAAGAACGTTGCTGAGTTTTAGAGATATTCAAGATAATCAATATCATGTTGAAACCATTGAAGATAATGATTATGAATTTCTTTGTATCACTTCTTACGAATATGGCCAGAAACATATTCATAAGAAGCTGGAACGTCTTCCGAGTGGGTTGTACATAACATCCATTCGAGCCCTCGAGAGACACCATTTGGAATGATTGAATGAGACACCCCGGACGAGATATGATGCGCCGTATCCTTAAAGCATCTCATGAGCATCACTTGAAATCTCATCCTAGCCATCTGCTTTGCAAAACATGTTCCCTGAGGAAGTTGAACACTTAACCCTTAATTACAAAGATTATTCACGACCCCCTAAGTTTCTTCAGAGGATTCAAGGGGATATTTGTGGATTTATAAAACCAACGTGTGGACCATTTAGATACTTTATGGTGTTGGTTGATTCATCGACATAATGGTCACATGTCTGCTTATTGTCCACATGCAATGCTGCATTTGTGAAACTCCTAGTACAAATTATTAAGCTTAGGGCTCACCACCCTGATTATTCGATTAAGTTGATTCAACTGGATAATGCTGGAGAAACCTTTGACGATTATTGCATGTCTGTTGGGATTGAAGTTGAATATCTCGTACCCCATGTTCACACCCAAATTGGCCTGGTAGAAGGTTTCATAAAGCCCCTTCAAATGATAGCTCAGACTTTGGTTATAAGAACCAATTTGCCAGTATCTACCTATGGCCATGCAATATTGTACGCAGCTATGTTGGTCCACCTGAGGCCCATTGCTACCCAAACTTATTCATCGTTACAGTTGGTTATTGGATATGAGTCTATGTGCCAATAGTGCCGCTACTACGTACCAAAATGGGTCATCAGAGAAAAGTGGGAATCTATGTAGGTTATGATTCGCCATCAATTATACGTTACTTAAAGCCCTTGACATGAGATCTTTTTACCTCACATTTTGCGGATTGTCACTTTGATGAGACATCTTCCCGTTGTTAGGGGGCGATAAGATCACTAACGTTCTTGTAGAACGCCGCGAATTGTCGTGGATTACTCCCATTATGTTTCATTTAGATCCCCGCACACCTTAGTCTAAAAATGAAGTATGATGCATTCTAGATCTTCAGAGCATTGCTCAAAGCATGCCGATTGCTTTTACTGATCTAGCAAAGGTGATGAGATCACATATACCCACTGCAAACGCACCTGCAAGGATTGATGTACCGAACATAGGGCAATCGCACCTCCTACACGATAAGGTACCTTAGCAGCTGGCTAATCACCTGCTCTTACCTTGAAACATGGCAAGCTTCTTGGTTCAAAGGATTCATAACCCCAGAGAGGAAAATGACACAAAGTAGTGACCCTAGTCTGAATCTGATCATTGCTTACTTATTTGTTCCAACGCATAAGGTTATTCTAGATTACGGTGATGTTTTAGATGAAACATGCTGGCCTCCCAAGAATCGCGAGATTTTGGTCTATTACACAGTATTAGATGAGGTTTGCAATCGGAATGAGATGATTGTCGATGATGCATTCGCGTATACCGTTGCTTTCGACATCATGCTTAGCGATGACATTGAACCATGCTTCGTTGATGAATGTCGATGTAGAATGGATTGGTCAAACTGGAAACAGGCAATCCATGTCGAACTCGATTTGCTCGTGAAATGAAAGATGTTTGGGCCTGTAGCTCTTACTCCACCATATGTGAAGCTTGTTGGCTACAAGTGGGTCTTCGTGAGGAAACGTAATGAGAAAATGAAATATTGCGATACAATGCACGCCTCATAGCGCAAGGTTTGTCTCAATGCCATGTGATTGATTACAAGGACACGTATTCCCTTGTAATGGAAGTCATAACGTTCCGCTACCTTATTTGGTAGTTTCCGAAAAACTGAATAGACGACTTTAGAGTATTCCTTGAAGCTTGTGAATGTGATCCTCAACGGCTCTAATTTAGGAGAAATTATATCATCAAGACACAAAAATTCACGCCAACCATGCACCCTTGATTCCCATATCCACACCTACCCAACTCTCTGGTCATACCCTTTCTCTTTTTTGCTTTAATATCTTATTTTGATACAACGATATATCTATAGTAGGGTTTTTATTACAAGAACAAACATTTTTTTATTTACCAAACACAATTAAGGACTCAACTCTTTTTCAAGAAGCCGTTTTTTTTTTTTTTTTTTAAATTAAGCAACCCCAAATTGGCCATAATTAAGTTTTCAAAAATATTAATGCTCATAGAAGTTGAACATAATACCTTTTATTTATAAATAAAGACATAAACATCACTACACAGTATATGTTACAACTTACAACTGATTCTTAATAATCTTTAGATGATTGCCCCAAAGAGATAAAACGTATAGTTCACCAACATTACAACTTACAACTGATTCTTTAGATTATTTGATAAATTTGAACATAAAAATAAATGAGAAATGAAGAAGAGGGCTTGAGATAGTGATATTTGAGAAGAAGAAAGATTGACAATTCCACACATTTGGGACAACCATTAGAATGAGTGGAAGAGGATCCTCTCCGGGTTCACTTTGTGGGGGATCTTAGAGATCCCCACATCCTAGCCGTTCATCGTACATCGTGCCGTCAATTTTCGTCAGATACTATTTGTGTTTAATTTTAAATAAAAAAAGTCAAATGATTTCTGACCGCACGATGCATAATGAATAGCTAAGATGTGAAGATCACAAGAATTCCCACAATTTGGATCCGAATGGGATTCAAATCCAGAAGGAGTGGGGTGGGCTCCATAAAACAAATGGTGCATTGTACTAACTGGCGACAATTAAAGACTTTTGACTTGGAATGAGTAAATTTATGGAAGACTCCATCAAGAGACATTGAGTCATGAAGATGTCATTTTCTTGTGGAAAACAAAATATTTTGTCACAGTCATATGAAATAAAGGACAATACTAAAAATGAAACTGGAAGTATCAATTAAGATCATCAAGCTCTTATTCTTTGAAGAAAAAAATTGAAAAAAATTGCCAAATTGCATTTATGGCCCTTGACTATGAATTCTTAATTTCTCAGTTTAATTATTTATGAATTTTCATTCAAGTTGAGTATCATTTTGTTGTGCTTATGAGCTTGATTTTAATCTTGGTGATTGGCCACCACTTTGGTTTGAGTTGAGTGTATTTGATGTGAGTTAACACAGATGTCATGTTGTTAATTCGGCTTTAGCGTCTTGCAAATGGTACCATGAATTCCTTGATGTAGATGCCATACACTAGATTTCATGTGGTCTCTTAAGTAGTTCCTAAGTCGTTAAGGAACTCGTGTGTGTTTAGTAATCTAGATGCCATAGATTGTTAGCACAAATGAGCATACATAGTAATCTAGATGCCATGGATACTATATGAATTAGAGGAACTAGACTGTCAATTTGGATGATTACTCATTAATAATTAACCATGGGAATTGAGTTGGATTGGTTATGGTGAATCAGATGCTCTAGTGTTTTTCACAATTGGTCTTTTCGTTTACAAGACTGCCACTGCTGGGTTTATGGAATTAGGTTGGATTACAATTATCTGAGCCCAATGAAAGTATCGGTCTAGTTGAAGACTTCATTGTGAGGAGTGCATTATGTAATCGAGATATTCAGAAAGTATAATTTATCTGTGTTGGCCTTTCACTTAGAATTACTCACCTCTATTTCACTTAGAATTATAATAAGCTTCTTCTGGTAGGATTGGCATGTGGGTTTGTTGTTGTTGTTTAACTTTTATATCTTTCAAAAATAATCTTTCATTTACTTTTCAATCCCGCAGCAACGCGTGGGTAGTGGGTCCCTAAGTTATAACATATGCTTCTCTTACACGTGTAGGTTTATGATTGATCATAGTTTGTTAGACGATTTTAGAGTATTCCTTGAAGCTTGTGAATGTGATCCTCAACAGCTCTAATTTAGGAGAAATTATATCATCAAGACACAAAAATTCACACATACCCGGCGCCCTTGATTCCCAGATCCACACGTACCCAACTCTATGGTCATACCCTCTCTTTTTGGCTCTAGTCCATTTTCGGATAGAAGAACTTCTCCTAATTTAGGTAAATTAATTTCAGCACCTTCACGATAAAATCTGCACATTGGTGACTTTGCTTGATAACGTTATTCTCTTATTTTGATACAACAATATTTCTATACTAGGGTTTTTATTACAAGAACAAACATTTTTTTTTATTTACCAAACACAATGAAGGACTCAACTTTTTCAAGAAGCTGTTTTTGTTTTTGTTTTTGTTTTTTGTTTTTTTTTTGTTTTTTTTTTTTTTTTTAAATTAAGCAACCCCAACTGGCCATAATTAAGTTTTCAAAAATATTAATGCTCATAGAAGTTGAACATAATACCTTTTATTTATAAATAAAGAGATAAACATCACTGCACAGTATGTGTTACAGCTTACAACTGATTCTTAATAATCTTTAGATGATTGCCCCAAAGAGATAAAACGTATAGTTCACTAGCATTACAACTTACAACTGATTATTTAGATTATTTGATAAATTTGAACATAAAAATAAATGAGAAATGAAGAAGAGGGGTTGAGATAGTGATAGTCCAATTTCGGATAGAAGAACTTCTCCTAATTTAGGTAACTTAATTTTAGCACCTTCACGATAAAATCTGCACATTGGTGACTTTGCTTGATAACGTTATTCTCTTATTTTGATACAACGATATATCTATACTAGGGTTTTTATTACAAGAACAAACATTATTTTATTTACCAAACACAATTAAGGACTCAACTTTTTCAAGAAGCTGTTTTTTTTTTTTAATTATTTAATTTTTTTTTAAATTAAGCAACCCCAAACTGGCCATAATTAGGTTTTCAAAAATATTAATGCTCATAGAAGTTGAACATAATACCTTTTATTTATAAATAAAGAGATAAACATCACTACACAGTATGTGTTACAACTTACAACTGATTCTTAATAATCTTTAGATGATTGCCCCAAAGAGATAAAACGTATAGTTCACCAGCATTATTACAACTTACAACTGATTATTTAGATTATTTGATAAATTTGAACATAAAAATAAATGAGAAATGAAGAAGAGGGGTTGAGATAGTGATATTTAAGAAGAAGGATTGACAATTACACACATTTGGGACAACCGTTAGAATGAGTGGAAGAGTATCCTCTCCGGGTTCACTTTGTGGGGGATCTTAGATATCCCCACATCCCAATCCTTCATCGTACAACGAGCCGTCAATTTTCGTTAGGTACTATTTGTGTTTAATTTTAAATAAAACAAGTCGAATGATTTCTGACCGAACGATGCACAATGAATAGCTAAGATGTGAAGATCACCACAATTTCCACAATTTGGATCTGAATGCGATTCAAATCCAGAAGGTGTGGGGTGGGCTCCATAAAACAAAGTGGTGCACTGTACTAGCTGGCGACAATTAAAGAATTTTGACTTGGAATGAGTAAATTTATGGAAGACTCCAGAGGAAAAATTATTAATTGGAAAAACTTTATTGTGGTCTAAGAGACACTGAGTCATGAAGATGTCATTTTCTTGTGAAATACAAAATATTTTGTCACAATCATATGAAATAAAGGAGAATACTAAAAATAAAACTAGAAGTATCAATTAAGATCATCAAGCTCTTATTCTTTGAAGAAAAAAATTGAAAAAAATTGCCAACTTGCATTTATGGCCCTTGACTTGGACTTTGGCCAGATTGCCAAATTGCCAAACTGCATTGGTGGAAGACTTTAACGTCAACTTCTTTTGTTTTTTTTTTTTTTTGCTCCTCTCAAACGATAGATTTGTTTGATTAGGGAGCCGATGAGATTTGAACCCACACTGTGGTGCAAGGGTAACACTCCTTTCCACCACTGTGGTAGAAGGCCACTTGCTACTCTAAAATTGACTTGGACTTTGGCCAAAATGCCAAATTGCATTTATATAAAAGACTCCAAAGTCATCCAAGTTGCCAAATTGCATTTGTGGAACTCCAAGGACCATGTACAATTATTGGTTTAAAACTCAAATTTTGAGTTTCAAAATGTTAAAACTTGCTTTGGGCCAAATTCTCACCTCCCCTCCCAAAAAAAACTGAGCCAAGGATAGTGGTGGCCCAAGCTCCAACGCGTGAAAGCGCCAACAAAGTGCCCAGCTATAGCTAAGCAACGCATCAGAAGCATCTCATGCGACAAGTCATCAACTCTTGGGTCCCAAACGACTACCCACTAGCATAACTAGTCTTTTAGTGATCCAACGATTGGAAACGATGGGCAATTGGTTGATCCAAAAGTCCATATTTAAATTTTTTGAAATCAAATTTATAATTAAATTAAATCGAACGGCTGAATTCTTATATTAAATTAACTGTAAAAAAAAAAAAAAGGTCTAACGGTCCAAAATTAAATTGAACAGCTAAAACATTTAAAAGAAATTATTTAAATCAAAATTCACCCAAAAACTCTATAAATACATGTATTTGTTCAAACATCCATCCAAAATTCACTTTCCTCAAACAATTCTTCCATTTTTTTCTACCAACTTCCAAAATTTTCAAGATGGCAAAAGATCATATTAGAAGGAGGACCCTTACAAGATGACATTCGATTTTGATGTAATGAGGGAGGAACCTAACAAATACACTTCAAATAGGAAAAAATTATTCCGCGACAAGCAAGTGGAAATTATAAGAAGGAATGCCGTAAGGAATATCTTTGAGGATGATGACCAATATAATGTCTATTACCCAAGTCCACCACGAAATCCACCACAAATTCAAGGACCAAGTCAACCAAATGTTGATGAATATTATTAGTATTAGTAATTGTTGTAATTCTTATGTAATATTTTACTTATCTTTTATTTATCTTTATTTAGCGTTTTAATTATGTTTGTATTATTAATTATTGTAAGATTGAAGCATACTATATAGATGACACATCCCGACTTGAAATGTCCACTAGGACTTCGAATCGAGCTGTGCTGGCCGACACCTGGAAGGTGACGAAGCCATAAAGTATAGTGATGTGGAAAATGTAAATAAATTTAAACCTAAAAGTAAAAGTGCCTAAAGATAAGAGTGCGCTAGTGAGTAGGATTGAACCCATTTCACACGTGACGTTAGAGCATAAGAACTGTAGATTAAATAGGGTGAGGGTTATACCATTGAAGATAATCATTAACTGAGATTTGCAAGAGTCCTCGTTTAAACATAAACACAACTACTAAATCTAGAGGGGCGAAAAACAGAAGGGTGAGTGGGCACAAAAATAAAGGATTATAAAATCCGTTTATTTTCCCGAACATACTAACCCTTCGCTGTAAAACATTTATTGTTTCAAAAATATCATACTACGTATAAGTATGAAAATCAAATGATGCCAAATGTAAGTCTAGAAGTACGCCACAACAAATATTCTCAACAACAGTATAGATACGATTACGTGTTGTAATCTATACTAACATATTAGTCGGAGTCACCTAATGTGACCTGTCCGACTGCACCTATCGCTTATCCATCTAGGCTAACACATGTGTCGGAGTCACCTAATGTGACATGTAAGACAGGGCTAGGTGTAATAATACACGCTCTAGTGCTACGATCACGTGAACACTAGCCTTGGCCCGGGGCAAGCACTAACACAAGTGCGGCAATGATGGGCGAACTATATGTAAGCATGCCATAATAATTCAACCATTCAATTCATCACATAACCTTACCTGGACTTACCTGCGTGTCTCGCGTTCATATTAACATTTCAAACCATTCACTTCAATTACATGCAGGTAATATGCTTATGGGTATGCCATGATGCAATATAAAACTCAACAACATTAAAGCATATAAAAAAAAAAAATTCATGGCATAAATGCATAAAATCATATAAAAACATTTATGGAAACTATAAAGTATATATGTAATATACAAAAACAAAATGCCCACCTTCATTTAGCACGAGGCCTTTTGGGAACTCACTGGCTTTGGGTTTCATCGGAACTCCGAAGTTAAATGAATTCGGGCGAGAGCAATCCTAGGATGGGTGACCCACTGGGAACTTCTCGTCTAAGTTCCCATAAACAAAACCATGAAGGCGTGGTCGAGGCCCAAAACTGACAATATCGTGCTACGGCAGAGCCAATCTAGGATGTGACAGAATGGTATCAGAGCCACTCTGCTGTGTGGTGCGAGTGTGCTTATGAGTATGTCGGGCCTTTAAGGGGGGTCGATTGTAACATCCCACATTGACCAATGGAGATAGGGTGATGTGCCTTATATGTACATGCCCACCTCCATATAACACAAGGCCATCGGAACTTCGAAGTTAAGCGAAATCGGGCGAGAGCATGCCCATGATGGGTGACCCACTCGGAAGTTCTCGCGTGAGTTTTCAGAAACAAAACCGTGATGGCGTGGTTGGGGCCCAAAGAGGATAATTTCGTGCTACGGTGGAGTCGAGCCTGGGATGTGACAATTTGGTATCAGAGCCAATCTTTGGCTGAAAGTGTGCCGACGAGGACGTCGGGCCCCTAAGGGGTGGATTGTTAGATCCCACATCGCCCAGGGGAACGGATCCTCTATGCCTTATATATAGATGCCCACCTTCATACAACACGAGTCCTTTTGGGAGTTCACTAGCTTCGGGTTCCATCGGACCTCCGAAGTTAAGCGAGTTTGGGCGAGAGCATTCCTAGGATGGATGACCCACTAGGAAATTCTCGCGTGAGTTCCCAGAAACAAAACTGTGAGGGCATGGTTGGGGCCCAAAGTGGACAATATCGTGCTACGGTGGAGTGGAGCCCAGGATGTGGTGGAGCCCGGATCGGGATGTGACAATAGAACTATTTGAAGTTTCAAAGTTTTAATCCTTATCTTTATAAAAATGTAATTATTATTCCATGACTTCCATGTTTCAAGGGGCAGGTTTATAGGAATTTAAATATTTTTAAGTTAAAATGTTCACAAAACTTAATCAAGATAATTTACATAAATTTTACTTTTAAAAAAATTAACCGACAAATATTAAGCTAAAATCATTCTTTAATAATCTTGACCTAAAATTTTTAGCCAAAACTATTGGAGGATAAAAATTATGTTTGAGTTAAAACCTAAATTTTTAGCCAAAACTATTGTTGTATTATTTTTTTTTTCAAAACTGCTTATACTGTGTTGTGAGAATAAATAGTTGTGAAAAGAGTCGGTAAGTGTAATGGTAAATTATAGTGCTAAAAGTGCTTTTAGAAGAAAAAAATGATGGGATAGGATTGTCAATATGAAAGTGTCATTAATTACTTGCGTCCCTTGGAAAAAAAATGCTTTTTTGAGAAGCATGTGTAGATTTGCTTCTATTTTTAGCTGTTTTAGACCTATGATTTGGGGGAAAAAATAATAAAAAAACTTTTTTTTATTTACCAAACAAAATTAAGGACTCAACATTTTAAAGAAAGTTGCTTTTAAAAATTTTAAGCAACCCTAACCTAGCCATAATTAAGTTTTCAAAATTATTAATGCTCGTAAAAGTTGAACACAATACCTTTTATTGATAAATAAAAAGATAAATATCACTACACATTACATGTTACAATTGATTCTTAATAATCTTTAGATGATTGCTCCAAAGAGATAAAACATAAAGTCCACTAGCATTTCCCAAATTTTCTTTTATTTGATAAGTGAACTTATGACACCAAATGGAATAACTTTAATGAGAAGAAGAATAAATAGAAATAAATGAGATGTGAACAAGAGGGCAGGGCTGAGATAGGGATATTTGAGAAGAAAGATTGACAATTACACACATTTGGGACTAAGTACATTGTATATTATAGGAAACAACCGTTAGAAGGAGAGGGGTAGGCCCCATACAATTACATGCATTTGGGACAAAGACTTTGACTTATCTTGTACGTACAAAACATTTTGCAAGTCCTGTATCTTTCTTCTCTCCCACCCCCTCTTTCAGTACGGGTTGAATTGAATTAATTACAATAGCTCATGGATGCCATTATAAATAAACCCTAGGAGTAGAGTCTAATATGTACACAAAATTAAACGCTAGCGGCCATGACATCTTTAGAGTTTCATAAACTCTGCCTTTTGGCTTATTGCCTTGTCTTATTTGTACAACTTCTTTCACCGCCAAGTTGCTCTGCTTTTGCTTCTGCTACTTCTACCACGGAAGCAGAAGCGCTTCTCAAATGGAAAGCCACCTTTCAAAACCATACCCGCTTGCAAAATCTCACCTCGTGGGCTTACCTACCCGCTCATGCAAAAGCAGCCCCATGCTTCTGGACTGGTATTTCATGCAATGTTGTTGGAAGTGTCAGTGTGATAAACCTTACCAATTTTGGGATACAAGGTACGCTACATGAGTTTTCCTTCTTGTCTTTCCCCAGTCTTCAATACCTCGATCTTAGCTACAATAATCTCTTTGATGTCATTCCAGCTAAAATCAGTTCCCTCTCCAAACTCATCTCCCTTGATCTTTCTAACAATTGGCTCAGTGGTTCAATCGCAACATCCCTAGGTCAGCTTACAAACCTTTCCACTCTCCATCTCTATAGTAATAATCTTTCTGGCACTATTCCTAAAGAGATAGGGAATTTGAAATCTCTTGTGGACCTAGAATTGTCTTATAACCAGCTCATCGGTTCAATCCCAATATCTCTAGGTCAGCTCACAAACCTTTCCACTCTCTATCTCTATAGTAATAATCTTTCTGGCACTATTCCTAAAGAGATAGGGAATTTGAAATCTCTTGTGAATCTCAGTTTGTATGAGAATCAGCTCAGTGGTTCAATCCCAACGTCCCTAGGTCAGCTCACAAACCTTTCCATCACAAACCTTTCCACTCTCTATCTCTATAGTAATAATCTTTCTGGCACTATTCCTAAAGAGATAGGGAATTTGAAATCTCTTGTGAATATCAGTTTGTATGAGAATCAGCTCAGTGGTTCAATCCCAACATCCTTAGGTCAGCTCACAAACCTTTCCATTCTCTATCTCTTCCGTAATAATCTTTCTGGCATTATTCCTAAAGAGATAGGGAATTTGAAATCTCTTGTGGACCTAGAATTGTCTGAGAATCAGCTCAGTGGTTCAATCCCAACATCCCTAGGTCAGCTCACAAACCTTTCCACTCTCTATCTCTATAGTAATAATCTTTCTGGCACTATTCCTAAAGAGATAGGGAATTTGAAATCTCTTGTGGACCTAGAATTGTCTGAGAATCAGCTCAGCGGTTCAATCCCAACATCCCTAGGTCAGCTCACAAACCTTTCCACTCTCTATCTCTGTAGTAATAATCTTTCTGGCACTATTCCTAAAGAGATAGGGAATTTGAAATCTCTTGTGAATCTTAGTTTGTATGAGAATCAGCTCAGTGGTTCAATCCCAACATCCCTAGGTCAGCTCACAAACCTTTCCATTCTCCATCTCTTCCGTAATAATCTTTCTGGCATTATTCCTAAAGAGATAGGGAATTTGAAATCTCTTGTGGACCTAGAATTGTCTGTGGATCAGCTCAGTGGTTCAATCCCAACATCCCTAGGTCAGCTCACAAACCTTTCCAATCTCTATCTCTATAGTAATAATCTTTCTGGCACTATTCCTAAAGAGATAGGGAATTTGAAATCTCTTGTGGACCTAGAATTGTCTGAGAATCAGCTCAGTGGTTCAATCCCAACATCCCTAGGTCAGCTCACAAACCTTTCCATTCTCTATCTCTTCCGTAATAATCTTTCTGGCATTATTCCTAAAGAGATAGGGAATTTGAAATCTCTTGTGGGCCTAGAATTGTCTTATAAGCAGCTCATCGGTTCAATCCCAACATCTCTAGGTCAGCTCACAAACCTTTCCTCTCTCTATCTCAGTAGTAATAATCTTTCTGGCACTATTCCTAAAGAGATAGGGAATTTGAAATCTCTTATGGTCTTACAATTGTATGAGAATCAGCTCAGCGGTTCAATGCCCCAAAATATTTGCTGTAGTGGACAACTCCAAAACCTTTCAGTGACAAATAACCGTTTGACAGGTCCAATCCCCAAAAGCTTGAAAACATGCAAGAGCTTAGTTAGAGTTCATCTTGAAGGGAACCAATTCACAGGGAATATATCAAAAGACTTTGG
Source organism: Pyrus communis (assembly GCF_963583255.1). Taxonomy (NCBI): domain Eukaryota; kingdom Viridiplantae; phylum Streptophyta; class Magnoliopsida; order Rosales; family Rosaceae; genus Pyrus; species Pyrus communis. Next base: position 15,658,885 of record NC_084815.1, on the reverse strand, counting down.
TGTTTATCCAAATCTTGATTTCATAGATATGAGTCACAATAAGTTTTATGGTGAAATTTCACAAAAATGGGGACAGTACCCAAAATTAGAAACCTTACTAATTGCGGGAAACAACCTCACTGGCAGCATACCTCCGGAGATTGTCAATGCTGACAAAATCCATAAACTCGACCTCTCTTCAAATCACTTAGTTGGGGCCATTCCGAAGGAGTTCGGGAGAATGACTTCTTTGTTGAAGTTGATGCTGAATGAAAATCAACTTTCAGGCTGTATACCTTCGGAATTTGGATCACTCGTTGATCTTGAATATCTCGACTTGTCATCAAACAAATTCAATGGGTCAATTGCGAGCACATTTGGCAACTTTCTCAAACTGTACCATCTGAATTTGAGCAACAATCAATTTTCCCAAGGAATTCCATTGAAGTTGGGAAAGTTAGTTCAGTTGAACGACCTTGATTTAAGTCACAACTCACTTGAAGGTAGCATCCCCGCTGAAATCAGCAATATGGAGAGTCTACAGATGCTCAATCTTTCTCACAACAATCTTTCGGGTTTCATACCATCAAGTTTTGAAGGCATGCATGGCTTGTCATATGTGGATGTATCTTACAATGAATTGGAAGGTCCCCTTCCCAACAATAGAGGCTTTCGACAAGCTCCGCCAGAAGCTTTACAAGGGAACAAAGGACTGTGCGGCAACGTTGAAGGTTTGCAATCTTGCACAATTGGCCCAAGAAAGGAACACAAATGGGTATTTGGAATCACATTCTCCCTTGTAGCAACAATTTTACTTATTTCTGCTTTCTTTACAATTAAATTCGTAGTGCAAAGAAAGAAGAAAAGTCCAGAAAAAGCAGAAAAAAACTTGCATGAAGAAATATCGTTTTCAGTTTTAAATTTTGATGGAAAGTCAATGTATGAGGAAATCATAAGGGCGACAGAAAATTTTGATTCCACATATTGCATCACGAGTGGAGCACAAGGAAGTGTCTACAAATTAAACCCTATTTGTGACAGTTGTAGTAATGATGTAAGTAGGGATCGTTCTAACCGGGGATTAACTAGGGGTGCTAAACACTTGACTCAAATAAATAAAACTAACTTTTAAAACACTTAACTTACTTAACAAGAACTCAAAATAAGTACACAAGACTCCAAATACTTAAAAACACAAATTAAGATAGATTGTAATTAAAACTTAACAAAATATGGGGGGGGGGGGGAATTGTGTTTGGACGAGATTAAATTAAATGCACCAATTGTAATTAAAGGCAAAACGTAAATATGAATGTGATGAAAATATGGATGATGGAATAGCCAAGGGGTTCTTCTCCACACATGTTACACTTGCATACAAGATTGATTCTCAGTTGGTCTTTCGATAAATTATGGAACTCAACGCCCCGGGTCAATTAGGTACGCTTAAATTAACCGTCAAGTTTTCCTTAAGTTAATGAATTGGATGGGTTTGCGCAACGCAATTCACAACATTCTCCAAAAGTCCTTTACGTGAAAATCACAATAAAGATACAATCAAAGAGCATTAAGCATTATGAAAACTATAAGTGTTGACGAGGCATTCGTTACTATGGAATACGCATGAAACTTATGCCAAGAATTCATTTAACGCGATTGTTTATAAGCAACCTTCACTACTTGTGAATATAAGTTCATAACAATTAGGTGAAACTCACTTATATTCTAGCGTCATATTCATGCATGAAAATTAAGCGCGCATTCTTAATAAACATACATAAATAGATTATCAATCAAACGGTTAAACAAATTGAATCCACAACTTATGAAATTCCAACGAAAGTTAATCAATTCATATTGCAAATATAAACATAGTTTCGAATCACCCCCTAGCTAAAGGGGGTTTAGTTCCTCATAACTTTGAAATCAAAGAAACACCTAAACATTCCAACAACTCAAACTTGAATTGTATGAACGTTTAGGCACTCTTCTCTTCCATTACAAAACAAAGAGAATTGAATTTAAACATTGAAATCAAAGAAACACCTAAACATTCCAACAACTCAAACTTGAATTGTATGAACGTTTAGGCACTCTTCTCTTCCTCGTTGTTGTAGCACAAGGTCTAAGGTGAGCTTTGGGGATTATGTGAAGTGTTTTGGAGGGATGGGAAGTGGTTGGATAGTGGCTGCAATGGAGGAGAAAAACTGCACAGAAATGGAAGGATATGCACGGCTATGGATGTGTGTTTGTGTTGTGTGTTGTGTTGTGAATGGAATGAATGAATTGTGGCTGCAATGCATGCTTATTTATAGGTAAATGAGAGGGAACATGACAGCTAGGAATAGGTGGAAATGTGGCTGCAAGTTTGGTGAATGATTATGAGTGAATGCATGTGAATGTGGCTAGGTTGGAAAGCTGAAATTGTATGTGAGAGTGCACGGCAAAGGGTGTAGTTTTTGTGGCTGCATGTTTGGGTTTGTTTAAAGGGTGCATGTGGGTGAATGTTAGGTTGAAATAATGATGGAAAAACAGCTAGGAAAAGAGGGAAATGCATGTGGAAGTGTGTCTGCAAGTTTGGTGTTGGAAATGCATGTGTTTTAGGTTGTGAAAGCATGTGAATTAGGTGGAAAGAGGTGGGTGTGCATGTGAGTTGAAATGCATGTGTTTAAATGGTTGAAATGTGTAGATGATTATGAGTATGATAAGTGATAAGTGTATGGTTATGATAAGTGATAAATGAATGATATGTTAAGTGATAAGTGAATGATATGATAAGTGATAAATGAATGATATGATAAGTGATAAATGAATGATATGTTAAGTGATAAATGAATGATATGTTAAGTGATAAATGAATGATATGTGGTGATGATAAGTGTATGATATGTTAAGTGATAAGTGAATGATATGTGGTGATGATAAGTTGGTCTTCGATTTCGTCCATTCCTTTTGCTCCAAACATAAGCTATCCATTCCAAGTCCGATTTTGCTCCAAAATGCATCTTTTTGCTTCCTTAGCCATATGAACCTAAAAACACACAAAAGAAGCATAAAGGACTAAAATAACTAAAGAAACATAACGTAAATGTACGAGAACAAGCCATTTAAGTCGCATGAATATGCTCCTATCAAATACCCCCACACTTAGCTTTTGCTAGTCCTCGAGCAAAACAGAAAAACAAAACAAAACGAAACGAAATAAACCAAACCAAAGACAAAACAAAACGAACAAAACATAACCTACACCTTCCAACAATCGTCTCAGGGATTTCCAATGCACATGACATGTCAAAAATCATCATTCCCACAGATTTTGATCATCCTTACACTTAAGTACATACTTAATCATTGTCACCACATATTAGTTCACAATTAAGCATTTAAAACCATGTTTTGAATGTAGTAACATGCCTTAGAGAATTTGCTCAATTCCTTACAAGATATGCACTCTGTTTTCACTCAGATTTTCTGACTACACACCCTAAACTAGTTATATGTGAGAAGATTGATGTAAACATAAAACGAACACTCACATATATGTATTTCAAAGGAAGCAATTTCTGGAGTTAATAAGCATGTTTAGATATGATCTCATGAATGGAATGCTACTACTTAAATGCGAGAACCAGTGACACCATATGCTTATACCAAGTTCAAACTCCACAATTGAAATACATAACACTCAAGATTGAAGTCACGGGTTATAATGGGGCTTGGGGTGTTTGGATAACAAAGAAGGAGTATGGAAAACAAAGGTTCTTTAAGCAATAGTGAGCAAAGTAATGAATTAGACATTTAGAATTCCCTTTAGAACGTAAAAATCAACTTTGATCACTCAAGGGGGAATCTCACAAAACTTAGGGCCATATTCAACTTTTTTTTTTGGACCCTTTCTTCAACCATCAACGCTTGTGAGTTCATTCTTACTTATTTTCACTCCTTTTCTTTCTTTTCTTCTTCTTTTTCTTTTGAATCTCATATAAACTTAAGAACAAACTTTTACTCCCCCACACTCATTTTCTTGCATAATGTAACTCAAAAGGAATTCATTTAAGTCATGCTCACTATGCTTCAAGAACAAGGGTACGGATGGTCCTAATCTAGGCTAGGTGAGATGATATGGGTTAACAAAGAACATGGGCTAAACGAGGCTCAACGGGGTTAAAACTTACAATATATACGTAATATGGAAAATAAGGATATTTGGCTATGATGGCAACTACACAACTTCATCTTGATATATGTTATGCAATTCAATTGTCATGCTTTGAATGAAACGGATATAAGTTCTAGCATTTAGTTCTATCATGATATAATTGCATTCTAAGTAGCAACCAAGCAAGGAATAATGAGATCATGCAACAACTTTAGAAAACAAAGAATCACAGATTATAACTCTCCAAAGAACGTTTAGGCTCAAGTCTCACAAGGTTGTAGTGTTTGTATGAGTTCCTTCCTTCAAGCATGTTACAAAAACGAATTTTTCTTTTATGATTGCATGTGAAGTCATACATTATAACCATAACTAAGCATATACCAAGAGTAAATCAAACTTTCATCCATGTTTATAACTCTTTTTAACAGTCATGCAATTACAAACCAAATCCTCGTCATTGTGTTGGAAGGTATCCTAAGACACAAACACACAAAAACGACTCAAAACACTCTTTTTAGGTTTTTCAAAACATGTTTTTCAAATTTTTATGTGCTTTTCGTTGTTATGAAATAAAAAATACTAAAACAGTCTAAAACAGCTTAAAAACATTTTAAAACAGCAAGGAACAATACTTGAAGTTAAGGGTGATAAAATCCCACGAATTTGCATCAGATATACTTAGTTACCCCCCCACACTTAAATCAAACATTGTCCTCAATGTTTTAAGCTTGAAATCAAACCAAACAAAAGTAAACATAAAAACAGCAACTAAACATACTAAACATGGCAGAATGTAACTAACAAAGAGAAGAGTTTAGGGACGCAAATCTGGTTATGGAGTGTAAATTCCATCTTCTCTTTGTTGATTGCATTGAGGCTTGATCTTGATGATTCCACAGGCTCATTCTTGAACTGGTTTCCTCCCATCGTTGATTTTCCTTTGTGCTACTCTTGAACTGGGCAGCAGGATTCTTTTGGTCTCCCCCGAAGGTCTGAGCTTACCCCTTTTATCTGTTTCTTTGTTCAATCTTTGCAGGAGTGGTCCCTTCTCTGGAAGTGTATCAACCGTTGAAGATGACTACTCGAGAGCAACGCTAGGTAAGCAATCAGGAATAAATTCCAGGCAGTCGGATCCAGATCGGAAGACTGACTCCAAGTGCTGGCTGATTGCTTCTTTCACTTTGCCATGCGAGTAAGAACAAGGACAAAGAAAAGGACAGGGAAAGAGCATGATATGAGATACTTTTGCTTTTGACCTTGATGATATGAGATACCTTTGCTTTTGAAGAAGCGGTGAATGAATCAGCACATGCTTCAATCTACCGTTTCCTCCTGGGTCATCTATACTCCAGGCATCTGGTATCATCTTTGGGGAAGAAGAAAAAATTGAGTATTTCGAAAGGCTTTGCTGGGAGTGCGCCCTCAGAGGTGAGGAAGAGTTGGGCATTTTCTTCAGGTCTGCCTTGCCATAAGAGATGAAGGTCTACATATATAGGGATTTCTTAATAGCAAGTGGTGGTACTGTTCTTTTACCCTTGTCGACAAATGTCTCTTCAATTTCTGAGCAAACGGCTATTCGATTTCTGAGCGAGCGCCTCTTCGATTTCTGAATGGCAAAAGTAGTCACGGGTGCGGCTCTGTTACCACACGGGTTGGCAAAAGTGCGTAGCTGGGATGATAACCTTCACGTGTTTTCAACTTTGTCAGAGAGCTTTTGACAAAGTTGAACGCGTTGTCTGAAAAGCCGCGAAAGTGTCGCCGAACTTCACGCAGGAAAATCCGGCTCTTTGAATCGGTGGTCGTGTTGCCTTGGCTTTTATAGAGGTATCGATCACCACCACATTGCACACTCTGAAGATTGCCCATTCTTGAAAAAAATTGTCTCCGGCCCTTCGAGATTTTTCCACATCCAAACCTCCTCTTTTAACATCTTTGAAAAATGGCAGACCCATCTAACCTTTGCTTGGATTTGAGTCTTAGCAGCGATCCGGTTGTGCCCCGTCAAGGTAATGTATGGCGCCCTTCTTTTTTATCTTCTAACGGTCCTCTTACAGGTGAAGACTCCATGATGAAGGACGCACAAACAGCTACGATAGTAGCTAGGAACCTCCTTACTCCTGAAGATAGTCGGATGCTTTCAAGACGGTCCGATGAGTTGGCCGTTCAAGAGTCCCTCGCTCTCAGCGTTCAGTGTGCAGGCTCTGTGTCCAACATGGGGCAACGCCTACTTGCTTGCTCCCGTCAGGTTGAATCGTTGATGGCAGAGGTGGAAAATCTCAAGCAAGAGATCAAGCAGCTGAAGTATGAGAATAGAAGTTTGTATGTGCTTGCAAACAACTATTCGACGGGCATGAAGAGGAAGCTTGATGAGCTGCAAGAATCCAATGGTCGAATGCAAAGTGACCGTCAAAGGCTTGCAACTTTCTTCCAGAGGCGCATTTTTCCTGGCTCATCCAGCGTTCCACCAAGTACTGATGCTTCTTCTTTGATGCCTCCCGCTTCTGTAGTTTTCCCAAGTAGTGAGGCTTCTAGTAAACGACCTTTGTAAGGGCTCCATCTTTCTTTGTTTTAGCCGTGCCTATCAATAAATCAAGCATTTTCTCAATGTTCGAATCATAGACTTACATAATTAACAAACAAACAAACAAAACAACAACTAAACAACCTAACATGGCAGAAACGAAATAACAACAAAGAGAAGAGTTTAGGAATGCAAGTCTGGAATTGGAGTGCTTTCTAAGTCTTCCTTTGTTGAATGCATGGGTTGCCTCCCAAGTAGCGCTTTCTTTTACGTCTTGCAGCCGGACGAAACCTTCATTTCTTACTTAGAGCCCACGGTATGGAGGGGTATGTCCTCCACGGTATGCTCCTTGAAATTCTCGTAGTATGGCTCAATGAATGGGAGGGGATAGTGATCCTCCCTGATGGTGGTGTTGTGGTTCTGAAAGTCCATGTACATGCTCCCATCACCTTCAAATTGGTTGGTCACCTGCACCACAGAAGGTAACAACCTATTATTTGAAATGGGAATTGAAATTGGGCATGATGACTTACAAACATATTGTAGTGAAGGCTCAAGATCGGCAGCCTTATCTACAATATCACCATGGCTACTTTCGGCCATATTGGGTGGTTGTAGGGCAATCACTCCAAGTTTTTCTCCCACGGTGGTTCTTGATATATCCTTTGGGCTAGGTGTGGATCCTTTCGGCCCTATGTCCTTATGCACATCTATGACAAAACAAGAATGACTATCGTTAGGATTCTTAATAGAGTCATAAACATTGAATTTAATTACATCACCACCAAACTTCATTGTTAGTGCTCATTTGGCCACATCAATCTTTGTTTGGGCTGTTTTCATGAACGGACGGCCTAGCAAGAGTGGCAATGATGGAGCATGGCTCGACTCCTCCATTTCTAAGACATAGAAATCTGCAGGAAAGATGAGATGATTGACCTGCACTAAAACATCCTCAAGGACTCCCTTGGGATAAACATTAGAACGATCGGCCAATTGAATTACAACGCCATCTTGTTTTAACTCACCCAGGTTCATAGATGCATAAATGGAATATGGCATGACATTAATAGAAGCACCTAAATCTAACATGCATTGTTCAAATTTAGTGTTTCCAATTATGCATGGGATAGTAAAGCTCCCTGGATCCTTACATTTTGGAGGTAACTTCCGTTGCAAAACCGCGGATACATTTTCACTTACTTTCACAACTTCTTTGTTTGCAATTCTTTTCCTAGTTGTGCATAACTCTTTTAAAAACTTTGCATACCTGGGCACTTGCTTAATGGCATCAAGTAAAGGAATGTTTACTTGGACCCTCCTAAACGTCTCAAGAATGTCTTTCTCCTGCTCCTCCTTCTTTGTTTGCATGAACCTACTAGGAAAAGGCACATTGCAAGGAAAAACATTAGTAGGAACCGAATTTGACACATTCTTACCCTTTTTGGCAGAATTGGACATTTTTGGATCAATAAAAGCTGGCGGCAAAGGTGTTTCCACCTTTTCCGTGGGGTGGCTTGCTTCCTCCTCTTCAATTCTCAATTTTTCATCCTCGCTAGGACCTGATGGTGATGGTGTAGGACCTGCCCCAACATCTTTTCCACTTCTCAAGATGATTGCATTGGCCGTTTCGAACCCTCCCTTTGGGTTTGGGATGGTTGAGCTTGGGAGCTTGCCTTGGTCTCGGAATTGGCCTACAAACTCCGCAATCTGCCCAATTTGTTTCTCCAATTGATCCACCCTCTTGTCTTGGTTTTGCATGGCTTTGGCTTGATCTTCTTGCCCCTGAGACAAATTTGTTAGTAACTTAAGAAGTGTATTATTATCTAAAGTGTTACCTGAACTTGTTTGGGTAGATTGTGGAGGTGCTTGTGTGGGGACGTATGGCTTGTTGTAGAAGCCCGGGGTTTGTTGCCTAAAGCCTCCTTGTTGTGGTGGCTGTTGGGGCTCCCTCCATTTGAAATTCGGGTGGTCTCTCCAACCTGGATTATACGTGTTCGAATATGGATCGTTCCTTGGTTGGTTTTGGCCTTGAAACCCTATTGCATTTGCGCTTTCCCATCCACCATTTTCAATGAGTTGTGGGCACTTCTCAGAAGCATGTCTTTGGATAGAACACACTCCGCATACAATTGGTCCTTGCACCCTCATTCCTTCGGCCATCTGAGACACGATGGAAGTAAGATTAGCTAACTGTGAATGAATGTCGGGTGTGGAACTTACCTCATGTACTTGCTGCCGTGGGGGTCCTCTTTGGCCTACTCCTTCGTATTGTTGAGCGTTCAATGCTCGGTTAGCAATCAAAACCTTGGCATCCCTGGGTGTCTTGTCCACCAATGCTCCACCCGCCGAGGCGTCGAGCATTTGACGTTCAATTGGTAGGAGCCCCTCATAGAAGTATTGCAGAAGTAACTCCTCCTTCATCTGATGCTGTGGACACGAAGCAACAAGAGATTTAAAACGTTCATAATACGTAGGAAATGACTCACCTTCTTCTTGTTGGATTCCACTTATCCTTTTTCGTAAAAGGATGATTCGAGAAGTTGGGAAAAACTTCTCCAGATATGCCCTCTTCATGCTCTCCCAAGATGTGACGGTTCCGGGAGCTAAGTCGTACAACCAATCCTTGGCTTTGTCCATTAAAGAGAATGGAAAAGCCTTCATCTTTAAAATACTTCCGTCGATGTTGACGGGAGTCATGCTTGAACACACTACCTCAAATTCCTTCAAGTGCTTGTTCGGATCCTCCATGGACAATCCATGGTACTTCGGAATGTGGTGGAGCAAGCTTGACTTCAACTCAAACTCATCGGTCTTGCCTTCGGCCGGTGGGGGATATTGGATACACAAGGGTGCGGTATTATCCAATCCCGAAGCAGAAAGCTCCTTGAGTGTCCGGTTGTCCACTGCCATGGTTGGTACTTCCTCTTTAAATTCAGGTTCGGGACTAGGAGGATTAGATGCTTGTGATTTCTTTTTCCTTCTCAAAGTCCTCTCGAAATCACCGTCAAAGTCGGAGATATGCTCACGAACAGTTTGTGAGCTACGGGTCATAAACTAGTACCTACACACAAGAGTAAACAAGATAAGTAACCAACTTAATAGACTCGGCACAAGTAAGAAAACAAGTTGCCACACTCGGCACAAAAACAAAACATATACACACGGTGCAAAAACTAAAACAAAACAGAAACTTAAACAATTTAAACAAGACTCAAGACAAGGGATTAGCAACTTTGCCAATCCCCGGCAACGGCGCCAAAATTTGATGGGAGATTTTATACGCACACAAATTAAACCCTATTTGTGACAGTTGTAGTAATGATGTAAGTAGGGATCGTTCTAACCGGGGATTAACTAGGGGTGCTAAACACTTGACTCAAATAAATAAAACTAACTTTTAAAACACTTAACTTACTTAACAAGAACTCAAAATAAGTACACAAGACTCCAAATACTTAAAAACACAAATTAAGATAGATTGTAATTAAAACTTAACAAAATATGGGGGGGGGGGGGGGGAATTGTGTTTGGACGAGATTAAATTAAATGCACCAATTGTAATTAAAGGCAAAACGTAAATATGAATGTGATGAAAATATGGATGATGGAATAGCCAAGGGGTTCTTCTCCACACATGTTACACTTGCATACAAGATTGATTCTCAGTTGGTCTTTCGATAAATTATGGAACTCAACGCCCCGGGTCAATTAGGTACGCTTAAATTAACCGTCAAGTTTTCCTTAAGTTAATGAATTGGATGGGTTTGCGCAACGCAATTCACAACATTCTCCAAAAGTCCTTTACGTGAAAATCACAATAAAGATACAATCAAAGAGCATTAAGCATTATGAAAACTATAAGTGTTGACGAGGCATTCGTTACTATGGAATACGCATGAAACTTATGCCAAGAATTCATTTAACGCGATTGTTTATAAGCAACCTTCACTACTTGTGAATATAAGTTCATAACGATCAGGTGAAACTCACTTATATTCTAGCGTCATATTCATGCATGAAAATTAAGCGCGCATTCTTAATAAACATACATAAATAGATTATCAATCAAACGGTTAAACAAATTGAATCCACAACTTATGAAATTCCAACGAAAGTTAATCAATTCATATTGCAAATATAAACATAGTTTCGAATCACCCCCTAGCTAAAGGGGGTTTAGTTCCTCATAACTTTGAAATCAAAGAAACACCTAAACATTCCAACAACTCAAACTTGAATTGTATGAACGTTTAGGCACTCTTCTCTTCCATTACAAAACAAAGAGAATTGAATTTAAACATTGAAATCAAAGAAACACCTAAACATTCCAACAACTCAAACTTGAATTGTATGAACGTTTAGGCACTCTTCTCTTCCTCGTTGTTGTAGCACAAGGTCTAAGGTGAGCTTTGGGGATTATGTGAAGTGTTTTGGAGGGATGGGAAGTGGTTGGATAGTGGCTGCAATGGAGGAGAAAAACTGCACAGAAATGGAAGGATATGCACGGCTATGGATGTGTGTTTGTGTTGTGTGTTGTGTTGTGAATGGAATGAATGAATTGTGGCTGCAATGCATGCTTATTTATAGGTAAATGAGAGGGAACATGACAGCTAGGAATAGGTGGAAATGTGGCTGCAAGTTTGGTGAATGATTATGAGTGAATGCATGTGAATGTGGCTAGGTTGGAAAGCTGAAATTGTATGTGAGAGTGCACGGCAAAGGGTGTAGTTTTTGTGGCTGCATGTTTGGGTTTGTTTAAAGGGTGCATGTGGGTGAATGTTAGGTTGAAATAATGATGGAAAAACAGCTAGGAAAAGAGGGAAATGCATGTGGAAGTGTGGCTGCAAGTTTGGTGTTGGAAATGCATGTGTTTTAGGTTGTGAAAGCATGTGAATTAGGTGGAAAGAGGTGGGTGTGCATGTGAGTTGAAATGCATGTGTTTAAATGGTTGAAATGTGTAGATGATTATGAGTATGATAAGTGATAAGTGATAAGTGTATGGTTATGATAAGTGATAAATGAATGATATGATAAGTGATAAATGAATGATATGTTAAGTGATAAATGAATGATATGTTAAGTGATAAATGAATGATATGTGGTGATGATAAGTGTATGATATGTTAAGTGATAAGTGAATGATATGTGGTGATGATAAGTTGGTCTTCAATTTCGTCCATTCCTTTTGCTCCAAACATAAGCTATCCATTCCAAGTCCGATTTTGCTCCAAAATGCTCCAAAATGCATCTTTTTGCTTCCTTAGCCATATGAACCTAAAAACACACAAAAGAAGCATAAAGGACTAAAATAACTAAAGAAACATAACGTAAATGTACGAGAATAAGCCATTTAAGTCGCATGAATATGCTCCTATCAAGTGTCTACAAAGCAAATTTGTCAAGTGACAACATAGTGGCTGTGAAAAAAATACATCAATTGTGGGATGGTGAGAAGAATTTGGAGACGGCATTCTTGAATGAAATAAGGGCACTAACAGAGATAAGACACCGGAATATGGTGAAGCTTTATGGTTTCTATTCACACCATCGACACTCGTTCTTGGTGTACGAGTTTGTTGAAAGAGGTAGCTTGGCTACAATTTTGAGCAAAGATGAAGAAGCTAAAGAAGTAGGGTGGAGAAAAAGGGTTAATATTGTTGACGGTGTAGCTCATGCCTTGGCATACATGCACTACGATTGCTTGCCACCAATTGTGCACCGGGACATATCAACTAAGAATATTTTGTTGGATTCTAAATATGAGGCCTCTGTTTCAGATTTTGGCACTGCTAAGTTTTTGAATCCGGGCTCAACAACTTGGACTGCCGTTGCAGGCACATATGGGTATGTCGCACCAGGTAATATGTTTTCTTCCTTTTAACCTTATTAATTGAGTGTTGATTATGATTAATTTTTTGGAAAAATTGATTTCTTTTCAATGTTAGGACGGATAAAACATACCATGTTACATGCTTTGATTTTGAAAGAACATTCACCTAATGTATAAGCGATACTTGGGTTTATTGTATGCTCTTATAAGTTAGCACCCTCTTTCCTTAAAGCTAAAACATAAAATAAAAAAAAAGTAAAAAATAATAATAATAAAAAAATGGAAAAAAAAAAAAAACCAATTATAAACATGCGAACTATAGTAACATCTAATTTAATAAGTAATACCAATCCAGATGTTAATGAATTACTAAAAACTATCTAATTAAAACAACATGTAGTAAACATGGAAACTGCAGTAAGAAAACAAATACCATGTAAGATTTACCTCTTTTGCCAAAAAGCCAATCTCTAATACATAACAATGCTTGAACGGTTTCAGGCAATAAACAACTACGATATTTATCGAGCACTCTAGCACCAATACTAAATACTGATTCTGAGGTGACAGTAGAAACAAGAATTGTTAATACATCACAACTACGATATTTATGGTTTCTCTCAAGTCTTTCTTCATCAAGATATTTACGCTATTCATATTTTGTACTTAAAATTGAGCCCCTTTTGTAACGTTTATCGAATATCAAGAATAAACATATCGAAGAGAGCCCATGTCTTGTATTCCTCCGATCATATACCAACATACAATATAGATGCATACAAAAAGTACAAAAACACCAACAATAAGCATTAATTTTACCTCAAAAGTTTAGTTTGACCCAAGGTCTGATTCATTGGATTTGAATGATGACAAGGTACTTCTACATGAAGTTGAAAGGCAACATGAAAATTTTATTATGATGCATCAATGAGCAACTTTTAGCAAGCTAATAGTCCGCACTAATAAGAAATCCCTAAAACCACCACACTAATAAAAATTCTCAAATTTTGAAGAAAAATCCCCACACTAATAAAAAATCCCAAAAACCCAATATTCAACTATAGTTGAAAATCGAAATTAAGCCAAAACGAAACCTTCATTACCCAAATTAAGCTAATAGTCCAGTAACCCAACAAGAAAGACAAAGTAAAATCACCTCTAGATGAGTGTCATTGATTCAACGCGGAGAGAGCGCGAGCTGGTTCATATTGTTCTAAATTGAGAGAGAGAGAGAGAGAGAGAGAGAGAGAGAGAGAGAGTGAGAAATCGTTCGAGGACGGAGGGCTGAATGCCGAAGTGAGAGATCGTGAGAAGGGAGGGGGCGGAGTGGCAGAGTAAGATTGTGAGAAAGCAGAGTGAGAGAAGAGGGCAGAGTCGGCGGAGCAAGAGAGAGATTGCAGACTGTATCTCTTAGATAGGATTTCGAAAATTACAAAACTAACCCTCTTTAATGGGTGATTTATGATTACGGGTTTTTTGGGATTACTCGAGACCAACTATTTTAATCGATCTTGTTAAGTCTTTCCCCATTAATTAAAATTTTGTGAGCAAATTGAGTCGGGTTAGTTTGTTCAAAATTTTCGCTCTTTATCTTCAGTTTAGTTATTATAATATAGACAAACTAATAGTCCCAATATTGCTATGGTCTTATTATGAGCAGAACTTGCATATACCATGGAAGTGAACGAAAAATACGATGTTTATAGTTTTGGAGTGGTTGCTATGGAAACAATCATGGGAAGGCATCCTGGTGATTTTTTCTCATCATTCTTATCAGTGTCTTCTTCGTCCACGTCGTCATCAGCATCAACATTACCATCCCATCAAATGTCAGTTGTGGATGTTCTGGACCAACGTATTTTGCCTCCAACGCATCAAGAAGCAGGGGAAGTACTCTCTCTTATGAAGATTGCGTTTTCATGTTTGAATCCTAGTCCGCATTCTCGCCCTACAATGAGACAAGTTACTCAACTCATCTCAACTCAGAAGTTGCATTTGTCGAAGACAATACGTATGATAACTTGTGGTGAATTGTTTGCTTTAGATCCTTTGACGGCCTGAGAAGCAGGGAATGCTTGTTTCCGATAAATAAATTTCGAGTCTTCCTTTCAGAAGAAAGATTCTTTGTAGATGTTTCTGTATTGTAATTTATTTTTATGCACTGGTTTGCTTGGGCTTTAGTCACTTTATGTAGAACACTTAATGTTTTTTCAGTTAAAATTTTGTTTACGCTTGTGAGGAAGAAATAGAAGTTAATAAAACAAAGAATTGGTTTTCATGCACAGGGACAATGACTGGCTGAGAATGCAATGGCCATACTTATATTACTATTTCTATTTATGTATACGGACAAACGTAAAGTCATAGACAAAAGCAACCGAGAATCGAGTTCTGGACGAAAGAGCCTACGATAGGTCTTCACATGAACTCCTTGTGGCAAGGCAGGCTTATCACTCTCTCTACAAGAAATCCCTCGAGGAAGATGTTGGGCATCACACAACTAGGGACTGCTGCAAGGTAAAGTTGCTAGAGTATAACTTTTTCAAGATATTATATTATATAGGGTAAATTATAGGGTTCTTTAGAAAAAGACCCTTGAAACTCCTATTTTTCAATAAAGAGCCCACCAAGTATTAAACATCCAAATAAAACTCAAAATTTCAAATAGAGTACCATGTAGACAAATATGTAACCAATTATTATCACATATTTACAACTTATGTCACAAAACCCTGATTATGTCAATAAATATTATTACTCACCCTAATTATGATTAGCAATTAACCCCATATGGAAATTTTACCTTTCTTGTATGATAAATATTAGGAACATATATATATATATATATATATATATATTAATATAGCCATGTTCATAAATAATTATGGGCAAATTTTTCATATGGAAAAAAAAAAATCCTTTGTACAATCAGTTATTTTGCATCAAATAATAATATTTTTTGATAAAAACAACAAAGAACCAATTAATATTCTTTTATGTTGTAGTGAATTATTTTACCTAGATTATTACATACATTACGCATTTTTTATTTGTTATCATATATGCTTGTTAAAAATAATTTATCTATATTTATATGTCAAATATAAGTAAATTAATTTTGAATCAAATAATAGTAGTTCCATTATTTTGGTAAAGTTAAATAGTGCCTAAATTATTTCGTAAAAATTAAACCAAGACAAATTATCTCCATTAAAATAAAACAATAGATATTCGACAAAAAAAAAAAAAAAACAGTAGATACATTATTTTCTTATAAGATTAAAGAATAGGTAAACTATATTGTAGGTACATTATGTTTATAATATTAAAAAAGAAATTGAAATCCATAAACAAAATGTAGTAGATATATTATTTTTTAATCAAATTTCCTTTAATTGTAGGTGAATTATTTTCATGCATTATTATATATATTGGGCACATTTTGCAACTAATATATATGTGCAATAATTTACCTATATTATTATATAAAATATAAATAAATTTATTTTGAATCAAATAATATTTTTTATTTTATAAGTAAGTTATTTTGCATGTATCAGGCCCGGCCTTGGCTGCCCGCCGTCCTGCGTCTTCGAATCTTCACCATCGACGCTTCGGTCTCTCCGTGTCTTCCAAGTTCCAAGCCTTTCTCTTCGTCTTCATAAGTTCTTCGCGACCACACTACAGGCTAAGGCTGCACGGTCCACCCACACCTAGATCCAACGGTCCACACAGACCTGCCTGCCTCCACCTCCGCCTCCAGCTCTCCGCGGCTCCACCCATCCGTGACACCAATCACACCACCACCTGACCACCATCGCCCATCGGATGATCGCCGATCTAATGCCGATGATATTAAATCCCCACTCCATAGGCCAACCCAACGGCGCAGCCGAGGCGAAGCGAGTTTTAAATGCATCCGCATTGAGTCAGGGTGTCAAGTCGGTCTTTCGGTTCGTTCGATTCGCCTAGATCGAAACCCTCTTTCGTTGTCTTCATCATCGCTTTTATCATTTTCAAAGATCTTGTAAGTTCCCCATGTTAGACGAAGTCAGTATTGGAAGAAGGACAGCAGGCCAAACTGTACAGACAGCACAACAAGCATTTGCTGACTCATGAACAGCAGGGAAAGGAATGTGCATGTGCATGTGTGCTGTCCGAAGTATTCCCATGCGTGCTTGGTTACTGCTAAAGCTTTTTCCCATGTGTGCTGTCAGAAGACAGCAGATGGTGCTGCTGCATGTGTGTGTAGTTTAATATGTAAAGTTGTATAGATGGTGCTGAGGCATGGGTGTGCATGCTGTCACCTAGTAGTTTAATATGTAAAGATGTTGTTGTGATGTACATATAAAAGTCTTCCCGTAAGGCTTGGAAACTGTGTGAGATTTTGAAGTATTATAATTGAGATCAGAAATTCTTTCATGGTATTGAGCCTCTCATTGTCTAACGACTAGATCCTGTTTGTTTTTTTTTTTCCCATGCTTCAATGGCTGAAAACAATGTCAGTTCTTCCACCAACCCACCTACCACCAATCAGTTTCATCCGTTTTCCACTATTGTTAATATCAAGCTTGACAGAACCAACTACCCACTGTGGTTGGCTCAAATTCTCCCAATTCTCAAAAGTAGAGATCTGATGGGGTATGTTGATGGTACTTTGGTGTGCCCTCCAAAAAACTTGCCTAGTGCTACCACTGTCAATCCTGCATACAGTGCGTGGATTCAACAAGATCAAATGATCTTGAGTTGGATAAATGGCTCCTTGACAGCGTCTGTTTTAGCTACTGTGGCAAGCAAGAGAACTGCGCGTGCCACTTGGGAAGCTTTAGAGCAAAGGTATGCCTCCACTTCTCAGAACAGAATCTTGTTCCTGCGGAATGAGTTGCTGCAGACAAAGAAAGGTAATCTTTCTGTTGCGGATTACCTGGATCGCATGAATGCGATTGCTGATAATCTTGCTCTCGCGGGTCAACCGGTCAGTGATGATGAACTCGTGCAGATTGTGTTGAATAATCTAGGACCTGCATTTGAGATGACAGTAAGTGCTGCTCAAGCTAGGGATACCCCGATCACCTATCCCACCCTTGAGGCACTTCTGTTGACAACTGAACGATGAATGGTGGATCAGAATAATTCCTTGGCTGAACCTGCACCTGTCAACGCCTTCGTTGCCACTAGAGGACGTGGCGGTGGACGATCGCGTGGGAATGGAAGAGGAATGTCTTCCTTCACCCGTGCTTCTCTGTCAAATCAGCGTGGCAACAATCCCACCAATCAGCGCAACCAGCAGTTTAATGGTGAGAAATCCTCGTTTTCTGGTGAGCATATTATTTGCCAAATACGTGGCAAACTAGGTCATCCTGCACTTGATTGCTTCCAAAGGATGAATTCTGCTTATGAAGGTCGGATTCCTGCTCACAAACTCACAGCCATGTCCTTCTCGCCTATTACTCTCAACAAGCAATCCAATGGTACCTGGCTGTTAGACAGTGGTGCGAATGCACATGTCACTCCTGACCTTCAAAATTTGGTTAATCCCAAAGAGTACACTGGTAATGAAACTATTGGAGGTGTAGGTAATGATTCTGGCATCACTATTTCTCATTTTGGTTTCCAACAACTAAATACTAAAGCTTGTTCTTTTGATTTGAATGATGTTCTTCACTGCCCAACTGCTTCTCAAAACATCATATCTGCTCATAGGTTTACTTTAGACAACAATTGCTACCTGCTAATCTTCCCATATTTTTTTCTTGTTAAGGACCTCAAGACTCGGAAGACGCTTTTCCGAGGGAGATGTGAGAATGGGTTATACCCATTTCCAAATGGCAGTGGACGGTTCCAGTCTTCAATGTCAGCCTTGGTAGGGGTACGGTGTTCAGTGCAAAAATGGCATGCTAGACTTGGTCATCCTGCCAACTCAATAATTAAGTTTTTAATTTCCAATAAACTAGTACCACTTCATGGTCCTCCTCATGTAACCTTTTGTGAGTCATGTCCCTTAGGAAAGAGTAAAAAGTTACCTTTCAATTTGTCCGAGTCTGTTTCTACGTCTCCATTGGAACTTTTGCACTCTGATGTCTGGTCTTCTCCCGTTATTTCTAATGAAAATTTTCGTTACTATGTGTTGTTTGTGGATGACTACTCTAGGTATTCTTGGATTTTTCCCATGAAAAATAAAAGTGAAGTTTTTGAGATATTTGTAAAATTTAAAGCCACTGTCGAGAACATGTTTAATCTTGCCATTAAAACCTTTCAATGTGATGAAGGGGGGGAATATAAAAGTCGTGCTTTTCAACAGTTTCTTTCTGACAGTGGGATTTCACAACGTTTTTCCTGCCCAAAACATCCTGAACAAAATGGACTTGCAGAAAGGAAACATCGCCATATTGTTGAAACCAGTATAGTTATGCTTTCTCAATCTCACGTTCCTAATCAGTTTTGGTTTGATGCTTGTTCTACCGCTACGTACCTGATAAATCGCATGCCAACAAAACTTTTATCCAATATGTCACCTTATGAGAAGTTGTTTAAAAGAGTTCCAAAGTATGACATGTTGAAAGTGTTTGGTTGTCGATGTTTTCCATGGTTAGTCCCATACACACAACATAAACTGCAACCAAAATCAAAAGCTTGTGTTTTCTTAGGTTATTCACTGAATCACCAAGGCTACAAATGTTTGGAATTGTCCACAAGACGAATTTACTTGTCTCGCCATGTCCTATTCGATGAGGACTCTTTCCCTTTTAAGGGACTCACATCTACCTTAGAAAATGTCGTCGATTCAGGTACATTTAACTCTCCCGTGGTATTATTTAATTTTGATGATATTAGCACGTCTCCTTTATCTCACTCACCTAATGTACCTGCTATTCCTCTCCGTCAAAATTGTCCTTCTAATGAAATTCTTTCCTTACCCTCCACTGCACCGTCTGAACCTGTCCCCAATCCTTCAATTGACTCATCCAGTCCACCCTCTACTACACCCGTGTCAGCCTTACCTCTGTCATCACCCATACCTTCACATGAACAAGCTGTGGTATCCATGGAATCAGTACAAGTGCTGTCAGAAAATAATGACCATCGAATGACTACACGATCAAAGTCTGGCATCCAAAAACCTAACCCTAAATATGCTCTGCATGTAACTGTTGACCAGTTTCCAATTGAACCGACTTGTTTCAGTCAAGCTGTCAAGTCTCAGGAATGGAGAAATGCCATGGTACAGGAATTTAATGCGCTACAACGATGTGGCACGTGGAGTTTGGTCCCGTTTCATCCAAAGATGAATTTGCTCCCAAATAAATGGGTGTTCAAATTGAAAAGACGTGCAGATGGAACAATTGAGCGCTATAAGGCTCGCCTTGTCGCAAATGGTTTTCATCAGAAGGCTGGTGTGGATTATAATGAGACTTTTAGTCCTGTGGTTAAACACAGCACCATTAGGCTTGTTTTAAGTCTTGCAGTTTCCAAAGGTTGGCAAGTTAGGCAGCTTGACGTCCAAAATGCGTTTCTGCATGGTTTCTGGAACGAAGAAGTTTACATGCGTCAACCGTCGGGTTTTGTTGATCAACAGTTACCCAATCATGTTTGTAAACTTCAACGGAGCATTTATGGTCTTAAACAGGCTCCGAGGGCATGGTTTCAGAGGTTTTCAGATTTCCTGCTTCAACTTGGTTTTCAGGAATCAACTTGTGATTATAGTTTGTTTGTGTTCAACCAAAAAGGGGTGTATCTTATCCTGCTCATCTACGTGGATGATATTCTGATTACTGGCAACAGTTCTTCTCACATCATTCAGTTAATTCAAAAGCTAGGTACTTTGTTTTCCATGAAGGATTTGGGACTACTTAATTATTTTTTGGGTGTAGAGGTTAAGTACGATGGAAATCGAATGCATTTGTGCCAATCCAAGTATGCTCTTGACTTATTGTCACGCACACATTTCACTGATGCCAAACCGATTTCTACACCCATGTCTTCTGGTCAAAAACTCAGTGCATATGTTGGAGATCCGTTTGATAAACCAGAAATGTATCGTAGTGTTGTCGGTGCTCTACAATACTTAACGATAACTCGTCCCGATTTATCTTATGCAGTTAACCAAGTATGCCAGTTTATGCATGCTCCAACAATTCTTCACTGGATGGCAGTCAAACGGATTCTACGATACTTGAAGACGACGCATAGTCATGGTCTCCTTTACAAGCCAGGTACTACCCATCTTTCTGCTTTTTCAGATGCGGACTATGCTGGGAATCCGGATACTCGGCATTCAACTGGGGGGTTTTGTATTTATCTTGGTTCAAATCTGGTTTCATGGAGTTCAAAAAAACATAAAACTGTTTCTCGATCAAGTGCTGAGGCCGAGTATAGGCAACTTGCCTACACCGCAGCTGAGCTTTCGTGGTTGAGGTCTTTATTTCGGGACTTGCAGTTACATCTTACTCGACCTCAAATATGGTGTGACAATGTGTCTTCAATTGCTCTTGCTTCCAATCCAGTGTTCCATTCTAGAACCAAACATTTAGAGGTTGATTATCACTATGTCAGGGAGAAAGTGGTTCGTGGTGAACTGTTGGTTAATTATATTTGTTCACAAGATCAGCTTGCAGATTTATTTACCAAAGGTCTGTCTTCGTCTCGATTCAATTTGTTGGTGTCCAAGCTTCCAATTGCTCCTCAACCTGTTAGCTTGCGGGGGGGGTGTTAGACGAAGTCAGTATTGGAAGAAGGACAGCAGGCCAAACTGTACAGACAGCACAGCAAGCATTTGCTGACTCATGAACAGCAGGGAAAGGAATGTGCATGTGCATGTGTGCTGTCCGAAGTATTCCCATGCGTGCTTGGTTACTGCTAAAGCTTTTTCCCATGTGTGCTGTCAGAAGACAGCAGATGGTGCTGCTGCATGTGTGTGTAGTTTAATATGTAAAGTTGTATAGATGGTGCTAAGGCATGGGTGTGCATGCTGTCACCTAGTAGTTTAATATGTAAAGATGTTGTTGTGATGTACATATAAAAGCCTTCCCGTAAGGCTTGGAAACTGTGTGAGATTTTGAAGTATTATAATTGAGATCAGAAATTCTTTCACCCCATTCCTTTTTTCTCATATTTCTTCTGATTCTTTGCTTAGATTCCTAAGTATGGTTTTGGTTAATTATGTAATTTTAATTTTCTAGAAACTGATTATGTTCATATAATTATACAGATTCTTCAAATTTGTTGACTCGTGCTGATTGAGTTGGGCAAAACTTTTCTAGGCATTTGATGTGATGATAATTAAAGAACCGACGCTGTCTAATGATCATATGGATGCTATGGAAGAATAGGAACGACGCTGTCTGGAATGGGGCTCGGGTGCCGCAGGAGCTGGTGGTCAGAACAGAGGGTTGGTTGCAGGAGTACCAGAAGTGGCATAAAACTGGTACGGAAAAATCCATTAATCCCCCGCAGATATGGCGGAGAGCTGAAGTTGACTGGGTAAAGTGTTATTATCTTATTTTGATACAATGATATGTCTAGGGTTTTTATTCCAAGAACAAACATCTTTTTATTTACCAAACACAATTAAGGACTCAACTTTTTCAAGAAGTTGTTGTTGTTTTTTTTTTTTTTTTTTTTTTTTTTTTTTTTTTTTTAAATTAAGCAACCCCAAACTGGCCATAATTAAGTTTTCAAAAATATTAATGCTCATAGAAGTTGAACATAATACCTTTTATTTATAAAGAAAGACATAAACATCACTACACAATATATGTTACAACTTACAACTGATTCTTAATAATCTTTAGATGATTGCCCCAAAGAGATAAAACGTATAGTTCACCAACATTACAACTTACAACTAATTCTTAGATTATTTGATAAATTTGAACCTAAAAATAAATAAATGAGAAATGAAGAAGAGGGCTTGAGATAGTGATATTTGAGAAGAAGAAAGATTGACAATTCCACACATTTGGGACAACCGTTCGAATGAGTGGAAGAGGATTCTCTCCGGGTTCACTTTGTGGGGGATCTTAGAGATCCCTACATCTTAGCTGATCATCGCAGATCGTGCCGTCAATTTTCGTCAGGTACTATTTGTGTTTAATTTTAAATAAAAAAAAGTCAAATGATTTCTGACCGCACGATGCATTATGAATAGCTAAGATGTGAAGATCACTAGAATTCCCACAATTTGGATCCGAATGGGATTCAAATCCAAAAGGAGTGGGGTGGACTCCATAAAACAAAGTGGTGCATTGTACTAACTGGCGACGATTAAAGACTTTTGACCTGGAATGAGTAAATTTATGGAAAACTCCATCAAGAGACACTGAGTCATGAAGATGTCATTTTCTTGTGGAAAACAAAATATTTTGTCATAGTCATATGAAATAAAGGAGAATAATAAAAATAAAACTGGAAGTATCAATTAAGATCATCAAGCTCTTATTCTTTGAAGAAAAAAATTGAAAAAAATTGCCAAATTGCATTTATGGCCCTTGACTATGAATTCTTAATTTCTCAGTTTAATTATTTATGAATTTTCATTCAAGTTGAGTATCATTTTGTATGCTGATGAGCTTGATTTTAATCTTGGTGATTGGCCACCACTTTGGTTTGATTTGATTGTATTTGATGCGAGTTAACACAGATGCCATGTTGTTAATTTGGCTTTAGCATATCGCAAATGGTACCATGAATTCCTTGATGTAGATGCCATGCGCTAGGTTTCATGCGGTCTCTTAAGCAGTTCCCAAGTTGTTAAGGAACTCGTGTGTGTTTAGTAATCTAGATGCTATAGATTGTTAGCACAAATGAGCATACATAGTAATGTAGATGCCGTGGATACTATATGAATTGGAGGAACTAGGCCATCAATTTGGATGATTACTCATTAATAATTGGAATTGAGTTGGATTGGTTATGGTGAATCAGATGCTCTAGTGTTTTTCACAATTGAATTATAATTTGTTTACTTTGTCGTTGTCATCACTTAGCTAAGTTCATTTCATTTTATTTACAATTACAATTTCAAAATTCTTATAATCATCAATTTTTCTATTCCAATCCAAGTGCAATGCAAATTAAGTTAGATAATTAGAATTATTTCAATCTTAGTTGGAACGATTGTACTTGCCTACTATACTACTTAACGATTCGTACACTTGCGAGCATTAAAATTTAGATTTAATTTGGTTGATTTCGGTTAATCTAATTTTGGCAACACTCCACATTCAAATATTTCAATATTGAACGTATCCAAATTTTGCCACGTGGAAAATCAATGCAGAAGGAAAGGGAGGGTGGGGTACTAATAATTGAAATGGTGTGTGATGAGAATATTCTTGCGTATTACTGAAGTCTGGAAAAGAAATTGCAGTATGCATATTGCATTTGGAATGCGCCCTCAATTTCGAGCTAATTACATATGTGCCATTGGTCTTTTCGTTTCATTTACAAGACTGCCACTGTTGGGTTTATGGAATTAGGTTTGATTACAATTATCTGAGCCCAATGAAACTGGCCATAATTAAGTTTTCAAAAATATTATTGCTCATAGAAGTTGAACATAATACCTTTTATTTATAAATAAAGAGATAAACATCACTACACAATATGTATTACAACTTACAACTGATTCTTAATAATCTTTAGATGATTGCCCCAAAGAGATAAAACGTATAGTTCACCAGCATTATTACAACTTACAACTGATTATTTAGATTATTTGATAAATTTGAACATAAAAATAAATGAGAAATGAAGAAGAGGGGTTGAGATAGTGATATTTAAGAAGAAGGACTGACAATTACACACATTTGGGACAACCGTTAGAATGAGTGGAAGAGGATCCTCTCCGAGTTCACTTTGTGGGGGATCTTAGAGATCCCCACATCCCAATCATTCATCGTACAGCGTGCCGTTAATTTTCGTCAGGTACTATTTTTGTTTAATTTTAAATAAAAAAAAGTCAAATGATTTCTGACCACACGATGCATGATAAATAGCTAAGATGTGAAGATCACTACAATTTCCACAATTTGGATCCGAATGTGATTCAAATCCAGAAGGAGTGGGGTGGGCTCCATAAAACAAAATGGTGCACTGTACTAGCTGGCGACAATTAAAGACTTTTGACTTGGAATGAGTAAATTTATGGAAAAACTTTTTCGTGGTCTGAGAGACACTGAGTCATGAAGATGTCATTTTCTTGTGGAAAACAAAATATTTTGTCACAGTCATATGAAATAAAGGAGAATACTAAAAATAAAACTGGAAGTATCAATTAAGATCATCAAGCTCTTATTCTTTGAAGAAAAAAATTGAAAAAAATTGCCAACTTGCATTTATGGCCCTTGACTTGGTCTTTGGCCAGATTGCCAGATTGCCAAACTGCATTGATGGAAGACTCTAACGTCGACCTTTTTTTTTTTTTTTTTTTTTTTTCCTCTCAAACGATAGATTTGTTTGATTAGGGAGTTGACGGGATTCGAACCCACACTGTGGTGCAAGGGCAACATTCCTCTCCACCAATGTGGTAGAAGGCCACTTGCTACTCTAAAATCGACTTGGACTTTGGCCAAAATGCCAAATTGCATTTATATAAAAGACTCCAAAGTCATCCAAGTTGGCAAATTGCATTTGTGGAACTCCAAGGACCATGTACAATGATTGGTTTAAAACTCAAATTTTGAGTTTCAAAATGTTAAAACTTGCTTTGGGCCAAATTCTCACCTCCCCTCCCAAAAAAAATTGAGCCAAGGATAGTGGTGGCCCGAGCTCCAACGCGTGAAAGTGCCTACAAAGTGCCCAGCTGTAGCTAAGCAACGCATCAGAAACATCTCATGCGACAAGTCATCAACTCTTGGTCCCAAACGACTACCCACTAGCATAACTGGTCTTTTAGTGATCCAACGATTATAAACGATGGGCAATTGGTTGATCCAAAAGTCCATATTTAAATTTTTTGAAATCAAATTTATAATTAAATTAAATCAAACGGCTGAATTCTTATATGAAGGACTCAACTTTTTCAAGAAGCTGTTTTTTATTTTTTATTTTTTTATTTTATTAAATTAAGCAACCCCAAACTGGCTATAATTAAGTTTTCAAAAATATTAATGCTCATAGAAGTTGACCATAATACCTTTTATTTATAAATAAAGAGATAAACATCACTACACAGTATGTGTTACAACTTACAACTGATTCTTAATAATCTTTAGATGATTGCCCCAAAGGGATAAAACGTATAGGTCACCAGCATTATTACAACTTACAACTGATTATTTAGATTATTTGATAAATTTGAACATAAAAATAAATGAGAAATGAAAAAGAGGGGTTGAGATAGTGATATTTAAGAAGAAGGATTGACAATTACACACATTTGGGACAACCGTTAGAATGAGTGGAAGAGGATCCTCTCCGGGTTCACTTTGTGGGGGATCTAAGAGATCCCCACATCCCAATCGTTCATTGTACAGCGGGCCGTCAATTTTCGTCAGGTACTATTTGTGTTTAATTTTAAATAAAACAAGTCAAATGATTTCTGACCGCATGATGCACGATGAATAGCTAAGATGTGAAGATCACTACAATTTCCACAATTTGGATCCGAATGCGATTCAAATCCAGAAGGTGTGGGGTGGGCTCCATAAAACAAAGTGGTGCATTGTACTAGCTGGCGACAATTAAAGACGTTTGACTTGGAATGAGTAAATTTATGGAAGACTCTAGAGGAAAAATTATTAATTTGAAAAACTTTTTCGTGGTCTGAGAGACACTGAGTCAGGAAGATGTCATTTTCTTGTGAAAAATAAAATATTTTGTCACAGTCATACGAAATAAAGGAGAATACTAAAAATAAAACTGGAAGTATCAATTAAGATCATCAAGCTATTATTCTTTGAAGAAAAAAATTGAAAAAAATTGCCAACTTGCATTTATGGCCCTTGACTTGGACTTTGGCCAGATTGCCAAATTGCCAAACTGCATTGGTGGAAGACTTTAACGTCAACTTCTTTTGTTTTTTTTTTTTTCTCCTCTCAAACGATAGATTTGTTTGATTAGGGAGCCGATGAGATTTGAACTCACACTGTGGTGCAAGGGTAACACTCCTCTCCACCACTGTGGTAGAAGGCCACTTGCTACTCTAAAATTGACTTGGACTTTGGCCAAAATGTCAAATTGCATTTATATAAAAGACTCCAAAGTCATCCAAGTTGCCAAATTGCATTTGTGGAACTCCAAGGACCATGTACAATTATTGGTTTAAAACTCAAATTTTGAGTTTCAAAATGTTAAAACTTGCTTTGGGCCAAATTCTCACCTCCCCTCCCAAAAAAAACTGAGCCAAGGATAGTGGTGGCCCAAGCTCCAACGCGTGAAAGCGCCAACAAAGTGCCCAGCTATAGCTAAGCAACGCATCAGAAGCATCTCATGCGACAAGTCATCAACTCTTGGGTCCCAAACGACTACCCACTAGCATAACTAGTCTTTTAGTGATCCAACGATTGGAAACGATGGGCAATTGGTTGATCCAAAAGTCCATATTTAAATTTTTTGAAATCAAATTTATAATTAAATTAAATCGAACGGCTGAATTCTTATATTAAATTAACTGTAAAAAAAAAAAAAGGTCTAACGGTCCAAAATTAAATTGAACAGCTAAAACATTTAAAAGAAATTATTTAAATCAAAATTCACCCAAAAACTCTATAAATACATGTATTTGTTCAAATATCCATCCAAAATTCACTTTCCTCAAACAATTCTTCCATTTTTTTCTACCAACTTCCAAAATTTTCAAGATGGCAAAAGATCATATTAGAAGGAGGACCCTTACAAGATGACATTCGATTTTGATGTAATGAGGGAGGAACCTAACAAATACACTTCAAATAGGAAAAAATTATTCCGCGACAAGCAAGTGGAAATTATAAGAAGGAATGCCGTAAGGAATATCTCTGAGGATGATGACCAATATAATGTCTATTACCCAAGTCCACCACGAAATCCACCACAAATTCAAGGACCAAGTCAACCAAATGTTGATGAATATTATTAGTATTAGTAATTGTTGTAATTCTTATGTAATATTTTACTTATCTTTTATTTATCTTTATTTAGCGTTTTAATTATGTTTGTATTATTAATTAATGTAAGATTGAAGCATACTATATAGATGACACATCCCGACTTGAAATGTCCACTACGACTTCGAATCGAGCTGTGCTGGCCGACACCTGGAAGGTGACGAAGCCATAAAGTGTAGTGATGTGGAAAATGTAAATAAATTTAAACCTAAAAGTAAAAGTGCCTAAAGATAAGAGTGTGCTAGTGAGCAGGATTGAACCCATTTCACACGTGACGTTAGAGCATAAGAACTGTAGATTAAATAGGGTGAGGGTTATACCATTGAAGATAACCATTAACTGAGATTTGCCAGAGTCCTCGTTTAAACATAAACACAACTACTAAACCTAGAGGGGCGAAAAACAGAAGGGTGAGTGGGCACAAAAATAAAGGATTATAAAATCCGTTTATTTTCCCGAACATACTAACCCTTCGCTGTAAAACATTTATTGTTTCAAAAATATCATACTACGTATAAGTATGAAAATCAAATGATGCCAAATGTAAGTCTAGAAGTACGCCACAACAAATATTCTCAACAACAGTATAGATACGATTACGTGTTGTAATCTATACTAACATATTAGTCGGAGTCACCTAATGTGACTTGTCCGACTGCACCTATCGCTTATCCATCTAGGCTAACACATGTGTCGGAGTCATCTAATGTGACATGTAAGACAGGGCTAGGTGTAATAATACACGCTCTAGTGCTACGATCACGTGAACACTAGCCTTGGCCCGAGGCAAGCACTAACACAAGTGCGGCAATGATGGGCGAACTATATGTAAGCATGC
The DNA here is from genome assembly GCF_963583255.1 of Pyrus communis. Classification (NCBI taxonomy): domain Eukaryota; kingdom Viridiplantae; phylum Streptophyta; class Magnoliopsida; order Rosales; family Rosaceae; genus Pyrus; species Pyrus communis. The sequence continues at coordinate 15,630,469 of NC_084815.1, read as the reverse complement.
CATAATAATTCAACCATTCAATTCATCACATAACCTTACCTGGACTTACCTGCGTGTCTCGCGTTCATATTAACATTTCAAACCATTCACTTCAATTACATGCAGGTAATATGCTTATGGGTATGCCATGATGCAATATAAAACTCAACAACATTATAGCATATAAAAAAAAAAATTCATGGCATAAATGCATAAAATCATATAAAAACATTTATGGAAACTATAAAGTATATATGTAATATACAAAAACAAAATGCCCACCTTCATTTAGCACGAGGCCTTTTGGGAACTCACTGGCTTTGGGTTTCATCGGAACTCCGAAGTTAAATGAATTCGGGCGAGAGCAATCCTAGGATGGGTGACCCACTGGGAACTTCTCGTCTAAGTTCCCATAAACAAAACCATGAAGGCGTGGTCGAGGCCCAAAACTGACAATATCGTGCTACGGCAGAGCCAGTCTAGGATGGGACAGAATGGTATCAGAGCCACTCTGCTGTGTGGTGCGAGTGTGCCTATGAGTATGTCGGGCCTTTCAGGGGGGTCGATTGTAACATCCCACATTGACCAATGGAGATAGGGTGATGTGCCTTATATGTACATGCCCACCTCCATATAACACAAGGCCATCGGAACTTCGAAGTTAAGCGAAATCGGGCGAGAGCATGCCCATGATGGGTGACCCACTGGGAAGTTCTCGCGTGAGTTCTCAGAAACAAAACCGTGATGGCGTGGTTGGGGCCCAAAGAGGATAATTTCGTGCTACGGTGGAGTCGAGCCTGGGATGTGACAATTTGGTATCAGAGCCAATCTTTGGCTGAAAGTGTGCCGACGAGGACGTCGGGCCCCTAAGGGGTGGATTGTTAGATCCCACATCGCCCAGGGGAACGGATCCTCTATGCCTTATATATACATGCCCACCTTCATACAACACGAGTCCTTTTGGGAGTTCACTAGCTTCGAGTTACAATCGGACCTCCGAAGTTAAACGAGTTTGGGCGAGAGCATTCCTAGGATGGGTGACCCACTAGGAAATTCTTGCGTGAGTTCCCAGAAACAAAACTGTGAGGGCATGGTTGGGGCCCAAAGCGGACAATATCGTGCTACGGTGGAGTGGAGCCCAGGATGTGGTGGAGCTCGGATCGGGATGTGACAATAGAACTATTTGAAGTTTCAAAGTTTTAATCCTTATCTTTATAAAAATGTAATTATTATTCCATGACTTCCATGTTTCAAGGGGCAGGTTTATAGGAATTTAAATATTTTTAAGTTAAAATGTTCACAAAACTTAATCAAGATAATTTACATAAATTTTACTTTTAAAAAAATTAACCAACAAAAAATTAAGCTAAAATCATTCTTTAATAATCTCGACCTAAAAGTTTTAGCCAAAACTATTGTTGTATTATTTTTTTTTTCAAAACTGCTTATACTGTGTTGTGAGAATAAATAGTTGTGAAAAGAGTAGGTAAGTGTAATGGTAAATTATAGTGCTAAAAGTGCTTTTAGAAGAAAAAAATGATGGGATAGGATTGTCAATATGAAAGTGTCAATAATTACTTGCGTCCCATGGAAAAAAAATGCTTTTTTGAGAAGCATGTGTAGATTTGCTTCTGTTTTTAGCTGTTTTAGACCTATGATTTGGGGGAAAAAAATAATAAAAAAACTTTTTTTTATTTACCAAACAAAATTAAGGACTCAACATTTTAAAGAAAGTTGCTGTTAAAAATTTTAAGCAACCCTAACCTAGCCATAATTAAGTTTTCAAAATTATTAATGCTCGTAAAAGTTGAACACAATACCTTTTATTGATAAATAAAAAGATAAATATCACTACACATTACATGTTACAACTGATTCTTAATAATCTTTAGATGATTGCTCCAAAGAGATAAAACATAAAGTCCACTAGCATTTCCCAAATTTTCTTTTATTTGATAAGTGAACTTATGACACCAAATGGAATAACTTTAATGAGAAGAAGAAAAAATAGAAATAAATGAGATGTGAACAAGAGGGTAGGGCTGAGATAGGGATATTTGAGAAGAAAGATTGACAATTACACACATTTGGGACTAAGTACATTGTATATTATAGGAAACAACCGTTAGAAGGAGAGGGGTAGGCCCCATACAATTACATGCATTTGGGACAAAGACTTTGACTTATCTTGTACGTACAAAACATTTTGCAAGTCCTGTATCTTTCTTCTCTCCCACCCCCTCTTTCAGTACGAGTTGAATTGAATTAATTACAATAGCTCATGGATGCCATTATAAATAAGCCCTAGGAGTAGAGTCTAATATGTACACAAAATTAAACGCTAGCGGCCATGACATCTTTAGAGTTTCATAAACTCTGCCTTTTGGCTTATTGCCTTGTCTTATTCGTACAACTTCTTTCACCGCCAAGTTGCTCTGCTTTTGCTTCTGCTACTTCTACCACGGAAGCAGAAGCGCTTCTCAAATGGAAAGCCACCTTTCAAAACCATACCCGCTTGCAAAATCTCACCTCGTGGGCTTACCTACCCGCTCATGCAAAAGCAGCCCCATGCTTTTGGACTGGTATTTCATGCAATGTTGTTGGAAGTGTCAGTGTGATAAACCTTACCAATTTTGGGATACAAGGTACGCTACATGAGTTTTCCTTCTTGTCTTTCCCCAATCTTCAATACCTCGATCTTAGCTACAATAATCTCTTTGATGTCATTCCAGCTCAAATCAGTTCCCTCTCCAAACTCATCTCCCTTGATCTTTCTAACAATTGGCTCAGTGGTTCAATCCCAACATCCCTAGGTCAGCTCACAAACCTTTCCACTCTCTATCTCTATAGTAATAATCTTTCTGGCACTATTCCTAAAGAGATAGGGAATTTGAAATCTCTTGTGGACCTAGAATTGTCTGAGAATCAGCTCAGTGGTTCAATCCCAACATCCCTAGGTCAGCTCACAAACCTTTCCACTCTCTATCTCTATAGTAATAATCTTTCTGGCACTATTCCTAAAGAGATAGGGAATTTGAAATCTCTTGTGAATCTCAGTTTGAATGAGAATCAGCTCAGTGGTTCAATCCCAATATCCCTAGGTCAGCTCACAAACCTTTCCAATCTCTATCTCTATAGTAATAATCTTTCTGGCACTATTCCTAAAGATATAGGGAATTTGAAATCTCTTGTGGACCTAGAATTGTCTGAGAATCAGCTCAGTGGTTTAATCCCAACATCCCTAGGTCAGCTCACAAACCTTTCCACTCTCTATCTCTATAGTAATAATCTTTCTGGCACTATTCCTAAAGAGATAGGGAATTTGAAATCTCTTGTGAATCTCAGTTTGTCTGAGAATCAGCTCAGTGGTTCAATCCCAACATCCCTAGGTCAGCTCACAAACCTTTCCACTCTCTATCTCTATAGTAATAATCTTTCTGGCACTATTCCTAAAGAGATAGGGAATTTGAAATCTCTTGTGAATCTCAGTTTGAATGAGAATCAGCTCAGTGGTTCAATCCCAACATCCCTAGGTCAGCTCACAAACCTTTCCAATCTCTATCTCTATAGTAATAATCTTTCTGGCACTATTCCTAAAGATATAGGGAATTTGAAATCTCTTGTGGACCTAGAATTGTCTAAGAATCAGCTCAGTGGTTCAATCCCAACATCCCTAGGTCAGCTCACAAACCTTTCCACTCTCTATCTCTATAGTAATAATCTTTCTGGCACTATTCCTAAAGAGATAGGGAATTTGAAATCTCTTGTGAATCTCAGTTTGTCTGAGAATCAGCTCAGTGGTTCAATCCCAACATCCCTAGGTCAGCTCACAAACCTTTCCATTCTCTATCTCTTCCGTAATAATCTTTCTGGCATTATTCCTAAAGAGATAGGGAATTTGAAATCTCTTGTGGGCCTAGATTTGTCTTATAACCAGCTCATCGGTTCAATCCCAACATCTCTAGGTCAGCTCACAAACCTTTCCTCTCTCTATCTCATGAGTAATAATCTTTCTGGCACTATTCCTAAAGAGATAGGGAATTTGAAATCTCTTATGGTCTTACAATTGTATGAGAATCAGCTCAGCGGTTCAATGCCCCAAAATATTTGCTGCAGTGGACAACTCCAAAACCTTTCAGTGACAAATAACCGTTTGACAGGTCCAATCCCCAAAAGCTTGAAAACATGCAAGAGCTTAGTTAGAATTCATCTTGAAGGGAACCAATTCACAGGGAATATATCAAAAGACTTTGGTGTTTATCCAAATCTTGATTTCATAGATATGAGTCACAATAAGTTTTATGGTGAAATTTCACAAAAATGGGGACAGTGCCCAAAATTAGAAACCTTACTAATTGCGGGAAACAACCTCACTGGCACCATACCTCCGGAGATTGTCAATGCTGACAAAATCCATAAACTCGACCTCTCTTCAAATCACTTAGTTGGGGCCATTCCGAAGAAGTTCGGGAGAATGACTTCTTTGTTGAAGTTGATGCTGAATGAAAATCAACTTTCAGGCTGTATACCTTCGGAATTTGGATCACTCGTTGATCTTGAATATCTCGACTTGTCATCAAACAAATTCAATGGGTCAATTGCGAGCACATTTGGCAACTTTCTCAAACTGTACCATCTGAATTTGAGCAACAATCAATTTTCCCAAGGAATTCCATTGATGCTGGGAAAGTTAGTTCAGTTGAACGACCTTGATTTAAGTCACAACTCACTTGAAGGTAGCATCCCCGCTGAAATCAGCAATATGGAGAGTCTACAGATGCTCAATCTTTCTCACAACAATCTTTCGGGTTTCATACCATCAAGTTTTGAAGGCATGCATGGCTTGTCATATGTGGATGTATCTTACAATGAATTGGAAGGTCCCCTTCCCAACAATAGAGCCTTTCGACAAGCTCCGCCAGAAGCTTTACAAGGGAACAAAGGACTGTGCGGCAACGTTGAAGGTTTGCAATCTTGCACAATTGGCCCAAGAAAGGAACACAAATGGGTATTTGGAATCACATTCTCCCTTGTAGCAACAATTTTACTTATTTCTGCTTTCTTTACAATTAAATTCGTAGTGCAAAGAAAGAAGAAAAGTCCAGAAAAAGCAGAAAAAAACTTGCATGAAGAAATATCGTTTTCAGTTTTAAATTTTGATGGAAAGTCAATGTATGAGGAAATCATAAGGGCGACAGAAAATTTTGATTCCACATATTGCATCGCGAGTGGAGCACAAGGAAGTGTCTACAAAGCAAATTTGTCAAGTGACAACATAGTGGCTGTGAAAAAAATACATCAATTGTGGGATGGTGAGAAGAATTTGGAGACGGCATTCTTGAATGAAATAAGGGCACTAACAGAGATAAGACACCGGAATATTGTGAAGCTTTATGGTTTCTGTTCACACCATCGACACTCGTTCTTGGTTTACGAGTTTGTTGAAAGAGGTAGCTTGGCTACAATTTTGAGCAAAGATGAAGAAGCTAAAGAAGTAGGGTGGAGAAAAAGGGTTAATATTGTTGACGGTGTAGCTCATGCCTTGGCATACATGCACCACGATTGCTTGCCACCAATTGTGCACCGGGACATATCAACTAAGAATATTTTGTTGGATTCTAAATATGAGGCCTCTGTTTCAGATTTTGGCACTGCTAAGTTTTTGAATCCAGGCTCAACAACTTGGACTGCCGTTGCAGGCACATATGGGTATGTCGCACCAGGTAATATGTTTTCTTCCTTTTAACCTTATTAATTGAGTGCTGATTATGATTAATTTTTTGGCAAAATTTATTTCTTTTCAATGTTAGGACGGATTAAACATACCATGTTACATGCTTTGATTTTGAAAGAACATTCACCTAATGTATAAGCGATACTTGGGTTTATTGTATGCTCTTATAAGTTAGCACCCTCTTTCCTTAAAGCTAAAACATAAAATAAAAAAAAAGTAAAAAATAATAATAATAAAAAAATGGAAAAAAAAAAAAAAACCAATTATAAACATGCGAACTATAGTAACATCTAATTTAATAAGTAATACCAATCGAGATGTTAATGAATTACTAAAAACTATCTAATTAAAACAACATGTAGTAAACATGGAAACTGCAGTAAGAAAACAAATACCATGTAAGATTTACCTCTTTTGCCAAAAAGCCAATCTCTAATACATAACAATGCTTGAACGGTTTCAGGCAATAAACAACTACGATATTGATCGAGCACTCTAGCACCAATACTAAATACTGATTCTGAGGTGACAGTAGAAACAAGAATTGTTAATACATCACAACTACGATATTTATGGTTTCTCTCAAGTCTTTCTTCATCAAGATATTTACACTATTCATATTTTGTACTTAAAATTGAGCCCCTTTTGTAACGTTTATCGAATATCAAGAATAAACATATCGAAGAGAGCCCATGTCTTGTATTCCTCCGATCATATACCAACATACAATATAGATGCATTCAAAAAGTACAAAAACACCAACAATAAGCATTAATTTTACCTCAAAAGTTTAGTTTGACCCAAGGTCTGATTCATTGGATTTGAATGATGACAAGGTACTTCTACATGAAGTTGAAAGGCAACATGAAAATTTTATTATGATGCATCAATAAGCAACTTTTAGCAAGCTAATAGTCCGCACTAATAAGAAATCCCTAAAACCACCACACTAATAAAAATTCTCAAATTTTGAAGAAAAATCCCCACACTAAGAAAAAATCCCAAAAACCCAATATTCAACTATAGTTGAAAATCGAAATTAAGCCAAAACGAAACCTTCATTACCCAAATTAAGCTAATAGTCCAGTAACCCAACAAGAAAGACAAAGTAAAATCACCTCTAGATGACTGTCATTGATTCAACGCGGAGAGAGCGCGAGCTGGTTCATATTGTTCTAAATTGAGAGAGAGAGAGAGAGAGAGAGAGAGTGAGAAATCGTTCGAGGACGGAGGGCTGAATGCCGAAGTGAGAGATCGTGAGAAGGGAGGGGGCGGAGTGGCAGAGTAAGATTGTGAGAAAGCAGAGTGAGAGAAGAGGGCAGAGTCGGCGGAGCAAGAGAGAGATTGCAGACTGTATCTCTTAGATAGGATTTCGAAAATTACAAAACTAACCCTCTTTAATGGGTGATTTATGATTACGGGTTTTTTGGGATTACTCGAGACCAACTATTTTAATCGATCTTGTTAAGTCTTTCCCCATTAATTAAAATTTTATGAGCAAATTGAGTCGGGTTAGTTTGTTCAAAATTTTCGCTCTTTATCTTCAGTTTAGTTATTATAATATAGACAAACTAATAGTCCCAATATTGCTATGGTCTTATTATGAGCAGAACTTGCATATACCATGGAAGTGAACGAAAAATGCGATGTTTATAGTTTTGGAGTGGTTGCTATGGAAACAATCATGGGAAGGCATCCTGGTGATTTTTTCTCATCATTCTTATCAGTGTCTTCTTCGTCCACGTCGTCATCAGCATCAACATTACCATCCCATCAAATGTCAGTTGTGGATGTTCTGGACCAACGCATTTTGCCTCCAACGCATCAAGAAGCAGGGGAAGTACTCTCTCTTATGAAGATTGCGTTTTCATGTTTGAATCCTAGTCCGCATTCTCGCCCTACAATGAGACAAGTTACTCAACTCATCTCAACTCAGAAGTTGCATTTGTCGAAGACAATACGTATGATAACTTGTGGTGAATTGCTTGCTTTAGATCCTTTGACGGCCTGAGAAGCAGGGAGTGCTTGTTTCCGATAAATAAATTTTGAGTCTTCCTTTCAGAGGAAAGATTCTTTGTAGATGTTTTTGTATTGTAATTTATTTTTATGCACTGGTTTGCTTGGGCTTTAGTCACTTTATGTAGAACACTTAATGTTTTTTCAGTTAAAATTGTGTTTACGCTTGTGAGGAAGAAATAGAAGTTAATAAAACAAAGAATTGGTTTTCATGCACAGGGACAATGACTGGCTGAGAATGCAATGGCCATACTTATATTACTATTTCTATTTATGTATACGGACAAACGTAAAGTCATAGACAAAAGCAACCGAGAATCGAGTTCTGGCCGAAAGAGCCTACGATAGGTCTTCACATGAACTCCTTGTGGCAAGGCAGGCTTATCACTCTCTCTACAAGAAATCCCTCGAGGAAGATGTTGGGCATCACACAACTGGGGACTGCTGCAAGGTAAAGTTGCTAGAGTATAAATTTTTTAACATATTATATTATATAGGGTAAATTATAGGGTTCTTTAGAAAAAGACCCTTGAAACTCCTATTTTTCAATAAAAAGCCCACCAAATATTAAACATCCAAATAAAACTCAAATTTCAAATAGAGTACCATGTAGACAAATATGTAACCAATTATTATCACATATTTACAACTTATGTCACAAAACCCTGATTATGTCAATAAATATTATTACTCACCCTAATTATGATTAGCAATTAACCCCATATGGAAATTTTACCTTTCTTGTATGATAAATATTAGGAACATATATATATATATATATATATATATATATATATATATATTAATTTAGCCATGTTCATAAATAATTATGGGCAAATTTTTCATATGGAAAAAAAAAAATCCTTTGTACAATCAGTTATTTTGCATCAAATAATAATATTTTTTGATAAAAACAACAAAGAACCAATTAATATTCTTTTATGTTGTAGTGAATTATTTTACCTAGATTATTACATACATTACGCATTTTTTATTTGTTATCATATATGCTTGTTAAAAATAATTTATCTATATTTATATGTCAAATATATGTAAATTAATTTTGAATCAAATAATAGTAGTTCCATTATTTTGGTAAAGTTAAATAGTGCCTAAATTATTTCGTAAAAATTAAACCAAGACAAATTATCTCCATTAAAATAAAACAATAGATATTCGACAAAAAAAAAATAAAAAATAAAACAGTAGATACATTATTTTCTTATAAGATTAAAGAATAGGTAAACTATATTGTAGGTACATTATGTTTATAATATTAAAAAAGAAATTGAAATCCATAAACAAAATGTAGTAGATATATTATTTTTTAATCAAATTTCCTTTAATTGTAGGTGAATTATTTTCATGCATTATTATATATATTGGGCACATTTTACAACTAATATATATGTGCAATAATTTACCTATATTATTATATAAAATATAAATAAATTTATTTTGAATCAAATAATATTTTTTATTTTATAAGTAAGTTATTTTGCATGTATCAGGCCCGGCCTTGGCTGCCCGCCGTCCTGCGTCTTCGAATCTTCACCATCGACGCTTCGGTCTCTCCGTGTCTTCCAAGTTCCAAGCCTTTCTCTTCGTCTTCATAAGTTCTTCGCGACCACACTACAGGCTAAGGCTGTACGGTCCACCCACACCCAGATCCAACGGTCCACACAGACCTGCCTGCCTCCACCTCCGCCTCCAGCTCTCCGCGGCTCCACCCATCCGTGACACCAATCACACCACCACCTGACCACCATCGCCCATCGGATGATCGCCGATCTAATGCCGATGATATTAAATCCCCACTCCATAGGCCAACCCAACGGCGCAGCCGTGGCGAAGCGAGTTTCAAATGCATCCGCATTGAGTCAGGGTGTCAAGTCGGTCTTTCGGTTCGTTCGATTCGCCGAGATCGAAACCCTCTTTCGTTGTCTTCATCATCGCTTTTATCATTTTCAAAGATCTTGTAAGTTCCCCATTCCTTTTTTCTCATATTTCTTCTGATTCTTTGCTTAGATTCCTAAGTATGGTTTTGGTTAATTATGTAATTTTAATTTTCTAGAAACTGATTATGTTCATATAATTATACAGATTCTTCAAATTTGTTGACTCGTGCTGATTGAGTTGGGCAAAACTTTTCTAGGCATTTGATGTGATGATAATTAAAGAACCGACGCTGTCTGATGATCATATGGATGCTATGGAAGAATAGGAACGACGCTGTCTGGAATGGGGCTCGGGTGCCGCAGGAGCTGGTGGTCAGAACAGAGGGTTGGTTGCAGGAGTACCAGAAGTCGCATAAAACTGGTACGGAAAAATCCATTAATCCCCCGCAGATATGGCGGAGAGCTGAAGTTGACTGGGTCAAGTGTTATTCTCTTATTTTTATACAATGATATGTCTAGGGTTTTTATTCCAAGAACAAACATCTTTTTATTTACCAAACACAATTAAGGACTCAACTTTTTCAAGAAGTTGTAGTTTTTTTTTTTTTTTTTTTTTTTTTTAAATTAAGCAACCCCAAACTGGCCATAATTAAGTTTTCAAAAATATTAATGCTCATAGAAGTTGAACATAATACCTTTTATTTATAAAGAAAGACATAAACATCACTACACAATATATGTTACAACTTACAACTGATTCTTAGATTATTTGATAAATTTGAACCTAAAAATAAATAAATGAGAAATGAAGAAGAGGGCTTGAGATAGTGATATTTGAGAAGAAGAAAGATTGACAATTCCACACATTTGGGACAACCGTTCGAATGAGTGGAAGAGGATCCTCTCCGGGTTCACTTTGTGGGTGATCTTAGAGATCCCTACATCTTAGCCGATCATCGCAGATCGTGCCGTCAATTTTCGTCAGGTACTATTTGTGTTTAATTTTAAATAAAAAAAAGTCAAATGATTTCTGACCGCACGATGCATTATGAATAGCTAAGATGTGAAGATCACTAGAATTCCCACAATTTGGATCCGAATGGGATTCAAATCCAAAAGGAGTGGGGTGGACTCCATAAAACAAAGTGGTGCATTGTACTAACTGGCGACAATTAAAGACTTTTGACTTGGAATGAGTAAATTTATGGAAAACTCCATCAAGAGACACTAAGTCATGAAGATGTCATTTTCTTGTGGAAAACAAAATATTTTGTCATAGTCATATGAAATAAAGGAGAATAATAAAAATAAAACTGGAAGTATCAATTAAGATCATCAAGCTCCTATTCTTTGAAGAAAAAAATTGAAATAAATTGCCAAATTGCATTTATGGCCCTTGACTATGAATTCTTAATTTCTCAGTTTAATTATTTATGAATTTTCATTCAAGTTGAGTATCATTTTGTATGCTTATGAGCTTGATTTTAATCTTGGTGATTGGCCACCACTTTGGTTTGATTTGATTGTATTTGATGCGAGTTAACACAGATGCCATGTTGTTAATTTGGCTTTAGCATATTGCAAATGGTACCATGAATTCCTTGATGTAGATGCCATGCGCTAGGTTTCATGCGGTCTCTTAAGCAGTTCCCAAGTTGTTAAGGAACTCGTGTGTGTTTAGTAATCTAGATGCTATAGATTGTTAGCACAAATGAGCATACATAGTAATCTAGATGCCGTGGATACCATATGAATTGGAGGAACTAGGCCATCAATTTGGATGATTACTCATTAATAATTGGAATTGAGTTGGATTGGTTATGGTGAATCAGATGCTCTAGTGTTTTTCACAATTGAATTATAATTTGTTTACATTGTCGTTGTCATCACTTAGCTAAGTTCATTTCATTTTATTTACAATTACAATTTCAAAATTCTTATAATCATCAATTTTTCTATTCCAATCCAAGTGCAATGCAAATTAAGTTAGATAATTAGAATTATTTCAATCTTAGTTGGAACGATTGTACTTGCCTACTATACTACTTAACGATTCGTACACTTGCGAGCATTAAAATTTAGATTTAATTTGGTTGATTTCGGTTAATCTAATTTTGGCAACACTCCACATTCAAATATTTCAATATTGAACGTATCCAAATTTTGCCACGTGGAAAATCAATGCAGAAGGAAAGGGAGGGTGGGGTACTAATAATTGAAATGGTGTGTGATGAGAATATTCTTGCGTATTACTAAAGTCTGGAAAAGAAATTGCAGTATGCATATTGCATTTGGAATGCGCCCTCAATTTCGAGCTAATTACATATGTGCCATTGGTCTTTTCGTTTCAATTACAAGACTGCCACTGTTGGGTTTATGGAATTAGGTTTGATTACAATTATCTGAGACCAATGAAACTGGCCATAATTAAGTTTTCAAAAATATTAATGCTCATAGAAGTTGAACATAATACCTTTTATTTATAAATAAAGAGATAAACATCACTACACAGTATGTGTTACAACTTACAACTGATTCTTAATAATCTTTAGATGATTGCCCCAAAGAGATAAAACGTATAGTTCACCAGCATTATTACAACTTACAACTGATTATTTAGATTATTTGATAAATTTGAACATAAAAATAAATGAGAAATGAAGAAGAGGGGTTGAGATAGTGATATTTAAGAAGAAGGATTGACAATTACACACATTTGGGACAACCGTTAGAATGAGTGGAAGAGGATCCTCTCCGAGTTCACTTTGTGGGGGATCTTAGAGATCCACATCCCAATCATTCATCGTATAGTGTGCCGTTAATTTTCGTCAGGTATTTTAAATAAAAAAAAGTCAAATGATTTCTGACCACACGATGCATGATAAATAGCTAAGATGTGAAGATCACTACAATTTCCACAATTTGGATCCGAATGTGATTCAAATCCAGAAGGAGTGGGGTGGGCTCCATAAAACAAAATGGTGCATTGTACTAGCTGGCGACAATTAAAGACTTTTGACTTGGAATGAGTAAATTTATGGAAGACTCCAGAGGAAAAATTATTAATTGGAAAAACTTTTTCGTGGTCTGAGAGACACTGAGTCATGAAGATGTCATTTTCTTGTGGAAAACAAAATATTTTGTCACAGTCATATGAAACAAAGGAGAATACTAAAAATAAAACTGGAAGTATCAATTAAGATCATCAAGCTCTTATTCTTTGAAGAAAAAAATTGAAAAAAATTGCCAACTTGCATTTATGGCCCTTGACTTGGTCTTTGGCCAGATTGCCATATTGCCAAACTGCATTGATGGAAGACTCTAACGTCGACCTTTTTTTTTTTTGTTTTTTCCTCTCAAACGATAGATTTGTTTGATTAGGGAGTCGACGGGATTCGAACCCACACTGTGGTGCAAGGGCAACATTCCTCTCCACCAATGTGGTAGAAGACCACTTGCTACTCTAAAATCGACTTGGACTTTGGCCAAAATGCCAAATTGCATTTATATAAAAGACTCCAAAGTCATCCAAGTTGCCAAATTGCATTTGTGGAACTCCAAGGACCATGTACAATGATTGGTTTAAAACTCAAATTTTGAGTTTCAAAATGTTAAAACTTGCTTTGGGCCAAATTCTCACCTCCCCTCCCAAAACAAATTGAGCCAAGGATAGTGGTGGCCCGAGCTCCAACCCGTGAAAGTGCCTACAAAGTGCCCAGCTGTAGCTAAGCAACGCATCAGAAACATCTCATGCGACAAGTCATCAACTCTTGGTCCCAAACGACTACCCACTAGCATAACTGGTCTTTTAGTGATCCAACGATTATAAACGATCGGCAATTGGTTGATCCAAAAGTCCATATTTAAATTTTTTGAAATCAAATTTATAATTAAATTAAATCAAACGGCTGAATTCTTATATGAAGGACTCAACTTTTTCAAGAAGCTGTTTTTTATTTTTTATTTTTTTATTTTATTAAATTAAGCAACCCCAAACTGGCTATAATTAAGTTTTCAAAAATATTAATGCTCATAGAAGTTGACCATAATACCTTTTATTTATAAATAAAGAGATAAACATCACTACACAGTATGTGTTACAACTTACAACTGATTCTTAATAATCTTTAGATGATTGCCCCAAAGGGATAAAACGTATAGTTCACCAGCATTATTACAACTTACAACTGATTATTTAGATTATTTGATAAATTTGAACATAAAAATAAATGAGAAATGAAGAAGAGGGGTTGAGATAGTGATATTTAAGAAGAAGGATTGATAATTACACACATTTGGGACAACCGTTAGAATGAGTGGAAGAGGATCCTCTCCGGGTTCACTTTGTGGGGGATCTAAGAGATCCCCACATCCCAATCGTTCATTGTACAGCGGGCCGTCAATTTTCGTCAGGTACTATTTGTGTTTAATTTTAAATAAAAAAAAATCAAATGATTTCTAACCACACGATGCATGATAAATAGCTAAGATGTGAAGATCACTACAATTTCCACAATTTGGATCCGAATGTGATTCAAATCCAGAAGGAGTGGGGTGGGCTCCATAAAACAAAATGGTGCACTGTACTAGCTGGCGACAATTAAAGACTTTTGACTTGGAATGAGTAAATTTATGGAAGACTCCAGAGGAAAAATTATTAATTGGAAAAACTTTTTCGTGGTCTGAGAGACACTGAGTCATGAAGATGTCATTTTCTTGTGGAAAACAAAATATTTTGTCACAGTCATATGAAATAAAGCAGAATACTAAAAATAAAACTGGAAGTATCAATTAAGATCATCAAGCTCTTATTCTTTGAAGAAAAAAATTGAAATAAATTGCCAACTTGGATTAATGGCCCTTGACTTGGACTTTGGCCAGACTGCCAAATTGCCAAACTACATTGGTGGAAGACTTTAACGTCTACTTCTTTTTCATTTTTTTTTTTTGTTTTTCCTCACGCATACGATAGATTTGTTTGATTAGGGAGCCGATGGGATTGGAACCCACACTGTGGTGCAAGGGTAACACTCCTTTCCACCACTGTGGTAGAAGGCCACTTGCTACTCTAAAATCGACTTGGACTTTGGCCAAAATGCCAAATTGCATTTATATAAGACTCCAAAGTCATCCAAGTTGCCAAATTGCATTTGTGGAACTCCAAGGACCATGTACAATGATTGGTTTAAAACTCAAATTTTGAGTTTCAAAATGTTAAAACTTGCTTTGGGCCAAATTCTCACCTCCTCTCCCAAAAACAATTGAGCCAAGGATAGTGGTGGCCCGAGCTCCAACGCGTGAAAGCGCCTACAAAGTGCTCAGCTGTAGCTAAGCAACGCATTAGAAGCATCTTATGCGAAAAGTCATCAACTCTTGGGTCCCAAACGACTACCCACTAGCATAACTAGTCTTTTAGTGATCCAACGATTGGAAACGATGGGCAATTGGTTGATCCAAAAGTCCATATTTAAATTTTTTGAAATCAAATTTATAATTAAATTAAATCAAACGACTGAATTCTTATATTAAATTTACTGTAAAAAAAGAAAGGTCTAACGGTTCAAAATTAAATTGAACGGCTAAAACATTTAAAAGAAATTATTTAAATCAAAATTCACCCAAAAACTCTATAAATACATGTATTTGTTCAAACATCCACCCAAAATTCACTTTCCTCAAACAATTCTTCCATTTTTTTCTACCAACTTCCAAAATTTTCAAGATGGCAAAAGATCATATTAGAAGGAGGACCCTTACAAGATGACATTCGATTTTGATGTAATGAGGGAGGACCCCAACAAATACACTTCAAATAGGAAGAAATTATTGCGCGACAAGCAAGTGGAAATTATAAGAAGGAATGCCGTAAGGAATATCTTTGAGGATGATGACCAATATAATGTCTATTACCCAAGTCCACCACGAAATCCACCACAAATTCAAGGACCAAGTCAACCAAATGTTGATGAATATTATTAGTATTAGTAATTGTTGTAATTCTTATGTAACATTTTACTTATCTTTTTAGCGTTTTAACTATGTTTGTATTATTAATTATTGTAAGATTGAAGCATACTATATAGATGACACATCCCAACTTGAAATGTCCACTAGGACTTCGAATCGAACTATGCTGGCCGACACCTGGAAGGTGACGAAGCCATAAAGTGTAGTGATGTGGAAAATGTAAATAAATTTAAACCTAAAAGTGCCTAAAGACAAGAGTTCGCTAGTGAGCAGGATTGAACCCATTTCAGACGTGATGTCAGAGCATAAGAACTGTAGATTAAATAGGGTGAGTGTTATACCATTGAAGATAACCATTAACTGAGATTTGCCAGAGTCTTCATTTAAACGTAAACACAACTACTAAACTAGAGGGGCGAAAAACAGAAGGGTGAGTGGGCACAAAAATAAAGGATTATAAAATCCGTTTGTTTTCCCGAACATACTAACCCTTCGCTGTAAAACATTTATTGTTTCGAAAATATCATACTACGTATAAGTATGAAAATCAAATGATGCCAAATGTAAGTCCAAAGGTACGCCACAACAAATATTCTCAACAATAGTATAGATACGATTACGTGCTGTAATATATACTAACATATTAGTCGGAGTCACCTAATGTGACCTGTCCGACTGCACCTATCGCTTATCCATCTAGGCTAACACATGTGTCAGAGTCACCTAATGTGACATGTAAGACAGGGCTAGGTGTAATAATACACGCTCTAGTGTTACGATCACGAGAACACTAGCCTTGGCCCGGGGCAAGCACTAACACAGGTGCAGCAATGATGGGCGAACTATATGTAAGCATGCCACAATAATTCAACCATTCAATTCATCACATAACCTTACCTGGACTTACTTGCATGTCTCGCGTTCATATTAACATTTCAAACCATTCACTTCAATTACATGCAGGTAATATGCATATGGGTATGCCATGATGCAATATAAAACTCAACGACATTATAGCATATAAAAAAAAAACAAAATTCATGGCACAAATGCATAAAACCATTTAAAAACATTCATGGAAACTATAAAGTATATATGTAATATACAAAAACAAAATGCCCACCTTCATTTAGCACGAGGCCTTTTGGGAACTCACTGGCTTCGGGTTTCATCGGAACTCCGAAGTTAAGCGAATTCGGGCGAGAGCAATCCTAGGATGGGTGACCAACTGGGAACTTCTCGTCTGAGTTCCCATAAACAAAACCATGAAGGCGTTGTCGAGGCCCAAAACGGACAATATCGTGCTACGGCAGAGCCAGTCTAGGATGTGATAGAATGGTATCAGAGCCACTTTGCTGTGTGGTGCGAGTGTGCCTATGAGGACGTCGGGCCTCTAAGAGGGGTGGATTGTAACATCCCACATTGACCAATGGAGATAGGGTGATGTGCCTTATATGTACATGCCCACCTCCATATAACACAAGGTCATCGGAACTTCGAAGTTAAGCGAATTCGGGCGAGAGCATGCCCGTGATGGGTGACCCACTGGGAAGTTCTCGCGTGAGTTCTCAAAAACTAAACCGTGAGGGTGTGGTTGGGGCCCAAAGAGGATAAAGTCGTGCTACGATGGAGTCGAGCCCGGGATGTGACAATTTGGTATCAAAGCCAATCTCTGGCTGAAAGTGTGCCGACGAGGAAGTCGGGCCCCTAAGGGGTGGATTGTTAGATCCCACATCGCCCAGGGGAGCGGATCCTTTATGCCTTATACATACTTGCCCACCTTCATACAGCACGAGGCCTTTTGGGAGTTCACTAGCTTCGGGTTCCATCGGACCTCCGAAGTTAAGCGAGTTCAGGCGAGAGCATTTTCAGGATGGGTGACCCACTAGGAAATTCTCGCGTGAGTTCCCAGAAACAAAACCGCGAGGGCATGGTTGGGGCCCAAAGCCGACAATATCGTGCTACGGCGGAGTCGAGCCCAGGATGTGGTGGAGCCCGGATCGGGATGTGACAATAGAACTATTTGAAGTTTCAAAGTTTTAATCCTTATCTTTATAAAAATGTAATTATTGTTCCATGACTTCCATGTTTCAAGGGGCAGGTTTATAGGAATTTAAATATTTTTAAGTTAAAATGTTCACAAAACTTAATCAAGATAATTTACATAAATTTTACTTTAAAAAAAATTAACCGACAAAAAATTAAGCCAAAATCATTCTTTAATAATCTCGACCTAAAATTTTTAGCCAAAACTATTGGAGGATAAAAATTATTGTTGAGTTAAAACCTAAATTTTTAGCCAAAACTATTGTTGTATTATTTTTTTTTTTTCAAAACTGCTTATACTGTGTTGTGAGAATAAATAATTGTGAAAAGAGTAGGTAAGTGTAATGGTAAATTATAGTGCTAAAAGTGCTTTTAGAAGAAAAAAATAATGGGATAGGATTGTCAATATGAAAGTTTCATTAATTACTTGTGTCCCTTGGAAGAAAAAATGTTTTTTTGAGAAGCATGTGTAGATTTGCTTCTGTTTTTAGCTGTTTTAGACCTATGATTTGGGGGAAAAAAAATAATGAAAAAAACTATTTTTTATTTACCAAACAAAATTAAGGACCCAACATTTTAAAGAAAGCTGCTTTTCAAAATTTTAAGCAACCCTAACCTAGCCATAATTAAGTTTTCAAAATTATTAATGCTCGTAAAAGTTGAACACAATACCTTTTATTGATAAATAAAAAGATAAATATCACTACACATTACGTGTTACAACTGATTCTTAATAATCTTTAGATGTTGCTCCAAAGAGATAAAACATAAAGTCCACTAGCATTTCCCAAATTTTGTTTTATTTGATAAGTGAACTTATGACACCAAACGGAATAACTTTAATGAGAAGAAGAAAAAATAGAAATAAATGAGATGTGAACAAGAGGGCAAGGCTGAGATAGGGATATTTGAGAAGAAAGATTGACAATTACACACATTTGGGACTAAGTACATTGTATATTATAGGAAAGAACCGTTAGAAGGAGAGGGGTAGGCCCCATACAATTACACGCATTTGGGACAAAGACTTTGACTTATCTTGTACGTACAAAACATTTTGCAAGTCCTGTATCTTTCTTCTCTCCCACCCCTTCTTTCGGTACGGGTTGAATTGAATTAATTACAATAGCTCATGGATGCCATTATAAATAAACCCTAGGAGTAGAGTCTAATATGTACACAAAATTAAACGCTAGCGGCCATGACATCTTTAGATTTTCATAAACTCTGCCTTTTGGCTTATTGCCTTGTCTTACTTGTACAACTTCTTTCACCGCCAAGTTGCTTTGCTTTTGCTTCTGCTACTTCTACCACGGAAGCAGAAGCGCTTCTCAAATGGAAAGCCACCTTTCAAAACCATACCCACCTGCAAAATCTCACCTCGTGGGCTTACCTACCCGCTCATGCAAAAGCAACCCCATGCTTCTGGATTGGTATTTCATGCAATGTTGTTGGGAGTGTCAGTGTGATAAACCTTACCAATTTTGGGATACAAGGTACGCTACATGAGTTTTCCTTCTTATCTTTCCCCAATCTTCAATACCTCAATCTTAGCTACAATAATCTCTTTGATATCATTCCAGCTAAAATCAGTTCCCACTCCAAACTCATCTCCCTTGATCTTTCTAACAATTCGCTCAGTGGTTCAATCCCAACATCCTTAGGTCAGCTCACAAACCTTTCCACTCTCTATCTACATAGTAATAATCTTTCTGGCACAATTTCTAAAGAGATAGGGAATTTGAAATCTCTTGTGAATCTCAGTTTGTATGGGAATCAACTCAGTGGTTCAATCCCAACATCCCTAGGTCAGCTCACAAACATTTCCACTCTCTATCTCTATAGTAATAATCTTTCTGGCACTATTCCTAAAGAGATAGGGAATTTGAAATCTCTTGTGGACCTAGAATTGTCTTATAACCAGCTCATCGGTTCAATCCCAACATCTCTAGGTCAGCTCACAAACCTTTCCACTCTCTATCTCGATAGTAATAATCTTTCTGGCACTATTCCTAAAGAGATAGGGAATTTGAAATCTCTTGTGGACCTAGGATTGTCTGAGAATCAGCTCAACGGTTCAATCCTAACATCCCTAGGTCAGCTCACAAACCTTTCCACTCTCTATCTACATAGTAATAATCTTTCTGGCACTATTCCTAAAGAGATAGGGAATTTGAAATCTCTTGTGGACCTAGAATTGTCTAAGAATCAGCTCAACGGTTCAATCCCAACATCCCTAGGTCAGCTCACAAACCTTTCCACTCTCTATCTATATAGTAATAATCTTTCTGGCACTATTCCTAAAGAGATAGGGAATTTGAAATCTCTTGTGAATCTCAGTTTGTATGGGAATCAGCTCAGTGGTTCAATCCCAACATCCCTAGGTCAGCTCAGAAACATTTCCACTCTCTATCTCTATAGTAATAATCTTTTTGGCACTATTCCTAAAGAGATAGGGAATTTGAAATCTCTTGTGGTCCTAGAATTGTCTTATAACCAGCTCATCGGTTCAATCCCAACATCTCTAGGTCAGCTCACAAACCTTTCCACTTTCTATCTCAATAATAATAATCTTTCTGGCACTATTCCTAAAGAGATAGGGAATTTGAAATCTCTTGTGGTCCTAGGATTGTCTGAGAATCAGCTCAACGGTTCAATCCCAACATCCCTAGGTCAGCTTACAAACCTTTCCACTCTCTATCTATATAGTAATAATCTTTCTGGCACTATTCCTAAAGAGATAGGGAATTTGAAATCTCTTGTGGACCTAGGATTGTCTGAGAATCAGCTCAACGGTTCAATCCCAACATCCCTAGGTTAGCTTACAAACCTTTCCACTCTCTATCTATATAGTAATAATCTTTCTGGCACTATTCCTAAAGAGATAGGGAATTTGAAATCTCTTATGGCGTTACAATTGCATGAGAATCAGCTCAGTGGTTCACTGCCCCAAAATATTTGTTGTAGTGGACAACTCCAAAACCTTTCAGTGATAAATAACCATTTGACAGGTTCAATCCCCAAAAGCTTGAAAACATGCAAGAGCTTAGTTAGAGTTCATCTTGAAGGGAACCAATTCACAGGCAATATATCAAAAGACTTTGGTGTTTATCCAAATCTTGATTTCATAGATATGAGTCACAATAAGTTTTATGGTGAAATTTCACAAAAATAAGGACAGTGCGCAAAATTAGAAACCTTACTAATTGCGGGAAACAACCTCATTGGTAGCATACCTCCCGAGATTATCAATGCTGACAAAATCCATAAACTCGACCTCTCTTCAAATCACTTAGTTGGGGCCATTCCGAAAGAGTTCGGGAGAATGACTTCTTTGCAGAAGTTGATGCTGAATGAAAATCAACTTTCAGGCTGTATACCTTCGGAATTTGGATCGCTCGTTGATCTTGAATATCTCGACTTGTCATCAAACAAATTCAATGGGTCAATTGCGAGCACATTCGGCAACTTTCTCAAACTGTACCATCTGAATTTGAGCAACAATCAATTTTCCCAAGGAATTCCATTGAAGTTGGAAAAGTTGGTTCAGTTGAACGACATTGATTTAAGTCACAACTCACTTGAAGGTAGCATACCCGCTGAAATCAGCAATATGGAGAGTCTACAGACGCTCAATCTTTCTCACAACAATCTTTCGGGTTTCATACCATCAAGTTTTGAAGGCATGCATGGCTTGTCATATGTGGATGTATCTTACAATGAATTGGAAGGTCCCCTTCGCAACAACAGAGCCTTTCGACAAGCTCCGCCAGAAACTTTACAAGGGAACAAAGGACTGTGCGGCAACGTTGAAGGTTTGCAATCTTGCACAATTGGCCTAAGAAAGGAACGCAAATGGGTATTTGGAATCACATTCTCCCTTGTAGCAGCAATTTTACTTATTTCTGCTTTCTTTACAATTAAATTCGTAGTGCAAAGAAAGAAGAAAAGTCTAGAAAAAGTAGAAAAAAACTTGCATGAAGAAATATCGTTTTCAGTTTTAAATTTTGATGGAAAGTCAATGTATGAGGAAATCATAAGGGCGACAGAAAATTTTGATTCCACATATTGCATCACAAGTGGAGCACAAGGAAGTGTCTACAAAGCAAATTTGTCAAGTGACAACATAGTGGCTGTGAAAAAAATACATCAATTGTGGGATGGTGAGAAGAATTTGGAGACGGCATTCTTGAATGAAATAAGGGCACTAACAGAGATAAGACACCGGAATATTGTGAAGCTTTATGGTTTCTGTTCACACCATCGACACTCGTTCTTGGTGTACGAGTTTGTTGAAAGAGGTAGCTTGGCTACAATTTTGAGCAAAGATGAAGAAGCTAAAGAAGTTGGGTGGAGAAAAAGGGTTAATATTGTTGACGGTGTAGCTCATGCCTTGGCATACATGCACCACGATTGCTTGCCACCAATTGTGCACCGGGACATATCAACTAAGAA
Source organism: Pyrus communis (assembly GCF_963583255.1). NCBI lineage: Eukaryota > Viridiplantae > Streptophyta > Magnoliopsida > Rosales > Rosaceae > Pyrus > Pyrus communis. The sequence continues at coordinate 15,608,374 of NC_084815.1, read as the reverse complement.
TATTTTGTTGGATTCTAAATATGAGGCCTGTGTTTCAGACTTTGGCACTGCTAAGTTTTTGAATCCAGGCTCAACAACTTGGACTGCCATTGCAGGCACATATGGGTATGTCGCACCAGGTAATATGTTTTCTTCCTTTTAATCTTATTAATTGAGTGTTGATTATGATTAATTTTTTGGCAAAATTTATTTCTTTTCAACGTTAGGATGGATTAAACATACCATGTTACATGCTTTGATTTTGAAAGAACATTCACCTAACGTCTAAGCGATACTTGGGTTTATTGTATGCTCTTATAAGTCAGCACCCTCTTTCCTTAAAGCTAAAACATAAAATAAAAAAAAGTAAAAAATAATAATAATAAAAAAATGGAAAAAAAGAAAACCAATTATAAACATGCGAACTATAGTAACATCTAATTTAATAAGTAATACCAATCCAGATGTTAATGAATTACTAAAAACTATCTAATTAAAACAACATGTAGTAAACATGGAAACTGTAGTAAGAAAACAAATACCATGTAAGATTTACCTCTTTTGCCAAAAAGCCAATCTCTAATACATAACAATGCTTGAACGGTTTCAGGCAATAAACAACTACGATATTGATCGAGCACTCTAGCACCAATACTAAATACTGATTTTGAGGTGACAGTAGAAACAAGAATTATTAATACATCACAACCACGATATTTATGGTTTCTCTCAAGTCTTTCTTCATCAAGATATTTACGTAATTCATATTTTGTACTTAAAATTGAGCCCCTTTTGTAACGTTTATCGAATATCAAGAATAAACATATCGAAGAGAGCCCATGTCTTGTATTCCTCTGATCATATACCAACATACAATATAGATGGATACAAAAAGTACAAAAACACCAACAATAAGCATTAATTTTACCTCAAAAGTTTAGTTTGACCCAAGGTCTGATTCATTGGATTTGAATGATGACAAGGTACTTCTACATGAAGTTGAAAGGCAATATGAAAATTTTATTATGATGTATCTATGAGCAACTTTTAGCAAGCTAATAGTCCGCACTAATAAGAAATCCCTAAAACCACCACACTAATAAAAATTCTCACATTTTGAAGAAAAATCCCCACACTAACAAAAAATCTCAAAAACCCAATATTCAACTATAGTTGAAAATCGAAATTAAGCCAAAACGAAACCTTCATTACCCAAATTAAGCTAATAGTCCAGTAACCCAACAAGAAAGACAAAGTAAAATAACCTCTAGATGACTGTCATTGATTTAACGCGGAGAGAGCGCGAGCTACTTCATATTGTTCTAAATTGAGAGAGAGAGAGAGAGAGAGAGAGAGAGAGAGAGAGAGAGTGAGAAATCGTTCGAGGACGGAGGGCCGAATGCCGAAGTGAGAGATCGTGAGAGGGGAGGGGGCGGAGTGGCAGTGTAAGATTGTGAGAAAGCTGAGTGAGGGAAGAGGGCAGAGTCGGTGGAGCAAGAGAGAGATTGCAGACTGTATCTCTTAGATAGGATTTCGAAAATTACAAAACTAACCCTCTTTAATGGGTGATTTATGATTACGGGTTTTTTGGGATTACTCGAGACCAACTATTTTAATCGAGCTTGTTGAGTCTTTCCCCATTAATTAAAATTTTGCGAGCAAATTGAGTTGGGTTAGTTTGTTCAAAATTTTCGCTCTTTATCTTCAGTTTAGTTATTATAATATATACAAACTAATAGTCCCAATATTGCTATGGTCTTATTATAAGCAGAACTTGCATATACCATGGAAGTGAACGAAAAATGCGATGTTTATAGCTTTGGAGTGGTTGCTATGGAAACAATCATGGGAAGGCATCCTGGTGATTTTTTCTCATCATTCTTATCAATGTCTTCTTCGTCCACGTCGTCATCAGCATCAACATTACCATCCCATCAAATGTCAATTGTGGATGTTCTGGACCAACGCATTTTGCCTCCAACGTATCAAGAAGCAGGGGAAGTACTCTCTCTTATGAAGATTGCGTTTTCATGTTTGAATTCCAGTCCGCATTCTCGCCCTACAATGAGACAAGTTACTCAACTCATCTCAACTCAGAAGTTGCATTTGTCGAAGACAATACGTATGATAACTTGTGGTGAATTGCTTGCTTTAGATCCTTTGACGGCCTGAGAAGCAGAGAGTGATTGTTTCCGATAAATAAACTTCGAGTCTTCCTTTCAGAAGAAAGATTCTTCGTAGATGTTTCTGTATTGTAATTTATTTTTATGCACTGGTTTGCTTGGGCTCTAGTCACTTTATGCAGAACACTTAATGTTTTTTCAGTTAAAATTGTGTTTACACTTGTGAGGAAGAAATAGAAGTTAATAAAATAAAGAATTGGTTTTCATGCACAGGGACAATGACTGGCTGAGAATGCAATGGCCATACTTATATTACTATTTCCATTTATGTATACGGACAAACGTAAAGTCATAGACAAAAGCAACCGAGAAGTAGACCAAAAGGAATTAGGTTCTGGCCGAAATAGCCTGCGATAGGTCTTCACATGAACTCCTTGTGGCAAGGCAGGCTTATCACTCTCTCTATAAGAAATCCCTCGAGGAGGATGTTGGGCATCACACAACTGGGGACTGCTGCAAGGTAAAGTTGCTAGAGTATAAATTTTTTAACATATTATATTATATAGGGTAAATTATATGGTTCTTTAGAAAAAGACCCTTGAAACTCCTATTTTTCAATAAAAAGCCCACCAAATATTAAACATCCAAATAAAACTCAAATTTCAAATAGAGTACCATGTAGACAAATATGTAACCAATTATTATCACATATTTACAACTTATGTCACAAAACCCTGATTATGTCAATAAATATTATTACTCACCCTAATTATGATTAGCAATTAACCCCATATGGAAATTTTACCTTTCTTGTATGATAAATATTAGGAACATATATATATATATATATATATATATATTAATTTAGCCATGTTCATAAATAATTATGGTTAAATTTTTCATATGGAAAAAAAAAAAATCCTTTGTACAATCAGTTATTTTGCATCAAATAATAATATTTTTGCTAAAAACAACAAAGAACCAATTAATATTCTTTTATGTTGTAGTGAATTATTTTACCTAGATTATTACATACATTACGCATTTTTTATTTGTTATCATATATGCTTGTTAAAAATAATTTATCTATATTTATATGACAAATATAAGTAAATTAATTTTGAATCAAATAATAGTAGTTCCATTATTTTGGTAAGGTTAAAGAGTGCCTAAATTATTTCGTAAAAATTAAACCAACGCAAATTATCTCCATTAAAATAAAACAAATTATCTCATATTTCTTCTGATTTTTTGCTTAGATTCCTAAGTATGGTTTTGGTTAATTATGGAATTTTAATTTTCTAGAAACTGATTATGTTCGTATTATTATACAGATTCTTCAAATTTGTTGACTCGTGCTGATTGAGTTGGGCAAAACTTTTCTAGGCATTGGATGTGATGATAATTAAAGAACCGACGCTGTCTGATGATCATATGGATGCTATGGAAGAATAGGAACGACGCTGTCTGGAATGGGGCTCAGGTGCCGCAGAGCTGGTGGTCAGAACAGAGGGTTTGTTGCAGGAGCACCAGAAGTGGCATAAAACTGGTACGGAAAAATCCATTAATCCCCCGCAGATATGGCGGAGAGCTGAAGTTGACTGGGTCAAGTGTAGTTTCGACGGAGCGTGGATCCAGCAGGGTTCGAGGGGAGGCTTTGGTGCTGTTATGTGAGATCATAGGGGAGTTTTCATTGCTGCAGCTGCGAGTTAGATTGGTTGGACATGTTTCGCGTTCCATGCTGAACTTTTTCCTGCTCGTCAGGCTGTGTTGTTGGCCCAAACGTTTTGCCCTGTTGGTAAAAGGATGATTTCTGAAGGTGACTCTAGCCTGGTTTTGGCTGCCATGAAGGATCAGGAGGAGGATTGTTCACTTTTGGGGCCTATCATTAATGATCCGCGTTTTTTCCTCAGTCGTTGGTGAACTATGTGCAACGGGGAGGTAACTCGGCTGCGCACAGGCTTGCTCGAGTGTAGGGTGTGAATAAAACAATCATTAGATTTGTTTGAGCTTCCCTGGCTTGGAACCCGTCGGCCTCTCGCACCTCTGCCTATGTCCTTCTATATTGCTTTGCCATTTAGCATATCTTATCGCACTTACTTTTGTCCCCTTTTCACTATAGTTGCTCGTGACAAACTAATGAAAACAACAATAAATCTTCATGGACAAATTGTAGAGAAAGACAACGGGCACACAAAGGAAACACACGAGCATGAAATAAAAATGTTAATTTGACTTCAATTCTTTTGCTCTTATTTTTTCCTCTAATAATAGTACAAGTTTAATTTCTTGATTACATGGGTAATGAGAGGATAAGTAATGGGAAACTGCTAAATCCTTGTGTTCATGTATGTGTGTTTGTTCCTTTATTTTTTACTTGGATAAGAGGATTTGGATAATAATTTAGATAAAAGAGTTATTTACAGGTAGAAGGGGCATAATATGGCCTCCTAATTTAGTATTTTGCTAAAAAGATTTAATTAATAAGAATACACCAAACAAAGCAACTCTTCATAATCACCAAATTTATATTAAGTCTTTTTTTAAAGGGGGCGGGTACTAGCGGTTCGAGGCAGGTACAGGGCGGGTCCAATATTTTGAAGACACAGCCCTCGATTCGGGGCCAACCCGAATCGTATCCAATAAAGTGTTGTCTCACATACACACACTCAAATCTCTCTCACACACACACACACATCACATCACTTTCTCGAAGACTCTCCCAGACTCGAACTGAAACTCATCTCCTCAGTCCTCCTTCTCAATCTCTCTCTCCCAGAGTCCAGACTTACTCTTATCCCACTCGATTCTCAGTCTCTCTGTCGAACTTGAATGGACGAACAACGAAGTCAGTCTCTCTCTATCGTACTCGAGGGGACGAACAATGAAATGGAAAAAATCATATTAAAATTCTATAATTGCTAGTCAAGTGAATTTGGAAAATGTTTTGATTGTCATTGATCTCTTGCTTTAATTATTAAATCATTGTCTGTTGGCATATTAAGAGTTGTTATATGTGCAACTGAATTATGTGGTACATTACATTTATATCATTTGAATCTTATGCAGGATGATAAAAGAGAGAGGAATTGCATTCATACGAGCTTTGCCCTTATCCTCCCATTAGTCACGTGATTATTTATAAGAAAATGAGAAGGGTATTTGGTGAGAATCAACGAATAATTATTGCACAGTCGGATCTTAGGTCATGTTTTGCCTTTTTCGAAGGCGGGGTATGTTAGAGATGGGTATTTGATGACGTCACGTGTTGATCCTAGACGTATGTCGGGATCAGGGCGTGACAGTTAGCACAAATGAGCATACATAGTAATCTAGATGCCATGAATACTATATGAATTAGAGGAACTAGACCGTCAATTTGGATGATTACTCATTAATAATTAACTGTAGGAATTGAGTTGGATTGGTTATGGTGAATCAGATGCTCTATTGTTTTTCACAATTGAATTATAATTTGTTTACTTTGTCGTTGTCATCACTTAGCTAAGTTCATTTCATTTTATTTACAATTACAATTTCAAAATTCTTATTCAAATCATCAATTTTTCTATTCCAATTCAAGTGCAATACAAATTAAGTTAGATAATTAGAATTATTTCAATCTTAGTTGGAACGTTCTTGTGCTTGCTTACTATACTACTGAACGATTCGTATACTTGCGAGCAGTAAAATTTGGACTTAATTGGGTTGATTTCGGTTAATCTAATTTTGGCAACACTCCACATTCAAATGTTTCAATATTGAACGTATCCAAATTTTGCCACGTGGAAAATCAATGCAGAAGGAAAGGGAGGGTGGGGTACTAATAATTGGAATGGGTGTGATGAGAATATTCTAGCGTATTACTAAAGTTCGGAAAAGAAATTGCACTATTCATATTGCATTTAGAATGGGCCCTCAATTTCGAGCTGATTACATATGTGCCATTGATCTTTTCGTTTTATTTGCAAAACTGCCACTGCTGTGTTTATGGAATTAGGCTGGATTACAAGTATGTGAGCTCAATGAAAGTATTGGTCCAGTGGAAGACTTCATTGTGAGGAGTGCATTATGTAATCGAGAAATTCAGAATATATAATTTATTTGTGTTGGCATTTCAATTAGAATTACTCACCTCTGTTTCACTTAGAATTATAATAAGCTTCTTCCGGTAGGATTGGCATGTGGGTTCGTCGTTGTTGTTTAACTTTTATATCTTTCAAACATAATCTTTCATTTAATTTTCAATCACGCAGCAATGCGTGGGTAGTGGGTCCCTAAGTTATAACATATGCTTCTCTTACACGTGTTGGTTTCTAATTGATTATAGTTTGTTAGACGACTTTAGAGTATTCCTTGAAGCTTGTGAATGTGATCCTCAACGGCTCTAATTTAGGAGAAATTATATCATCAAGACACAAAACTTCACGCCAACCATGCACCCTTGATTCCCAGATCCACACCTACCCAACTCTCTGGTCATACCATTTCTCTTTTTCGCTTTAATCCAATTTCGGATAGAAGAACTTCTCCTAATTTAGGTAACTTAATTTCAGCACCTTCACGATAAAATCTGCACATTGGTGACTTTGCTTGATAACGTTATTATCTTATTTTGATACAACGATATATCTATACTAGGGTTTTTATTACAAGAACAAACATTTTTTTATTTACCAAACACAATTAAGGACTCAACTTTTTCAAGAAGCATTTTTTTTTTTTTTTTTTAAATTAAGCAACCCCAAACCGGCCATAATTAAGTTTTCAAAAATATTAATGCTCATAAAAGTTGAACATAATACCTTTTATATATAAATAAAGACATAAACATCACTACACAGTATATGTTACAACTTACAACTGATTCTTAATAATCTTTAGATGATTGCCCCAAAGAGATAAGACGTATAGTTCACCAGCTTTACAACTTACAACCGATTCTTTAGATTATTTGATAAATTTGAACATAAAAATAAATGAGAAATGAAGAAGAGGGCTTGAGATAGTGATATTTGAGAAGAAGAAAGATTGACAATTCCACACATTTGGGACAGTCGTTAGAATGAGTGGAAGAGGATCCTCTCTGGGTTCACTTTGTGGGGGATCTTAGAGATCCCCACATCCTAGCCGTTCATCGTACGTCGTGCCGTCAATTTTCGTCAGGTACTATTTGTGTTTAATTTTAAATAAAAAAAAGTCAAATGATTTATGACCGTACAATGCATGATGAATAGCTAAGATGTTAAGATCACGAGAATTCCCACAATTTGGATCCGAATGGGATTCAAATCCAGAAGGAGTGGGGTGGGCTCCATAAAACAAATGGTGCATTGTACTAACTGGCGACAATTAAAGACTTTTGACTTGGAATGAGTAAATTTATGGAAGACTCCATCAAGAGACATTGAGTCATGAAGATGTCATTTTCTTGTGGAAAACAAAATATTTTGTCAGTCATATGAAATAAAGGAGAATACTAAAAATAAAACTGGAAGTATCAATTAAGATCATCAAGCTCTTATTCTTTGAAGAAAAAAATTGAAATAAATTGCCAAATTGCATTTATGGCCCTTGACTATGAGTTCTTAATTTCTCAGTTTAATTATTTATGAATTTTCATTCAAGTTGAGTATCATTTTGTTGTGCTTATGAGCTTGATTTTAATCTTGGTGATTGGCCACCACTTTGGTTTGAGTTGAGTGTATTTGATGTGAGTTAACACAGATGTCATGTTGTTAATTCGGCTTTAGCGTCTTGCAAATGGTACCATGAATTCCTTGATGTAGATGCCATACACTAGATTTCATGTGGTCTCTTAAGTAGTTCCCAAGTCGTTAAGGAACTCGTGTGTGTTTAGTAATCTAGATGCCATAGATTGTTAGCACAAATGAGCATACATAGTAATCTAGATGCCATGGATACTATATGAATTAGAGGAACTAGACCGTCAATTTGGATGATTACTCATTAATAATTAACCATGGGAATTGAGTTGGATTGGTTATGGTGAATCAGATGCTCTAGTGTTTTTCACAATTGAATTATAATTTGTTTACTTTGTCGTTGTCATCACTTAGCTAAGTTCATTTTATTTTATTTACAATTACAATTTCAAAATTTTTATAATCATCAATTTTTCTATTCCAATCCAAGTGCAATGCAAATTAAGTTAGATAATTAGAATTATTTCAATCTTAGTTGGAACGATCTTGTACTTGCCTACTATACTATTTGACGATTCGTACACTTGTGAGCATTAAAATTTAGATTTAATTTGGTTGATTTCGGTTAATCTAATTTTGGCAACACTCCACGTTCAAATATTTCAATATTGAACGTATCCAAATTTTGCCACGTGGAAAATCAATGCAGAAGGAAAGGGAGGGTGGGGTACTAATAATTGGAATGGTGTGTGATGAGAATATTCTGGTGTATTACTGAAGTCTGGAAAAGAAATTGCACTCTTCATATTGCATTTGGAATGGGCCTTCAATTTTGAGCTAATTGCATATGTGCCATTGGTATTTTCGTTTTATTTACAAGACTGCTACTGCTGGGTTTATGGAATTAGGTTGGATTACAATTATCTGAGCCCAATGAAAGTATTGGTCTAGTGGAAGACTTCATTGTGAGGAGTGCATTATGTAATCGGGAAATTCAGAATGTATAATTTATCTGTGTTGGCCTTTCACTTAGAATTACTCACCTCTGTTTCACTTAGAATTATAATAAGCTTCTTCTGGTAGGATTGGCATGTGGGTTTGTTGTTGTTGTTTAACTTTTATATCTTTCAAAAATAATCTTTCATTTACTTTTCAATCCCGCAACAACACGTGGGTAGTGGGTCCCTAAGTTATAACATATGCTTCTCTTACACGTGTTGGTTTATGATTGATTATAGTTTGTTAGACGACTTTAGAGTATTCCTTGAAGCTTCTGAATATGATCCTCAACAGCTCTAATTTAGGAGAAATTATATCATCAAGACACAAAAATTCACACATACCCGGCGCCCTTGATTCCTAGATCCACATGTACCCAACTCTATGGTCATACCCTTTCTCTTTTTGGCTGTAGTCCATTTTCGGATAGAAGAACTTCTCCTAATTTAGGTAACTTAATTTCAGCACCTTCACGATAAAATCTGCACATTGGTGACTTTGTTTGATAACGTTATTCTCTTATTTTGATACAACGATATTTCTATACTTGGGTTTTTATTACAAGAACAAACATTTTTGTTTTATTTACCAAACACAATTAAGGACTTAACTTTTTCAAGAAGCTGTTTTTTTTTTTTTTTTTTTTTTTTTTTCAATTAAGCAACCCCAAACTGGCCATAATTAAGTTTTCAAAAATATTAATGCTCATAGAAGTTGAACATAATACCTTTTATTTATAAATAAAGAGATAAACATCACTACACATTATGTGTTACAACTTACAACTGATTCTTAATAATCTTTAGATGATTGCCCCAAAAACGTATAGTTCACCAGCATTACAACTTACAACTGATTATTTAGATTATTTGATAAATTTGAACATAAAAATAAATGAGAAATGAAGAAGAGGGGTTGAGATAGTGATAGTCCAATTTCGGATAGAAGAACTTCTCCTAATTTAGGTAACTTAATTTCAGCACCTTCACGATAAAATCTGCACATTGGTGTTTTCAAAAATATTAATGCTCATAGAAGTTGAACATAATACCTTTTATTTATAAATAAAGAGATAAACATTACTACACAGTATGTGTTACAACTTACAACTGATTCTTAATAATCTTTAGATGATTGCCCCAAAGTGATAAAACGTATAGTTCACCAGCATTACAACTTACAACTGATTATTTAGATTATTTGATAAATTTGAACATAAAAATAAATGAGAAATGAAGAAGAGGGGTTGAGATAGTCATATTTGAGATGAAGAAGGATTGACAATTACACACATTTGGGACAACCGTTAGAATGAGTGGAAGAGGATCCTCTCCGGGTTCTCTTTGTGAGGGATCTTAGAGATCCCCACATCCCAGTCGTTCATCGTACAACGAGCCGTCAATTTTCGTCAGGTACTATTTGTGTTTAATTTTAAATAAAACAAGTCAAATGATTTCTAACCGCACGATGCATGATGAATAGCTAAGATGTGAAGATCACTACAAATTCCACAATTTGGATCCAAATGCGATTCAAATCCAGAAGGTGTAGGGTGGGCTCCATAAAACAAAGTGGTGCACTGTACTAGCTGGCGACAATTAAAGACTTTTGACTTGGAATGAGTAAATTTATGGAAGACTCCAGAGGAAAAATTATTAATTGGAAAAACTTTTTCGTGGTTTGAGAGACACTGAGTCATGAAGATGTCATTTTCTTGTGAAAAACAAAATATTTTGTCACAGTCATATTAAATAAAGGAGAATACTAAAAATAAAACTGGAAGTATCAATTAAGATCATCAAGCTCTTATTCTTTGAAGAAAAAAAATTGAAATAAATTGCCAACTTGCATTTATGGCCCTTGACTTGGACTTCGGCCAGATTGCCAAATTGCCAAACTGCATTGGTGGAAGACTTTAACGTCGACTTCTTTTTTATTTTTTATTTTTTATTTTTTTTTCTTTCTCTCAAACGATAGATTTGTTTGATTAGGGAGCCGATGGGATTTGAACCCACACTGTGGTGCAAGGGTAACACTCCTCTCCACCACTGTGGTAAAAGGACACTTGCTACTCTAAAATTGACTTGGACTTTGGCCAAAATGCCAAATTGCATTTATATAAAAGACTCCAAAGTCATCCAAGTCGCCAAATTGCATTTGTGGAACTCCAAGGACCATGTACAATGATTGGTTTAAAACTCAAATTTTGAGTTTCAAAATGTTAAAACTTGCTTTGGGCCAAATTCTCACCTCCCCTCCCAAAAAAAATTGAGCCAAGGATAGTGGTGGCCCGAGCTCCAACGCGTGAAAGCGCCTACAAAGTGCCCAGTTGTAGCTAAGCAACGCATCAGAAGCATCTCATGCGACAAGTCATCAACTCTTGGGTCCCAAACGACTACCCACTAGCATAACTAGTCTTTTAGTGATCCAACGATTGGGAATGATGGGCAATTGGTTGATCCAAAAGTCCATATTTAAATTTTTTGAAATCAAATTTATAATTAAATTAAATCGAACAGCTGAATTCTTATATTAAATTAATTGTAAAAAAAAAAGGTCTAACGGTCCAAAATTAAATTGAACGGCTAAAACATTTAAAAGAAATGATTTCAATCAAAATTCACTCAAAAACTCTATAAATACATATATTTGTACAAACATCCACCCAAAATTCACTTTCCTCAAACAATTCTTCCATTTTTTTCTACCAACTTCCAAAATTTTCAAGATGGCAAAAGATCATATTAGAAAGAGGACCCTTACAAGATGACATTCGATTTTGATGTAATGAGGGAGGACCCCAACAAATACACTTCAAATAGGAAGAAATTATTCCGCGACAAGCAAGTGGAAATTATAAGAAGGAATGCCGTAAGGAATATCTTTGAGGATGATGACCAATATAATGTCTATTACCCAAGTCCACCACGAAATCCACCACAAATTCAAGGACCAAGTCAACCAAATGTTGATGAATATTATTAGTATTAGTAATTGTTGTAATTCTTATGTAGTATTTTACTTATCTTTTATTTATCTTTATTTAGCGTTTTAATTATGTTTGTATTATTAATTATTGTAAGATTGAAGCATACTATATAGATGACACATCCCGACTTGAAATGTCCACTAGGACTTCGAATCGAGCTGTGCTGGCCGACACCTGGAAGGTGACGAAGCCATAAAGTGTAGTGATGTGGAAAATGTAAATAAATTTAAACCTAAAAGTGCCTAAAGACAAGAGTGCGCTAGTGAGCAGGATTGAACCCATTTCGCATGTGACATCAGAGCATAAGAACTGTAGATTAAATAGGGTGAGGGTTATACCATTGAAGATAACCATTAACTGAGATTTGCCAGAGTCCTCGTTTAAACGTAAACACAACTACTAAACCTAGAGGGGCGAAAAACAGAAGGGTGAGTGGGCACAAAAATAAAGGATTATAAAATCCGTTTATTTTCCCTAACATACTAACCCTTCGCTGTAAAACATGTATTGTTTCAAAAATATCATACTACGTATAAGTATGAAAATCAAATGATGCCAAATGTAAGTCCAGAGGTACGCCACAATAAATATTCTCAACAACAGTATAGATACGATTACATGCTGTAATCTATACTAACATATTAGTCGGAGTCACCTAATGTGACCTGTCCGACTGCAGCTATCGCTTATCCATCTAGGCTAACACATGAGTCGGAGTCACCTAATGTGACATGTAAGACAGGGTTAGGTGTAATAATACACGCTCTAGTGCTACGATCACGTGAAGACTAGCCTTGGCCTGGGGCATGCACTAACACAGGTGCAGCAATGATGGGCGAACTATATGTAAGCATGCCATAATAATTCAACCATTCAATTCATCACATAACCTTACCTGGACTTACCTGCGTGTCTCGCGTTCATATTAACATTTCAAACCATTCACTTCAATTACATGCAGGTAATATGCATATGGGTATGCCATGATGCAATATAAAACTCAACATCATAGCATATAAAAAAAAAAAAAAAAATTCATGGCATAAATGCATAAAACCATTTAAAAACATTTATGGAAACTATAAAGTATATATGTAATATACAAAAACAAAATGCCCACCTTCATTTAGCACGAGGCCTTTTGGGAACTCACTGGCTTCGGGTTTCATCGGAACTCCGAAGTTAAGCGAATTCGGGCGAGAGCAATCCTAGGATGGGTGACCCGCTAGGAACTTCTAATCTGAGTTCCCATAAACAAAACCATGAGGGCGTGGTTGAGGTCCAAAACGGACAATGTTGTGCTACGGCAGAGCCAGTCTAGGATGTGACAGAATGGTATCAGAGCCACTCTACTGTGTGGTGCGAGTGTGCCTATGAGGACTTCGGGCCTCTAAGGGGGGTGGATTGTAACATCCCACATTGACCAATGGAGATAGAGTGATGTGCCTCTAAGGGGGTTGATTGTACATGCCCACCTCTATATAACACAAGGTCATCGGAACTTCAAAGTTAAGCGAATTCGGGCGAGAGCATGCCCATGATGGGTGACCCACTGGGAAGTTCTCGCGTGAGTTCTCAGAAACAAAATCGTGAGGGCGTGGTTGGGGCCCAAAGAGGATAATGTCGTGCTACAGTGGAGTCGAGCCCGGGATGTGACAATTCGGTATCACAGCCAATCACTGGCTGGAAGTGTGCCGACGAGGACGTCGGGCCCCTAAGGGGGTGGATTGTTAGATCCCACATCGCCCAGGGGAGCGGATCCTCTATGCCTTATATATACATGCTCACCTTCATACAGCACGAGGCCTTTTGGGAATTCACTAGCTTCGGGTTCCATCAGACCTCCGAAGTTAAGCGAGTTCGGGCGAGAGTATTCCCAGGATGGGTGACCCACTAGGAAATTCTTGCGTGAGTTCCCAGAAACAAAATCGTGAGGGCATGGTTGAGGCCCAAAGCGGACAATATCGTGCTACGGCGGAGTCGAGCCCAGGATGTGGTAGAGCCTGGATCGGGATGTGACAATAGAATTATTTCAAGTTTCAAAGTTTTAATCCTTATCTTTATAAAAATGTAATTATTGTTCCATGACTTCCATATTTCAAGGGGCAGGTTTATATGAATTTAAATATTTTTAAGTTAAAATGTTCACAAAACTAAATCAAGATAATTTACATAAATTTTACTTTTAAAAAAATTAACCGACAAAAAATTAAGCTAAAATCATTCTTTAATAATCTCGACCTAAAATTTTTAGCCAAAACTATTGGAGGATAAAAATTATTTTTGAGTTTAAACCTAAATTTTTAGCCAAAACTATTGTTCTATTATAATTTTTTTTTCAAAACTTCTTATTACTGTGTTGTGAGAATAAACAGTTGTGAAAAGAGTATGTAAGTGTAATGGTAAATTATAGTGCTAAAAGTGCTTTTAGAAGAAAAAAATGATGGGATAGGATTGTCAATATGAAAGTTTCATTAATTGGTATTGTTCACTTGCGTCCCTTGGAAAAAAAATGCTTTTTTGAGAAGCATGTGTAGAGTTGCTTCTGTTTTTAGCTGTTTTAGACCTATGATTTGGGGGAAAAAAATAATAAAAAAAACTTTTTTTTATTTACCAAACAAAATTAAGGACCCAACATTTTAAAGAAAGTTGCCTTTAAACATTTTAAGCAACCCTAACCTAGCCATAATTAAGTTTTCAAAATTATTAATGCTCGTAAAAGTTGAACACAATACCTTTTATTGATAAATAAAAAGATAAATATCACTACACATTACGTGTTACAACTTATTCTTAATAATCTTTAGATGTTGCTCCAAAGAGATAAAACATAAAGTCCACTAGCATTTCCCAAATTTTGTTTTATTTGATAAGTGAACTTATGACACCAAACGGAATAACTTTAATAAGAAGAAGAAAAAATAGAAATAAATGAGATGTGAGCAAGAGGGCAGGGTTGAGATAAGGATATTTGAGAAGAAAAATTGACAATTACACACATTTGGGACTATATTATAGGAAACAACCGTTAGAAGGAGAGGGGTGGGCCCCAAACAATTACACGCATTTGGGACAAGGACTTTGACTTATCTTGTACGTACAAAACATTTTGCAAGTCCTGTATCTTTCTTCTCTCCCACCCCCTCTTTCGGTATGGGTTGAATTGAATTAATTACAATAGCTCATGGATGCCATTATAAATAAGCCCTAGGAGTAGAGTCTAATATGTACACGAAATTAAACGCTAGCGGCCATGACATCTTTAGATTTTCATAAACTCTGCCTTTTGGCTTATTGCCTTGTCTTATTCGTACAACTTCTTTCACCGCGAAGTTGCTCTGCTTTTGCTTCTGCTACTTCTTCCACGAAAGCAGAAGCGCTTCTCAAATGGAAAGCCACCTTTCAAAACCATACCCGCCTGCAAAATCTCACCTCGCGGGCTTACCTACCCACTCATGCAAAAGCAGCCCCATGCTTCTGGACTGGTATTTCATGCAATGTTGTTGGAAGTGTCAGTGTGATAAACCTTACCAATTTTGGGATACAAGGTACGCTACATGAGTTTTCCTTCTTGTCTTTCCCCAATCTTCAATACCTCAATCTCAACTACAATAATCTCTTTGATGTCATTCCAGCTAAAATCAGTTCCCTCTTCAAACTCATCTCCCTTGATCTTTCTAACAATTGGCTCAGCGGTTCAATCCCAACATCCTTAGGTCAACTCACAAACCTTTCCACTCTCTATCTCTTCCGTAATAATCTTTTTGGCACTATTCCTAAAGAGATAGGGAATTTGAAATCTCTTGTGGACCTAGAATTGTCTCATAACCAGCTCAACGGTTCAATCCCAACATCCCTAGGTTAGCTCACAAACCTTTCCACTCTCTATCTATATAGTAATAATCTTTCTGGCAGTATCCCTAAAGAGATAGGGAATTTGAAATCTCTTGTGGACCTAGAATTGTCTTATAACAAGCTCATCGGTTTAATCCCAACATCTCTAGGTCAGCTCATAAACCTTTCCACTCTCTATCTCGGTAGTAATAATCTTTCTGGCACTATTCCTAAAGAGATAGGGAATTTGAAATCTCTTAGGAATCTCAGTTTGTATAAGAATCAGCTCAGTGGTTCAATCCCAACATCCCTAGGTCAGCTCACAAACCTTTCCACTCTCTATCTCTATAGTAATAATCTTTCTGGCACTATTCCTAAAGAGATAGGGAATTTGAAATTATGGACGTGGTAACCGCGTATTTTTATGGGGATCTCGATATGGAAATGTACATGAAAGTTCCAGAAGGACTTTCCTTGGCTAGTTCAAATAGTTGTAGACCACGGAATACTTTCTCGATTAGATTGAGGATGTCACACTACGAATTGAAACAATCTGGGTGCTTGTGGTATAATCGTCTGAGTGAATACAAAGTTAGGGTTATGTGAATAACGAACTATGCTCATGCGTGTTCATTAAGAAGTAACACTCCGGATTTGCGATCGTTGTTGTTTATGTTGACGACATGAACCTTATCGGAACTCTCATAGAGCTTGAGGAAATTGCTGCACAGTTGAAATCAAAATTTGAGATGAAAGATCTTGGGAAAACTCAATATTGCCTCGGCCTGGAGATTGAGCATTGTTCAAATGGAATCCTAGTACATCAATCGAACTACAGCCATAAGGTGTTGCGACGTTTTAATGAGGATAAAATGAAGCCTTTGAGTACTCTTATGGTCGTTCGAACTCTAAATGCTAAACGAGATCCCTTCTGTCAATTGGTGCTTGGAGTTCCATACCTAAGTGCAATTGGTGCTTTATTGTACTTGGCTCAATACATTAGACCTGACATCTCCTTCACTATTAATCTTTTGGCTAGATACAGCAACGGGCCTACACACCTACACGCATACACTGGAATGGTGTTAAAGACATTTTCCGCCACCTCAAAGGTACGATGTATTTGGGCTTGTTCTACACCCTCGAATCCTCGAAAAGAGCCGCTACCCTTTTCGATCCTCGAGGTAATTCTCGCCTCATTGGTTACGTAAATGTTCGTTATCTATCTGACCTACATATGGCATGTTCTCAAATGGGTTATGTCTTTACCGTTGGAGACACCGCTATATCTTGGAGGTCTACCAAGAAAACGCTAATTGTAACTTCTTCGAACCTTGCTAAGATTTCGCTCTGCATGAAGCCTCGCGAGAGTGCTTTTGGTTGAGAGCAGTTATGGAGCATATTCGAAGCATTAGTGGTCTTTCTTCCGTCATTGACCTTCCTACGCGATCTTTGAAGACAATCCAGCATGTATTGAGCAGTTAAAGAAGGGATACATCAAGGGAGACAACACTAAGCACATGACGTTGAAGTTCTTTTATTCTCACTAGCAGCAATAACATCAGAACATCAAAGTCAAGTAAATCCATTCCTAGGACAACCTGGCCAATCTCTTCATGAAGTCATTGCCCAAGTCTACTTTTCAGAAGCTCGTCCAAGGAATCGGTATGCGTAAATTATTTGAGTTGAATCGCTTATAGGTCTCTTATTTGGAAGTTATTCCTAACTTAGGGGGCGTATCCTGAAGCATACTCACTTGATCTTAATATACTCTTTTTCCTACGATTAGTCTCCTCAATATTTTCCTAATTAACCCAATACCTTATGATAATGATGAGGCAGGGGCAGAACTAGGTTCGATGTTGAGGGAGGCTTAAAATTAAGGTGATTTGCTAATTTAGTCCTTGAATTATCATGTGAGTGAAAATTAGGTACCTAAACAATTTTTTTTTTGAAAAAAATCTGTCCATTATAAAAATATGCCCATTACATCCCTAATATTATATTCGAAGCTATTATGTTCAATCTTTGGTCAATTTAAGTCATGTTACTTGCAAGTGATACACATTGGAGGGTAGATTGGCAATTTTTCATAAAGAAATAGTGTATGGAGTTAACTTCGGAGGGTAAATTAGACGTTAGATTCGTAACTTATATGAAATATTAGGGACTTATAGGCAGGAAAATGACAGTATTACACTGTAAAGTGTGTTAGAGTGACTAAAGTGACTTAAATTGACAAAAGATTGGATAAATGGCTTTGAATATAATAGTAGGGATGAAATTAGCAATTTTTGTTGAATTTAGGAAATTATTTTACCGAAAAAATAATTTAGAGACCTAATTTTTATTGAGGTGATAGTTCAAAAACTAAATCAGCACTTCACCTATAAAAATAAAGGCAAAATTGCACAACTAGAAATCATAAAACTTCAAGTAAATAATTTTAGTAGAATAATTCAGAAAATTATTGCTACTATTCTTGGCCCGAGACTATTAGTTGTTTCCTTTGCTTAATTTGGCATTTTAAATTTAAAAAGGGGGCAACTCGTGGCAAGTTACGGTTATTCACTCATTCTAAGCCTTGAGAGGTTGCCATAGTCAAGCATACTCACCAGCTCGAAGCATCGAACTCGTGACCTCTTGTCACATCCCGGCCCACGCGGGACCACTTCCCGGGCCCGACTCCACTGTAGCATGATATTGTCCGCTTTGGGCCCCCAGCACACCCTCACGATTTTGTTTTTGGGAACTCATGAGCAACTTCCCAGTGGGTCACCCATCATGGGATTGCTCTAGCCCCCTTCTCGCTTAACTTCGGAGTTCTTACGGAACTCGAAGCCAGTGAGCTCCCAAAAGGCCTCGTGCTAGGTAGGGATGAGAATACACATATAAGGATCACTCCCCTGGGCGATGTGGGATGTCACAATCCACCCCCCCTTAGGAGCCCGACGTCCTCGTCGGCACACACGTGGCCAGGGTTAGGCTCTGATACCAAATTGTCATATCACGGCCCAGGTGGGACCACTTCCGGGGCCCGACTCCACATTAGCACGATATTGTCCGCTTTAGGCCCCAAACACACTTTCACGGTTTTGTTTTTAGGAATTCATGAGCAACTTCCCAGTGGTTCACCTATCATGTGATTGCTCTAGCCCTCTTCTCGCTTAACTTCGGAGTTCCTACGGAACCTGAAGCCAGTGAGCTCCCAAAAGGCCTCGTGCTAGGTAGGGATGTGAATATACATATAAAGATCACTCCCCTGGGCAATGTGGGATGTCACACCTCTTATATTCCTTTGTTTATTTGGAAGCCGCAATCCGCGCCTATATCACTGGGCCACTTGCTGTATAAATGAATATACAATTATTTTACCAAAGCCTAAAAACTCTGAGTGTCACATCCCAGACCCGGCTCTACTTTGCCGTAACACGACATTGTCAGCTTTGAGCCCTAACCACGCCTTCATGGTTTTGTCTCTGGGAACTCACACGAGAACTTCCCAGTGGGTCACCCATCCTGGGATTGCTTTCACGCGAACTCGCTTCACTTCGGAGTTCCTACGGAACCCGAAGGCAATGATCTCCCAAAAGGCCTCGTGCTAGGTAGAGATGAGAATATACATATAAGGCTTAAAGGATCCACTTCCCTGGGTGATGTGGGATGTTACAATCCACCTCCCCTTAGGGGCCCGACGTCCTCGTCGGTACACTTCTGGCCAAGGATTGGTTCTAATACTAAATTGTCACATCCTGGACCCGACTCTACTCTGTCGTAGCACGATATTGTCCACTTTGGGCCCCAACCACGCCCTCACAGTTTTGTTTCTGGGAACTCACACGAGAACTTCCTAGTGGGTCACCCATCCTAGGATTGCTCTTGCGCGAACTCGTTTAACTTCGGAGTTCCTACGGAACCGAAAGCCAATGAGCTCCCAAAAGGCCTCGTGCTAGTTAGAGATGAGATTATACATATAAGGCTTAGAGGATCCACTCCCCTCGGTGATGTGGGATGTTACACTGACGGTGCGCGCACATATATAACCTTATTATGCTAAACCTCAAATAAGTGCTCTCATCTGCTTGACATGTGTGTTTGCATATAAATAGGAGGAGATTAACTAGTACACTTTGGACTTATGGTTATTTATTAATTCTAAACTTGCCTCCCCTTAATTGTAAGCCCCAATGTGTACTAGTTAATCCCCTGTTATTTGTACGCAAACACAAATCCCTCAAATGGAGGAGAGACAATTGACTCTTTGGTTCCTTTGCCTATTAGTTAGCAATTTAGTTTACTATTGTATTAAAATAATTTTTTAGATTTACTTCTATGGTATGGATACGAGTTCCCTACCTATTAAAAATAGGGTTAGCTCTTTATAAATAGAATGTTTGTAACTCATTTAATAATAAGTTTGAGAAGTAGTCCTCTAATATGTAACCTACTAACTCTCTTGGCAATATATATATATATATATATATATATATATATATATATAACGTGACCACCCTCTACCCAACAAAAAACATCCAACAGAAGATAACTCAAATGGGGCAATAATGTGACCAACAACATTCTATCCACAGAAACATGATCCACACCACCGTGGATGAAACTGAAAAATAGGGCAGGCGGCATGAAATGTAGTAAGTCAAGAATATACACATGAGCATCATCCTCAAGAATATCAAATGTGGTGATCAAAATTTAAAGACAATCGGTGAACAGATTGGAACTCAATATATATGTTTTATTAACTTGTCGTACATAAATATAGGGTGAATATGTTATGTCTCTTATCGTGACGGCTTGTGTAGAAGACAATTTGCCTGGACATGCACGGCAGCTATAAAAGAAATCGTGCGTGGATCTCCGTTACTCAACAAACATATCTCCTAACTGAAAACATAGGAATACTAGTAATACTATGCCTTGTACTAGCAATGTGCCACAGCGCTGTCACAGTCGCCGAGGGAAATATTTCGTTCAACACAACGGAGTTTACTAGTGACAGATGCAGCAAGTTCATAAATGAGTTACGAGCACAATTGATAATCGGAGGGTCGACCACAATATTCAATATTCCGGTGTTGAAGTCTTCTGCACCAGACTCACGACGCTTCATTATGGTTGATCTGACTTTGGGTGGATATTCTAATATCACCCTGGCAATAGATATTTTGAGTATTGAAAGTCAAGAATGGGTATTTGGAGCTATTGGTTAGGTTGATTATTAGGGTGTAGTTGTCACCTTACTTCTAGTTATATCTTGTAATGATCTTGTATCTTTTTTCCCATACTTATAAGGTAGTTATAGCTTTTTAGCTTTATCCCTTACCTTACTTTCTGCTCCTTGTTTTATGGAGCTATCGTGTAGGAGTGATTCAAAGGTGATCAGTGTGTTGATCACTCCTTGCCCTATATATCTTGTATCCTTGTGTTATTGTTTCCTTATGAATCATAATACAAACAAACACTTAACATTCAACATGGTATCAGAGCAAGAATAACCCGTCTCTGCGATACTTGTTGCATTTGTTCTTTAAGCATTCTTCCATGGTTGACGAAAACCCTATCCTCGAGTCCGAGGCTGATAGCTTACTTGGAGCTGGTTGCCAATATCAACTGGAGATCGATCTAAATCCAAATCAAGGGTTGAGTTCTGAGCTTTTAAACGAGTTCAACTACTTACCATAGTCGAGGGCAATTTCACTTACCCTAGAAGGAAGATCAAAGCTAGGGTTCATAAATGGAAGTATTGAAGCTCTTGATGCTTCCTCTACCACTTATGAATCTTAGCTCAGAAAAGATCAGTTGGTCATATCCTGGCTCCTCAACTTCATGGAGTGGAAGATAGCTGAAATATTTAGCTACTCTGAGTCATCTCTCCAGCTATGGACATCCGTGCAAGAGATGTATGGAAATCAGAATAATGCAGCCCGTGTGTTTCAACTTAAAAATGATATCGCAAGCATGCAACAAGATGGAAAACCTTTTGTTCAGCTCATTGGAAGTCTTAAAGCTATGTGGAATGAGTTGGAAGTATATCGTCCACATACAACAGACTCAACCCTACTTCTTAAAAGGGCTGAAGACGACAAAATTTTCCAGCTTCTCTCTAGTCTAAGGTCAGAATATGAAGATTTATGTAGCCACATTCTCATGAATCCAAAACTTCCCACGTTTGCTAATGTTTGTGCAATAATTCAAGGGTAAGAAGTACGGAAAAAGGTTATGAACGCTGGTACCACGACGACTGCCTCAAAAGCTAGGGCTTACTTTTCCAATGATAAGAAATACTTCTCTAGCGATAAGAAGTACAAGGGAAGAAATCCTCATCTCAAATGCAAACATTGTGATGCCACTAGACACGTGATGGATTATTGCTGGATTCTTCATCATGAGCTTAAACCAGAGTTCATGAAAAATGAAAGGTTTATTCAGAAGAAGCCTCAGCTTCTAAAGCTAATCATGTCTCATCCCTGTCAACTACAGGCTCAAAGGATCTTCTGAATTTTACCTTTAATCTTACCACACTCATAAATGAGATCGCTGCGTACCTTCAAATGAAGAAGGAAGTCTCTGGGAGTGATGAAGCTGTTACCTTTGGAAATGGCAACTCAATTGCTTTGCTGGGAAAGTTTGCAGGTTTTCTAGCTGACTCGAAAAAGCTCACTCTGGACAACATTCAAGGTATATCGACAGCTTTCAAAACTGCTTTAAATATAAATCAATTGCATGATTTGTGGGTCATAGATTATAGTGCCTTAGATCACATAACAAACCAATTTTACAAGCTCCATGATTTTAAAAAACTTCCTACACCTTCACTTGTTTCAATTGCTAATGGGAAGGGAGCTAAAGTGTTAGCTATAGGATAAATACGTCTAGTGTCTGACAATATAGAGTCTAAAGCCTTATATGTTCCTTCATTTCCTTTTCAACTTCTCTCAGTTGGAAAAATCACACATACCTTAAACCGTTTAGTTACTTTCTCCCATTACATTGTCATCTTTCAGCACCAAGAAGAAGATTGGTGAAGGTTTTTTCTTATATGGTCTCTATTACCTGTCCAAGGAGACCTCATTTCTCAAGGGATTTCAAGTCAAGTCTAACCTAAGTCAAGACCAAAACCTGTGGCATCAAAGACTTGCTCATCCATCCAAGTCCATTTTGTCAAGATTGTTTCCAAATTTTTGTAAAGAAGTGATCCAGTGTGATACTTGTCACTTTTGTAAATCCACTAGGTTACCTTTTGGTTCATCCTCAAATAAGACCAAGCAAGTTTTTGAACTTGTACATCTAGATGTATGGGGGCCATTTTTTGAATCTATTGATGGGTATAAGTATTTTGTAACTTTCATAAATGATTTCTCGAGAGTTAATTGGTTATACCTTTTGAAATCTAAGGGTGAAGTTGTTGAAGCATTCATAGAATTTCATAATCTTGTCAAAAATCACTTTAATTCCCAAATCCAAACCTTGAGATCTGATAATGGCTCGGAATATATGTCACACATTATGAAACAATATTTAAGCAGTAATGGAATTTTGCATCAAACCAGTTGTGTAGGTACTCCACAACAAAACGGCATAGCCGAGAGAAAGAACCGTGATCTACTTGAAAAAACAAGAGCTCTAATGTTGCACATGAAAGTACCAAAAAGATTTTGGTCCCAAGGGGTCATGACAGGTACATATATCATAAACAGATTACCAAGTCGAGTCTTAGAGTTCAAATCTCCAATGAAAGTGTTAAAAGGAAGAGATGTTAATCTGTCACACCTTAAAGTCTTTGGGTGCACTTGCTATGTTCATATTCAATCTCAGCATAGGGATAAATTGGACCCTAGGGCTAACAAATGCATGTTTCTTGGTTACTCATTTACTCAAAAAGGTTACAAGTGTTATAGTCCCAAGTTAAAGAGAGTTGTAGTTTCGAGGGATGTACGACTTGATGAAACTAACTCATTTTTACAACAAGTTGTCTGATGATCAGTCACAGGGGGAGTCATGTTTTGAGTTTTTTTCCCTTACCAAGGGCTGAGAAACTGTCTTTCGAGATACAGCCTCTTAATGATCCTACTTTAGCTGATGAAATTCAAGTTAGTGATCAAAATCCTGACCAACAGATGTACAATGAAAAATCTCCTCACGAAGAGCAAGAAATCTTGATAGAAGAAACACAACAGGTTCAAGGCAAAAGAAATCTAGTGCATGCTAGGCACCCTCCTTCAAGGCTTCAAGATTATGTGATTTATTCAACCAGGCATCCAATCAATGGTTTCATGTCTACTAGAAAGTTTCTCGATCTTATGCTGCCTATTTGAACACCATCACCAGTCACTGTGAGCCTTAAACCTTTTAAGAAGCAAGCTGTCAAGAAGTGTGGAGAAATGTCATAGAGTAAGAACTTCGTGCTCTCACCAATCACAACACCTAGAGTGTAGTTAGACTTTCACCAGAAAAAAAAGGGCAATTGGTAGTAAGTGGATCTACAAGATCAAATTCTACTCAGATGGATCGATTGAAAGACACAAAGCTAGGTTGGTGGCTAGAGGATTCACTCAAACATATGTCGTAGACTACAAGGAAACATTTGCTCCAGTTGCCAAGATGAACACTGTGAGGGTGTTATTGTTTGTTGCTGTGAATAAATGATGGTCTTTATACCAAATGGATGTGAAGAATGCATTCTCACATGGCGACCTTGAAGAGGAGGTCTACATGAAGCTACCACTGGGAGATCCTCAATACAATGAGCCTAGCATGGTGTGTAGGTTGCATAAATCCATTTATAGATTAATAATATATTGTATCCTTCTGTGGTTGTTTCCTTATGAATCATAATACAAACAAATACTTAAAACTCAACATTGAGTGTGAATGTAGTGGCTTATAGTACCACTAACCAAGGAAAATCCTACTTTTTCAAGGATGCTCTGATTGTAGCGTTGAATACTTTATTATTCCCATAAACAACGGGTTATTTGCTTCCCTTCACTGGCAATTATTTCGAGGTTGAGAGCATAGTAGGTAAATCTAAGGAAGAAATCCATTTAGGACGTGTCCCTTTGAATTATGCAATTGCATATTTGTATGTTGACTTGCGTAAAGCCGAATCACTACTTGTGATTATGCAAATGGTTTCTAAATTAGCTAGGTTCAAATTCACTGAGCAACGTGTCCGTAGTTGCATGTCGGAGAATGGTTTTCTCCCAGACCCATAAATGCTGAGCTTGGAGGATAATTGGTCGCCTCTCTCGTTTGAGATCTAAAGGTCACTCAACAGAGTCTTCAATCGGATCATTGAGCTTCGAGGCCAATGAAACAACTCCGTCTTGGTATATGGCACTATGTCAAACATCATCCTCAGTGTGAAATTACTACACTACCAATGCAACACTTGCAATACTCCTACTAGGAATAGCAGAGCAAATGTTGAATATGAAAACCAAATGTGCACGATACTAAATAGCATAACACCCATCAGTGGTCCATCAGGTTTGTCTGTGGATGCAAATGACTATGTAGATAAGAGTGTCACCCAATTATGGTCATGCGGACTAGAACTCAATAAGCAGTGGATGTTCCAAACAGATGGGACAATCTGAGCAAACGGCAAATGCATGACCATCTCGAGTGATAAACCTGGAAAGTATGTCATGAAATATGACTATGATAAAGCCAACTCCAAAGCCACGAAGTGGGTAATATCTATTGGAAAATAATCTTTTCATTGATCTTGAAATAAAAATTACAATATGCATATATACAAGTATTTCCACCAATAAGACAAAACCACCATATTCTAACAAATTAAACAACTATAACAAACTATACAATATGTAAGAGATATATTTTACATCTGCACTTGCATTTGTACCCTCAATATCAGCCCTCAAACTAATTCGAGGTTGTTGAAGAGCAAGTTTGTCGCTTAGAAATGGAAACTGGGACTTAGGCAGAGCTTTAGTACAAATGTCAGCCACTTGATCATGAGAACAAACAGAATACAGAGAAATCTCTTATACTAAAACTTTTTTCACGAATATAATGGTGGTCTATTTCAACATGCTTAGTCCGAGCATGAAAAATGGGATTCTTGGCTAGAGAAATAGCTGAGATATTATCACACCACAAGTTTGGATTACAAGGCAATTTAAAACCAATGTCAACAAGAATTTTGCAGATCCATGTTAGTTCTATAGTAGTGTTAGCCAAGGACCTATACTCAGCCTCTGTGGAGGATCTTGCCACTGTAGATTGTTTCTTGGCACTCCAACTGATAATTGAGTTGCCCAAAAACACATAGAAACCATCAGTGGACTTTTTATCAAGAGCACAACCTGCCCAATCAGCATCTGAATAGGCATTTATAGTTGGTGATGAATAACTTTTGGAAAACCAGAGACCACAATCAATAGAACCTTTAAGATACCCTAGAATTCGCTTGATTGCTTGAAGATGAGATATTCTAGGACTATGCATATACTGGCAAACAAGATTCACTATAAATGAGAGATCTGGCCGATTCCATGTAAGATATTGTAGAGCTTTAACAAGAGATCGATATTCAGTAGGATTATCTAAGAATGGAGAAGTGTGATCCAATTTAGATGTGCTAAGTGGAGTAACACATGGTTTTACACCATCCATTTTAGCCTTATGTAACAGGTCTAGAATATATTTTGTTTGAGAAATAAAGATGCCCTTAAAAGACCGTTTAACTTCAATACCAAGAAGGTAGTGTAAGGAGCCAAGGTTTTTGATTGGAAATAGGGCAGTCAATTGATCAATAACTTGCTTGCAAGCTGGAAGAGAAGAACCAATGACAAGAATGTCATCAACATAGACAAGAATGAATACCAATTGAGGATCTTTCTTGACAAATACTGAATGATCTGATTGGGAACCCACAAAGCCCAAAGAGAGTAATGCACCATTCAACTTTTCATTCCAAGCTCTAGGAGCTTGTTTAAGTCCATACAAGGACATATGTAATCTACAGAAAGAATTAGGTTGTGTAGAGTCCTCAAATCCAGGAGGTTGTTGCATGAAGACATATTCTGAGAGGTTACCATGTAAAAAGGCATTGTTCACATCAAGTTGGTTGAGAAACCAATCATCTTGAGCAGCCAAGGTGAGAAGAAGTCGAATAGTTACAGGTTTAGCAACTGGACTGAAGGTTTCAGTGTAGTCTAACCTTGCTTGTTGATAGAACCTCTTGGCAATAAGCCTAGCCTTGTACTTGTCTATGGAACTGATGTGAAAATTAACTTGACACACAAATTAAACCCTATTTGTGACAATTGTAGTAGATATGTAAGTAGGGATCGTTCTAGACTGGGGATTAACTAGGGATGCTAATCTATGTAAATAAGACTCAAAAACACTAAACTAGACTCTATGGACTCAAAACTAACTTTAGACACTTAAAACAGCAACCAATACTCAAAAAGACTCACTTTTAGACTCAATAAAGGTTTTGGACGAAAATAGGACTTGACTTGACTCAAAAGACTCAAGGAAAACAAGTTTTGACTCAAATATGAAGACTAAATAACATGGGGATTGTTTTTGACGAAAATAAAACTTAAAACAAAACTTTGTAGAAAACACTTTATAAAAACGAATTTAGGTAAATAGGTAAAATGCTAGTTAGAGGGTCCTTCTCCACACATGATATATGTATACGAACCAATGTCCAGTTATTACTCCTTTAGACTATGAATGACAATGCCCCAAATTAGTTGCATCGCACAACTAACCCTCAAGTTTTCCTTATTTCATTGAATTGAATGAAAACGCATTATAACCAAATTATCTTTTTCAAGTTCTTTATATGAGATGCATAACAAAGATACATATCAAAAGTCATTAAGCTTTGTGAAAACTATAAGCGTTGACAAGGCACTCATCACTATGAAACGCATGAGATTCATACCAAGGATTTACTTAACGCGATTGTGACTAGCAACCTCCACTACTTGTGAATATAAGTGAATAACAATTACGTGAAACCCCCCTATATTCTAGCATCAAGTTTATGCATGCAAATTAAGTGTTAACCCCCAACCCACATACATAAACCAGTTTTAATAACTTATTTAAGCAAATCACATTCATGCCTTAAGAAATAATAACCGGACGTAATCAATTCATATAAAACATATAATCATGGCTTCAAATTCTCCTCTAACTAAAAAGAAGTTAGTTCCTCATGTTCGTAAAACAAAGATAATTAAATTTAAACATTGAACTAAGACTAAGGATAGAAAGAACCAAGAAAAACGCTCCACACTCCAATGGCATGCACGGCACTCCCTTGGATGGCAGATTGCACAAGTCCTCATCTCCTTGCTTCCTTGCTTGCGGCACTAGGGTGTTGTAGAATGGATTGTGGTGTTTGATGGATGAAAGTATGAATGAATGAATGTGTGAGTGGATCCATTGGATGGTGCGGCATAGGGCTGTTTATATAGGCTAATTAGGCACACTTAGTGAAGGAGAAGGATTGCACAATCCCATTGAAAAAGGGTTAATTCAAGCAGAAATCAAATGGGAAATGGAATGGGTAGTGCGGCTAAGATTTAGGGATTTCTCGAAGGTTTTGGTGCGGCATCTTTATAGGGATGAGATAAGGTGTTCTAGAAGGGGTGTTTAGGGCAGATTCCTAAACCTAAAGGGACAAGAACATATGATATTTGTGTAGGAGAAGGATTGCAATTCCTAAACCTACAAGGAATGGTGTTCATGCGGCATTTAAATGGATAAGGCTTCTAGAAACTGAAATAGGTGTTTAAATGTGTAATTAATTCCCTCTAATTAGCTAGTTTTAAGTCCTAACCTAATTTGGATAGGATAGAATAGGATAATGTTAGAGTTAGGAAAGGCTAAGGTTGCTTAGGATAGGATAAGATAAGTTTGGATAAGGTTCCTTGTTTCTTGCTTCTTCCTTATCTTCATTGCATTAGGCCTTCTTCCACCAGATTTGTAGCCTTTCCTAGCTCTTCTTGACTTCAATTTCGTCCATCCTCATTGCTCCATAGTTAAGCTATCCAATCTATGCCCAAAAATGCTCCATTTAGCTCCAAAATGCTCTTTCTTGGTCCTTTTGTCGTTAGGACCTAAAAACATACGAAAATAACTTAAAAGACTAAAATAAATAGTAATTAACTCACTAAATGCAAGGAAACAACATAACTAAGTAGCATAAATATGCACCTATCAGGAACCATCATGCTTCATTTTGATGCGAAACACCCACTTGCAGCCTACAAGGTTTTGAGATAGAGAAGAATGAACCAAGGACCAAGCACCAGTATTGAGAAGAGCATTGAACTCTTCTTACATTGCTTTTCTCCAGTGAGGATATTTTGATGCTTGGTGATAGGTAGATGGAACATAATCAACAATGAGATAAGAAGAGAGTGGATGTTCGATGGCATTGAAGGCTTTAGGCTTGAAGATACCGGATTTTGATTTGGTTTGCATTGGATGATTATTGGTATTTTGAGGTATAATATGAAGGGTTGAATAAGTGGTAATAAAAGGAGAGATTGAAATAGGATGGGGTGAATTGGAGATAAGAGATGAGACATGAGAATGAGATGTTGGATTTGAGGTTGGTGGGTGAGGATGAACTGAGGTGAATGTTAGAGTAAAGGGGATAATATGGGATTGTGAAGAAGAGAGAATTTTGGAAGTGTTTCAAGGTAATTGAGATGGTTTATGAAAAGGAAAATTGTTCTCATAAAAAATATCATGCCGGGATATGTTGATTCTATCTAGACACTTATACCCTTTGTGGTTTAAACTGTAACCCAAGAAAACATAGTGTTTACTCTTTGGTTCTAACTTGGATGTAGTGTAGGGTTTTAACCAGGGAAAACAGCTACGACCAAACACTTCGGGAAAAGTATACTCTGAAGCTTTCTAGAACAATGATTCCCAAGGAGATAGTTTGGTAGCAGTGGGCATTTGGTTTATGAGATAAATGGCTATAAAGAAAGCATGAACCCAATACTGATGTGGAACCTGTGAAACTGTCAATAATGTTCTGGTAGTCTTAACAAGGTGTATGTGTTTACGCTCAGCACATCCATTTTGTTTTGGAGTGTGAGGACATCTAAGTTGATGTGTAATACCATGAGCTAGTAAAAACTGAGAAAACTTTGAACTCAAGAATTCATAACTAGAATCTAAGCGTATAGAAATAATTTTGGTAGCCAACTGATTTTTAATGAGAGCTTTGATTTGAACAAATGTAGGGAATACATCAGATTTAAACTATAATGGATAAAACCTAGAGTACTTCGTATAGTCATCAACGAAGATCACATGGTATCTAAAGCCATGGACTGAAGGAACAGGAGCTAGTCCCCTGACATTTGTGAAGCTCTAATGGCTTGGTTGTAGTACAAGATACAAATACAAGGGGAACCTTAGAACTTTTGCTTACATTATAATTTGAGCAAAAAGCTTTATTACTAGTACTAGACAGAGAAATACAGGACTTTGAGACCAACTTATTTACGATTTTGACAGAGGAATGGCCAAGTCTTTGATGCCAAAGATCCTTGGAAACCTTTGTATCAACAGCAAAAGCTTTGTGATTGCCAGTAACAGAAGATGATGCATAAAATGGGTAGAATCCTTCACGAACTGGTCCACTAAAAAACATCTTCCCCGAAGAAATATCCTTCACAGTGAAGTGAAAAGGATAAAGATGCATAAAACACCAGTTGTCAAGAAGAAGTTGATTGGTAGAAAGCAAATTTTGCTTTAAATCAGGTACATGCAGAACATTGTTTAACTTAAAACGATGAGTACATGTATTTAAGATAGAAGAACCAGAGTGAAAGATAGGCAAACCTTTGCCATCATCAATGTAGACCTGTTCAGGACCATGATAAGCCTTAGGATTTTGAAGATTGGTGTAGTTGTTGGTCATGTGTGAGCTAGCTCCAGAATCGACAAGCCAAGTAGAGGCAGAAGATGTAGATCCGGTATTTGCAACCATAGCAAAATGAGATGATGAACCAGTGTAGCTTGGATTCATGCGTTGTGGACATTCAATTACTTCATGATCATATTGGTGGTAGATTTGACAAGGAGTGCATTTGCCAGAAAAATTGGAGAAAGAACGACCACCACGATGAGAACGTTGATTGTTCTAGCGATATCTGTTCGCTGGGAGTTGCCTCTGAAATTACCCATGCCTTGATAATTTCTAGGGTTAGAAGAATTGCCATAGTAGTGAGAGTAATTCTGAGAACGGCCTTGAGAGAAATTAGATGAAGAGGTATTCTGAGCATTATATGTCTGAGGAGGCACATGTGGCGTGGGAAGAAGACCGACAGAAGAATTATACGCCTGAAAAAGAGTAGTAGGAGGTGATTTCTTGCGATTGTTCAGTTGAATTTCTTTGTTTAGAAAAAGGCCATGTAATTCATCAATTGTAGTCGATTCGATGTGAAATTGAATAGCATCAACAAAAGAATCATACTCAGATGACAATCCATGAAGTGTTACAAAGATGAGCTCAGAATCCTCAACTGAAGCTCCAACACTCGCAAAAGCATCTACGATTTCCTTAATTTGTTGGAGAAATTAAGCTGCTATGAATTCTTCTTTAGTAATATTACGCAGACGAGATCGAAGATCATGAATGTGAGATTGAGATGCAGCAGCTACTCTTGATTCCAATTTCGTCCAAAGTTCGCAAGATGAATTAACTCCAACAGTATAAGGAATTAGGGTTTCAGAAATGGTGGAATTGATCCAGACGAGGATGTTTTGATCATTCTCATACCACGAAACATACTCTGGATTGATGAGAGAGGTGCGTTGGCCGCAATCATCCAGTAGCATTTGAGGCGGTGAAGGTGTTGATCCATCAATTATGCCAGTGAGATTGTATCGATGAAAGATTGGGGCAAACAGAGCACTTCAGGTGAGATAATTGGTAGTTGTGAGGTTGATTGGCAACATCGATCCAATATTCTGAATCGTGACGGAGGAAGTCGCCGAAGAGGTGATGGAGATAGAGGAAGTCATCGAAGGAGGTTGATGAGCTTGAGCTGTAGAATCAAAGGAAGGACAGATGCCACCATTGATATGCAAAGTTAGGGTTTGGAGAAGAAGAAGGTGTAGAGATTGTGATTGTGATCGGAAAGAAGAAAAGGGTTTGTAAGCGGTGAAGCATGTTTGGATCAGGTCATGAGATAGAAGGCGGTTGATACCATATTGGAAAATAATCTTTTCATTGATCTTGAAATAAAAATTACAATTTGTATATATACAAGTATTTCCACCAATAAGACAAAACCACCATATTCTAACAAACTAAACAACTATAACAAACTATACAATATCTAAGAGATATCTTTTACACCTGCATTTACGTTTGTACCCTTAATATTATCTACTGACGGAACCGTCACCAATCCTCACTCTGGGCTAGTCTTGACGGTCAATGGAGCTGAAAACGGCACCTCCCTGACAGTAGAAACCAATGTATATGCTGCTACGCAGGGTTGGAAAGTGGGAGATGACGTAGAGCCCACCATGACTTCCATTGAAGTGTATAATGGTCTGTGCCTGGAACCCTATAACCACAACACCTTATTATGGATTCAGAATAAGTTATCCATTATTACCTTGTTTTCCAGCCACAAGCGATCAGTATATATAGCATAGCTAGCATGAGTTTACTGTACGAATATTTTACAATTAAGCATTATCTTTATTTGCGCAATATGATTTGGACAATTATAGTAGTATTTTTGTTTGCTTTAGTTTAAACTAATAATTTACATGTCCTTAACCAATAGAGCATCAAAATTCGCACAGTCGTCGTTTTTTTAGTTACAATCTTCAAGATGGTCGGATAATTCCCATTATGTGGAGCTCATTATAACAAATATATTGGAGGTTGTTGATGTTCTAGACTTGTATGACAAATATTTCATTGATTAAAGGGTCGAGCAGAAGAGAGAGATCATATTTCACTCACTATATATATGCACCATGGTGTGCGATGCCAAGATTTCGAGTAGTGTACTTATGGTTGGAAAATTAGTTATTATTTTATTATAATTTATGATTTTCTTGTGGACTAAGGATATTAGAGTTTCTTGTCCGTTAAGGATTAATGTATTGCTTTAGTTTTCACTACATATAGTAGTACTTGCATTAGTTTATTTTAACAAGTTAGTCGCAACGTAGTCTCATGAGTTATGTAGTCGTCATGGCAATCTTTCGTTCACTTAATAAAATTATATTAGTTTATAGTTAGTTTGTCCATTTGTTAATCCCACACTTTGATATTCGACTTGGTTTCAGAGCAAGTTAAATCATTCGGGAATTAATTTGATTTATGATTTGATACGGTTTGTTTTTTGTATTAGTTTGTCTTAGTTAGGGCTTTGATGCTTGAAAAAATAGGAAAAAAATTGAATATGTTTGCTGCATCATGTCATCGTCCTCTGCAACACTCGAACCATTGCCATGAACACACATCACCATCCACATGCAATGATCTGGATGACCCAACCAGATCCAAACTCGCACGTCACTGCTGCTGATCAATCCTGAACCACGTCTCCACGATCTCACACCAAACCACCGCCTTCTGTTGTTGCTGCAAACTCGCTGCAATCAATCTCCGTTGCCCCACCACTGCGCTGTTGTTGCACTACCTGCCTGACCGACCCATATTTTGACCCGCTGCTATTCTTGAACTACCACTGAGTTCTGACGAACCTAAATCGTCAAATCGCCTCCTATGTTGAAATGGTACCAGACATATAGTTTAGGTTGATAACAAAGATAAAGGTTAAGACTTTGAAGCAAGAACTTTGATAAAATTGCAGAAAATTAGAATGTAGAGAGAGAGAGAGAGGAGAAATTGTATATCTTTCTTGATTGAGATCGAAGAACCTATTAGAAGGTTATAATACCCTAGCTTGGTCAAAACTCAGATCCCACAAATTAGGGAACAATGACTCATCTCCGCCCATTCAGGTAATTGGAGTACGATCCTTCCACTTGGAAATGGATCAAGAGACATAGTACGATTCCAAAGGATAAGAATACTAGCTGTGAAACTTACTAAAATCCGAAAGTAACTAGACGTTACATTTTAAAGACTAACGGCCACTACTAAAAATAGTAAGTTCTTCATTTCTTCGATGTCAACATTCTCTTGAATTCCAGCTGCAGGTTTGTCAACTGCAGGTTGGCTTTAAGCTAGTATGCATCTTAATTCTCAACCGCCTCTCTTAAGCTACTTACTGGCTTTACTCCAAGCTTCATTCTCAAGTAATTGAACCTGTCTTTGGGCAAGGCTTTTGTAAATATATATGCAAGTTGTTCTTCACTCTTGCAATATTTCACATCAATTGAACCTTCCTACAATGCTTCCCTTATAAAGTGATACTTTTTTATTTATGTGCCTTGTTCTTTGATGAAAGATTGACCATGGATATTGTAGACATGTTGTCACAAAACAATGGAGTTGCATCAGTTTGCATTTCACCAAAATCATCTAAAACAAATCTCAACTCAATGGCTTGAGCTGTTGCTTCTTCACCATGGATAATGCAACTGTGTTTTGTTTTACTAAGGCCCATGAGAACATTCCACTTCCAAAACTAAATGCATACCCGTAAGTGCTTCTACAGTCATCTTCACTTCCTACCCAATCTAAATAACAAAATCTAATTAGAACTGCATCTTTGTCTTTTGCAAATTCAATGCCACAGCTTAGAGTGCCTTAAGTGTATCTGAGGAATCTTTTGGCTATTCCCATGTGTTTCGTTGTGGGTCCATGCATGAATCTTGATAATAAGCTGGCAGCAAAGATTATATCTGGCCTAGTTGATGTCAAGTACAACAGGATGCCAACAATTCCTCTAAAGAGACCTTCATCAGCCAATTCACTCCCAACAACTTTCTTCAATTTTTCACTCTAGGTAGAGGAATTGAAACTGACTTGCAATCTTCAAGTCCAAATTTCACAAGAAGAGAATTTGCATACTTGCTTTGATGAATGAACACATGCTTTATCAGTTTAGAGTATTTCAATTTCCAAAAAATAATAATGGAGTCTTAAATCTATCATTTCATACCTCTACATCATTTCTCTTTCGAAGTCACTGAGCAACATATCACAACTACCTGTATAGACAATATCATCAACATAGATGAAGACAATAATCATTTGCCATTCTCCATCAGTTCTGGTATACAATGTAGCTTCACTGGTGCTTCTTTTAAAGTTGCAGCTAGTGAGAAAGATATTAATCTCACTATATCAGGATCTAGGAGCCTGTTTTAGGCCATGTAAAGCCTTCTTCAATTTGTAAACCTTATGACTTGCATTTCTCACTTCAAAACCTTCTAGCTGCTCACTGTAGACTTCCTTCTCAAGCACTCCATTCAAGAAAGCTAACCTAATATCTAACTAAAATAGCTTCCAACCTTTTTGTGATGCAACTGCAATGAAGGTTCCAATTGTATCTAATCTTGCCATTGAGACAAAGGTTTCATTATAGTCAATACTAGGTTTCTGTGCATACCCTTTTGCCACAAGCTTAGCCTTGTGTTTCTACACAATTTCATCTAAGTTTAGCTTCGTTTTGAACACCCATTTGACTCTAATGACTGGTTTGTCTGTAAGACTCTCCACTAGCTCCCAAGTTCCATTTTCTCAATTTTTTCCATCTCAACATTCATTTCTTCCTACGATGCTTTATCTTCAATAGCTTCATGAAAGGTTTCAGGTTCAATTATGCACATGTGACACCTAGCATCGATTTCTTCCAAGCTTCTCAGCTTCATAGTTATGTTGCTTGGTGTTAAACCTGAATTTGAGTTTCCATTGTTATTCATAGAGACATGCTCATCATCAAAGTTTAATTGAGTGAGACTAAGAGAGTGATTACTTTGAACTTCAAAAGATGATCCTGCAGATTCACTAACTTCAGAATTACCATTTCCAAGATTGAGTGGTATGGTTATTGTTTCAACCTACCTGTTTTCCCAGTTCCAAGACTTGTTTTTATCAAATACAACATAAAGAACAATCTTATGAGATTGAAGATTATAGACCATGTAACCATCTTCATAGCTACCATAACCTATGAAAATTCCCTTGCTTTCTCATCAAGCCTTTGTCTAAGATTTGATGGAATGTGATTATAGCAGATGCTCCCAAATACTTTTAGTATACATGGTTTTCTTCCTGTGAAAGCTTTAAATGGTGTTTTGTCATTTACTGTAGTAGTATAACACCTATCCTGCAAATACACACCAGTGCTAACAACTTCAACCCAAAATCTCATAGGGATTTTCTTATCTGCCATCATGGACCTTGCCATTTCTCCAATAGTTCAGCAACACCATTTTGCTGAGGTGAGTAAGCAATAGTCAATTGCCTCTCCATATCAATATCGCTGCAATAGTCCAGAAATTCATATGATGTGTACTCTCCACCTCTGTTATTCATTAGTTTCTTCAATTTGAATCCATTTTGCAATTCAACAAATGCTTTGAACTTTTTGAAAACATTCAACACATCAAACTTGTTTATGAGAAAGTATACCTAGCACATTCTTAAATACTCATCAATGAATATGATGAAGTATCTGTTTCCACCTATGGACTCATTTTGCATTGAACCACACACATCTGTGTGCACAAGCTCAAGTGGATTGCTTGCCTTTCAGGATCTCTCCTTTTTAAATGTCTCTCTACGACCTTTTCCATACACACATCCTTCACATACTTCTTTCTTTTCTAATAAATCAGGTAGTCTAAGCACCATATTGGTTTGCTGCATCTTCCCCAAGCTTCCAAGTTCAAATGTCCCAATCACCTATGTCAAATCCATGGATCTTCTTTTATTGATGCTTTTCTTACCACTAAGTTCACTAATTTCAATGATAAGGGAAAACACTTGTTACCAGTCATAATTAGTTTGGCTGCAACATTGTCAAGGCTGTCATCATCACATATCAAAATAACATTTCCTCCAAATAGAACATAGTATCCATGTTCCATCATCTGGCCTACACTCAGCAAATGTTCATCTAAACCTAGAACTAGCAACACTTTATTTATATATCTTTTTCCCCTAGTTTCAACAAGTGTCCCTTTCCCTATGGCTTGAACAAGATCACCAGTGCCCATTTTCACTTTGCAGGTCACTGACTTGTCAAAATTGATGAGTAGAGCTTCTTAAGAAGTCATATGATTGCTGCAAGCACTATCAACAAACCACACAGATTTGCTTGGTACAATTGAAGTTGCATGACAAGCATAGAACATTGTTCCTGTGACAGCATCTACTTTTTTTGCACAATTTTCAACTTGCTTATTGTTATCACAATCTTTGGTTAAATGACCAAATCGATTGCACTTACCACACTTGGGCTTCCCCTTGTATCTACATACACCAAAGTGATACCTGTGACACACTTAACATAATGGTTTCCCATTTCCATGACTGCCACTAGGTTGCTTGTTGTAAGAAGTAAATTTGTTGATCCAATTTCCTCCACCAAAGTTGTTCCAATTGTTACCACTACCATTGTTCCATTTATTTCATTGAGACCAATTTTTCCCATCTTTGTATTAACCCCATTTCTGGTTTGACTTTTCTTGAGACCCCTTGAAGTTTCCTGCATCATGTCCATTTCTTCCAACTTTAAGACTACTAAATGCTTTCTTAGTACCAGCATACTTGTCTCTCTCATCATGCAAATCTTCTCTCTCGTCATAAGCCTTAATTGAGGCTAACACTTCATCTATTCTGGTTGTGTCAAGATCTCTGGTTTCTTCTATGATAAAGACTACAGACTTATATCTCCTACTCAAACTCATTAGCAGTTTTTGAACAGTTCTTTTCTTAGACACATCATCTCCTAATGATTTCAAGTTATTCACTATCTCAAAGAAGCGAACTAAATAATCATCAAAAGTTTCAACATCATTCATTCTCTTAAATATTCGAAATCAGCCCTAATGGCTTGTAGTTTCACAGCTCTAACATTTTTATCTCCTCTGAACTCTCTTGATAAGATGTTCTAGGCTCCTTTTGCTGTTTTCTCTCATTCTTGATACAAGGGAAAGGTCATCTAAAATTGCTCCTTGGATGAGGCTTAGAGCCTTGGCATTTTTTATACTATCTTCCTTTGAGACAACATAGCTTCAACTGGAACGCGCTTAGCTTCGCTTTCTTCTTCTTCTTCTTCTTCCTCAAAGCCTTCTTCTCTAGGAATTTGTTGTGTAAAGATGCCAACTTCAACCACATCTCATAGATCATAAGCTATGAGGATAGTTTCCATTTTGACAGCCTAAAAATTGTAATTCGAGCCATTAAACTATGGTGTTTGTAAATCATCAGCAAAGGAACTTGATCAAACCATATTCTCAAGTAACGCAGCATGGAGGCGATGATAAGGGAACCACCTTTAACCCTTTATGGTTTTTTTTCTTTTTTTCTTTTTTGTTTTTTGTTTTTTTCTAGAAGATGATCTCACAATATTGCTTCTTCTTAGGAATCAGACCTAGAGCTCTAATACCATATTGAAATGGTACCATGCATATAGTTTAGGTTGATAACAAAGATAAATGTTGAAATTTTGAAGCAAGAACTTTGATAAAATTGCAAAAAAAAATAAAAAATAAAAAATAAATAAAAAATGCAGATAGAGGAGAAATTGTATATCATCCTTGATTGAAATCCAATAAGCAACAAGGTTATAATACCCTAGCTTGGTCAAAACTCAGATCCTACAAATTAAGGAACAAAGACTCATCCCTAGCGATTCAGGCCATAGCAGGCTACGATCCTTCCACTTGGAAATGGATCAAGAGACATAGTACGATTCCAAAGGATAAGAATACCAGCTGTGAAACTTACTAAAAACCGAAAGTAAACTAGACATTACATTTTAAAGACTAATGACTACAACTAAAAATAGTAAATTCTTCATTTCTTCGATTTCAACATTCTCTTCAATTTTAGCTACAAGATTATCATCTACAGGTTGGATTTAAGCTAATATGCAGCTTAATTCTCAACATTATGCACCTATATCCAAAACTAATTGATGCCCAGATTTGACTTGAACCATCACTAACCCACCGCTTGTCTTGACAAAGCCTAGACCCGAGAACCACGAGAACCACAAACTCGGATGTACTTCATCTTTGCCTTGCACTTTGCCGCAGTCTCGTACTCGCACCACACCTCCAGACCATTTGATCAATGCCCTGCATATTTGCAGCCTGACTGTCTGCATCATTGTTGCATTGTTGCTCACAAAAAGATATTGTTGCTGTTATTTGTTCGCACAGAAGAGAAAACAAAAACAAAAACAAAAAAGAAGGAAGAAAAAGAAAGAAGAAGAAAAATAAATAAATAAAAAAGGAACAAAAAAAAAGTTTTCTTTGGGGCCCACATGATACTGTTATTGAGCCATTGTTTAGAGCTTGTCGTTGCCCATCACCACGACAATCACTTGAGTGTTTGGACTAATGACCACTCGAGTGATGGTATACACTTGGTTATTAATTGAATGGTCTGTCGAAATCCGCTTGCTTGCTTGCTTGTTTGGTTGAATCGCTCAAATTGCTTGCTTGAATTGTTCGCTCAAATTGCTCGCTTGAATTGTCTGCTTAAATTGCTCACTTGGATTGCTTGCCTTGTCATGTCCACCTAACGGACCTTGCATCCGCATCTGCTTGTTGGAAAACTCATGACTTGTACCGCCATAAGTTTGACAGGGGTGTTGGAAAATTAGTTATTGTTTTATTATAATTTATGGTTTTCTTGTGAGTCAAGGATATTAGAGTTTCTTACCCGTTAAGTATTAGGGTTTTATTTAGTTTTCACCATATATGGTAGTGCTTGTATTAGTTTATTTTAACAAGTAAGTCACAATTTAGCCTCTTGAGTTATGTAGCCATCATGGCAATCTTACGTTTACTTAATAAAATTATATTAGTTTATAGTTAGTTTGTTTGTTAATCGTGCAAACTGATATTCAACTTATATAACCTAATCACATCCTCACTCTTAACAGACAAAAAAAAAAATAAAAAAATAAAAAAAACACCTTGTATGAATTATGGGATTAAAATTGAGGTTGTGATAAGAGCATATTTATGCGACTTAGTTAGCTTGTTTTCTTGCATTTACATAGTTTGTATCTATTTATTATAGTGATTTAAGCTATTTTCGTGTGTTTGTAGGTTTAAATGGCAAAAGAGGCAAGAAAGTGCATTTTGGTGCATTTTAGTGCAATTTTGGGCTGGAATGGATAGCTTGCATAGGGAGCAAAGTGGATGGACGAAATTGAAGATCAAAAGAGGCTAGAATGTGCTTAATATCTGGAAGAATTAAATCAAAGACTTGGAAGATAAGGAATCAGCAAGAAGAAGGAAACATTATCCAAATTACCTTATCTTATCCAAACCTTATCCAACCTTATCTTATCTTATCCTATCCTAATCTTTTGCTACCTTAATTCCAGCTGCAAAGGGGACTTCTCTTCACATTAAATCACCTAAATATTAGTTTCTAGAAGCCCTATCTCTTCTCCATAAAGGGTGCCGCAACAACCCTTCTAGAAGATTTAGAATTTGCTGCAGGTTGCATCATTGTTGGAGTAGGTTGTGTAATCCTTTTTCTACATGAATTTGTATCATATCAATCCCTCTCCAATCATGACAATGTGCTGCATCCCTGCCCTATAAATACCCCATCATTCTATTGCAAAAAGGAGGACACATACAGAATAGAGCAATTGAGAGATTTTTAGAGAGTTTCAAAGGTGTGCCGCAACAAGGAGAAGGAAGGGAAAAGTCTTTGTGCCGTGCCCATGCCCAAGCTTTTGGGAGTACTGGAGCGTCTTTGGGGTGTCTTCTATCCTTGTTTTAGTTTTACAATTATGTTGATTTTGTTGTTAATTTCTACAATTATGTGGAACTAATTTCTTTTTAGTTAGAGGTGAATTCAAAGCCATGAACATATATGTGATATGAATTGATTTCATCCAATTATTGTTTCGTAAAACATGAATGCGATTTACTTATATGTTTGATTGATAACTTATTCTTGTATGTTGATTAAGGGTGCACACTTAGTCTGCATGCATGAATTTGATCCTAAAATATAAGGGAATTTCACCTAGTCGTTATGAACTTATATTCATGAGTAGTGGAGGTTGCTAGTCACAATCGTGTTAAGTAAATCCATGGCAGGAGTATTATGCAGTTCATAGTTACAAATGTCATGTCAATGCTTATGATTTTCACAAAGCTTAATGATCTTTGATTGTATCTCTATTATGTTGTTCATGTAGGGAACTATTGAAGAATAATTTGGTTGCCGATGCGTTATCCATCCAATTCAATGAATTTGGGAAAATCTGAAAGTTAATTTGTGCTTCTCACGATTAATTTGGGGCATTGTCATTTATGGTTTAAAAGAATAATAATTGGAAATCGATTTATATGCATCTGTGTTATGTATGGAGAAAGACCCTCTAGCTAGCCTCTCACCATTCATTCATCCAATTTCGTACCCTTTAGTTTATTTCTGCACTTCGTTTGTTTAAGTTTTAAATTCATCAAAACTATTCCCCCTTTAATATTTTGTGTTTGAATTTAGTTAGAACATGTTTAAGTCTATTTCTATTAGTGTTTTGAGTCAAGTTAGGTTTAAAATTCGTCCAAATACACCCATGGTTCTTATTTGTGTTAGTTTAGTTTAAATTCGTCAAAATCTGTCCCTATTGAGTATTTTGAATCTTTTTGGTTTAACTTTCGTCCAAATCACTTTCTAGTACATGTTTTGAGTCAATTTAACTTAGTTTATGTGTTTTGAGTCTATTTAGCTTGTTTTGAGTTGTTAGAGTTTAGTTTTCTGTTTTTGAGTCTAGTTTAGTGTTTTAAAGTTTAAATTGTGTAGATTAGCATCCCTTCTAATCTCCAGCCTAGAACGATCCCTACTTACATATACTAAAATTATAGGGTTTAATTTGTGTGCTATCTTATATCACATCAGGTTGCCCGTTTCCATTTTGAACGATAGCATATAAGGTAAAAGGATAGAACATCCATCCCTTTATTATAGGTAATTTAATTAGCCAAAGATCAATAAAAACCTTACTATTCAGCCATAAATCAGTGACATATTTTTGTTGTGGACTTAATCAATGATATATTTTTATTAGTTAGGTATAGGTCAATGACTACATGGGCTTTAAGGCATTATCAATAGTTATAATTTTGCCCTTTTCTCCTTCTCTCTCTTTTTTTTTTTCAAAAAGAAATTATAATTACATACTACCTAATCTTTCTCCTCCACCACACAGCCAACCGCCAACCAAATTTACGAAATATGCAATCAAGCCGTCCTGATGCACTCCATCTTCTCCCGCCAGGACACCTCGTCAATCTATCTCAGCCTTCTCCTACTCCCAATCCAACAACTTGTTCTTGGTGGGACTCTTCGATGACAGCATACTACAGCCATCATCCGCAACAGAAAAAAGACCCAAAAAGCTCTAATTTCAATACATACGCCTCGTTGCCGCTATCTTTCACCGGCAAGGCCTTCTTGTTGAGCCCAAAATGGGTAAAGCTATGACAAAGATCTACGAGAGATGAATTTAGGGTTGAATTTAATGGGTTTTGATGTTTTCTTCTTTTGGGTTTGAAATCTTTTTGCGTTTTGATTAATTTGATGGGTGTTCTATCTCCTTGTGTTCTATGATATGAAATTTATAGTTTTTTTAAAGAAGTAATTTTATGGGTCGAGAGAGAATCCATGAAATGTGAAAATGATGATGGGAGGAAGAAGAGAACCAGGAAACGGACACTGCAATGCAGCATTTGAATAGAAATGTAAAAACAAAACCAAGAAACGGACACCACATTGCAATGTCTAAATCAAAATGTAAAAGAGAGAGAGAGAGAGAGAGAGAGAGAGAGAGAGAGAGAGAGAAAAAAAACTAGGAAACAGACATTGCATTGTAGTTTCTAAATCAAAACGTAAAAAAAGAAAAACAGAACAAGAAAAAGGACACTGCATTGCAATGTCAAAATCTAAACATAAAAATAAATAGTCACTCGAATAATGAAGCATAGAAGGCGTGTGAGTGATGAGAAAAAATAAAATAAAATAAAAAAAAGAACCAGGAAACGAACACTGTAACGCAGTGTCTAAATCCAAGTATAAAAAGCAGAATCATGTAACAAACACTGTGTTGCAACGTCTGATTCGTATTAACCTATTGCAAAATATGAGAAATGGGTGTCAGCTGTAATGGCAGATTATATAGTTTTTGTTTATTTGAAATGCATTTAAGTGTCATACATAATTGACCTATTTATAATTAACATAAATATTGTTGATCTATTGTCAATATGGTAACTTTGTATTGATTTTGTACAAAATCACCCTTTTATTATAGTGGACCGCATCTTTATGTGATCTATTGATGGAGTAGAGCCCATCTTTATATATGCTTATTAGGTATAGTTAGAGGATACTCTATCACAAAAGCCAAAGGAAGAAGATTTTGTGAAATTGATGTCAAATATCTTCATGGTGGTGACCACGGTAGACCCAAAACCCTAGCTAGCTTGTCCTCCCCCTCCATTTAACGTAACCAAATGGAGTCTTTAATCCGTATTAACGTTCTTCCATCGTTGTCAACATTGTGGAACTCCTGGGAGTCTTTAATTGTACAACTCATAAGCTATCCAAGCTAATCCTAGCGCAATGCAAGATGCAAGATGCAAGTTGCAAGCAGTAACTGACTTTTAAACTTTTGACTTTTCAATTAAATGCGATCTCCTGTACTCACCGTGTGGGGTACGGGATCCAGATCTTCTCTGAATCTCTCTCTGGTGATCCATCCAGATGCTTCATCCTGGCCGTTGGTAGAGACCGTGCGGCCAAGAATTATTTTTTTTAACTACTCTCCGCACCACCATCTTCCGTATTCCTTT
Source organism: Pyrus communis (assembly GCF_963583255.1). Classification (NCBI taxonomy): domain Eukaryota; kingdom Viridiplantae; phylum Streptophyta; class Magnoliopsida; order Rosales; family Rosaceae; genus Pyrus; species Pyrus communis. Next base: position 15,564,746 of record NC_084815.1, on the reverse strand, counting down.
CTGTACCGACATCGACCTCTCTTCCTTGTTTTTTCTAACTGAAAACATGGGATGCTAGTAATACTATGCCTTGTACTAGCAATTTGCCACAGTACTGTCAAAGGCGCCGGGGGAAATATGTCGTTCAACACGACGGTGTTTTACCGGTGATAGATACAACGAGTTCATAAGTGAGTTACGAGCACAATTGACAATCGGAGGGTCAACCACAATATTCGATATTCTGGTGTTGAAGTCTTCTGCACCAGACTCACGATTCTTCACTCTGATTGATCTGACCTTGGGTGGATATTCCAATATCACCCTGTCAGTAGATGTTTTCAGCATGAATGTAGTGGCTTATAGTACCACTAACAAAGGAAAATCCTACTTTTTCAGGGACGCTCTGATTGCAGCGGTGAATATTTTATTATTCCCTAAAACAACGGGTTATTTGCTTCCCTTCATTGGCAATTATTTCGAGCTTGAGAGCGCTGCAAGTAAATCTAAGGAAGAAATCCATTTGGGACGTGTCCCTTTGAATTATGCAATTGCATATTTGTATGTTGACTCGTGTAAAGCCGAATCACTACTTGTGATTATGCAAATGGTCTCTGAAGTAGCTAGGTTCAAATTCATTGAGCAATGTGTCTGCAGCTGCATGTCGGAGAAGGGTTTTCTCCTAGACCCAGAAATGCTGACCTTGGAAGATAATTGGTCGCCTCTCTCGTTCGAGATCCAAAGGTCGCTCAACGGAGTCTTCAATCGGATCATTGAGCTTCGAGGCCAACGAAACAACTCCGTCATGGTATACGGCATTAGGTCAAACATCATCCTCGGTGTGAAATTACTACTCTACCAATGCAACACTTGCAATACTCCTACTAGGAATAATGGAGCAGGTGCCGAATATGAAAACCAAATGTGCACGGTACTAAACAGCACAACGATCATCACCGATCCATCAGGGTTGCTGGTGAATAAGCATGGAAGCTGGATCACAAGTGCATTGCACCTAAACAAAGGTAGAAGAAGATGAAGGTTGAAATGTTCGAAGTGTTAAAGTAGTTGATATTCAAATAATGTAATGAACAGACAGGATTATAACATCTCAATGGTGTGTATCTTGCCACGTGTCTAGTTTGTTATAAGTTAAATAAAAACATGTGAAGTGCACATGATCACAATCACGGTGCAAGTGTGTGTGTGCGTGGGTGGCAATGACTATAAACCCCACATTGTATGCCGACTTTGGTGAATCGAATCCAAAGTAGATTTGAGGGAGCAACGTCCTCCTTCTTCCCAAAGGTTCATCTCTGATATTCAATCTCTGAGTTCATTTCAATTTCTTGTTGAATTGATTACAAATACGTAGAGAAATTTAGCACAAAAGTAGCTCAACACACCAACATGGCCTCAGAGCTAGGTTGGATTAGAATCTCTGAGTTAATCTATGAGTGTTCATTTACATTTTCAACGAAGAACTTAGAAGCAAAAAAATGGCTAGATCTAGCACCGATCTTTGTGCACCAATATTCACAGGAGTCAATTATGAATTATGGTGTATCAGAATGAAAACAATTTTTAAGTTTCACAATTAGTGGAGCTTTGTTGAAGATGGCTTCACATTATCGAAGGAAGGGAAAGTGACAGATGAGAAGCAAATTCTTGCTGATCAAGATCTCATTTCCAGAGATACAAAGGTGTTGGGATTGATACAAGGAGCTGAGTGATAAGATCTTTCATAGAATTGCAAATCAAGAGATTGTAAAGGATGCTTAGGATGTTCTTAAGCAAGAATTCAAGGGTGATGCTCAAGTCATGGCTGTGAAATTACAAGGTGTTCGCCGTAATTTTGAATATGCTAAGATGAGAAATAATGAATCTCTCTCTCTGATTATCTAGCTAGATTATATGGTCTTGCAAATAAGATGAAGATGTTTGGTGAAACCTTGCCAAACAAGAGACTAGTTGGGAAAATGTTAATTAGTCTAACCCCTGCATATGATAATATTCTGTCATTAAGGGGAGTAAGAAATTGGATGAGATTGATCCAGTTGAGGTTGTTGCACTTGTGAAAGGATTTGAGCAGAGGTTGAAAAGACATACTAAAGATGAGGAAGTGAGTGATAAGGCATTTAGCAGTCTTAGTATCCAAAAAAAAAGTGGATCACAGACCACTAGGTACAAGGGGAAGAAACCTTTCAAATTTAGAGATAAGAAGGGTGATTTTAAGAGTAATGATAGGCCTTAATATGCTGTTAAACCTTGGTTTAACAAGGAGAACACAAGAGATGCATGTACAATCTGTGAATTTGTACACATTGGTGAATGCAAATTCAAAGGAAAGCCTAAATGTCACAATTGTGGCAGATTTAATCATTTTGCCAGAGATTGCATAAGTAAACCAATTCAACAGGTTCAAGTGGCATAACAAATGGATGAGGAAACCTCTATGTTCTTTGCTTGTAATTATGCTGCAATAGTCAAAAGTGAGCACGTTTGGTATATTAACAGTGGATGCAACAATCACATGACTTCACATAAGTCTATGCTGATTAATCTGGATAGAAGTGTCTCAACAAGAATTAAAATGGGGAATGGACAGATTTTTCAAGCTAGTGGGAAAGTAACCTTGGTGATTAAAACCTAAAAATGTACCAGGCACATCAAAGAAGTAATGCTTGTGCCAAGACTGGATGAAAATCTCTTAAGTGTAGGGCAAATGATGCAGCATGGTTATTTCTTATTATTTAGAGATTACCAGGTTGAAACTTTGAAGATAGGAGCTTGGAGAGTCATGTTGTTACAGTACAAATGACTGGTAATAGGTAGTTTCCACTACTTATAAAGGATATGTATGATTCTGAACTAAAAGCCAGTTGTGAGGGTGATGCTTGGGAATATCACAAAACGCTGGGGCATTTGAATTTTAATAGTTTGCAATTGTTATCTAATAAGGAAATGGTGTTGTGATTACCAAAACTCGAGAAGTCATTTGGTGTTTGTGAAGGGTGTATGGCAGGAAAGTAGCACAGAGATGCCTTCAATAAAGAGCTAGCTTGGAGAGCAATAAAGCATCTGGAATTAATTCACTCAGATGTATGTGGACCAATGCAGGTCACAACATTTGGAGGAAACAAATACTTCTTAACTTTCATTGATGATGAAACTAGAATGTGTTGGGTTTATTTTTTGAATCATAAATTAGAAGTGTTTAAAGTGTTCAAGAAATTATAAGCCATGGTTGAATTGTAGAGTGGCTACAAAATTCTAAAGTTAAGAAGTGACAGACGTGGAGAGTACAACTCTAATGAGTTTAATCAATTCTATGAAGATTTGGGGCTTGAGAAATAGTTGACAGTGGCTTATTCCCCACATCAAAATGGTGTTGCTGAGAGGAAGGACATAACCATTGTTGAAATGGCTAAGAGTATGCTTCATGACAAACATTTGGCCTATGAGTTCTAGGGAGAAACCTTTAACACAACTGTGTACTTACTCAACAGGTGTCTAACAAAGGCTATGGAACACAAAACTCCATTTGAAGCTTTTAGTGGCAGGAAGCCAGGTATTCAACATTTAAAGATGTTTCGTTATATCTGTTATGGTCATATGCTTGGATAATTAAGATAGAAACTTGATGAATCCTCTATGAAGGTATCTTTGTTGGATATGGGAATATGGATAAAGGATACATGATCTACAACTTGAGTACCAAGAAAAGATTTCTGTCTAAAAGTGTTGTATTGGTGAGAAAGGTGCTTAGAGTTGGAATGTAGAAAATGGTGAGAAACTATCATTTCCTGTCAATCTGAATTTACCTGAGATTGATCTATTTCCATTGAGAGATGACTTTCAACTAGAAAATAGCAAGTGTGTAACACATGAATTCACTGATTCTCAAACCGAGAGTGGTGAGTCCAGTACTGCTAAAGCCACACCAGTTAAAGAGAGATCACTGAGTGAAATCTATGCCATATGCAATGTAAGTATGATTGAACTAGAGAATTTCACTAATGCTACCACAGATGTAGTTTGGAAAAAAGCAATGGATGCTGAAATTGAAATGATAGTGAAAAACAAGACTTGGGAATTGGTTGACAGACCATCGAGAAAACCTATTTTTAGAGTAAAAATGATCTTGAAGACCAAATTAAACCTGGATGGGACAATTCAAAAGCACAAGGCAAAGCTTGTTGCCAAGGGGTATACATAAAAGCCTGGGGTTGATTTCAAAGAAACTTTTTCTCCTGTTGCAAGATTGGATACCATCAGGACTCTCATAACCTTAGCAACTCAAAAGAAGTGGAAGTTGTTTCAACTAGATGTGAAATCAGCTTTCCTTAATGATGTGTTGCAAGAAGAGGTCTCCATTAATCAACCAGTGGGTTATATTGTGTAAGGTGCAGAAGATAAGATCTACAAACTCAAGAAAGCTTTGTATGGATTAAAACAGGCTCCAAGGGCTTGGTATGAAGAAATTGATACTCATTTGCACAACTGTGGAATCACCAGAAGTCCAAGTGAAGCAACCTTGTATATGAATTCAAGGGCAGAAAGTGAAAGCATCATTGTCTCTATCCATGTAGATGACATTATCTACACAGGTAGTAGCACTGAGTTACTGGAAAAATTCAAGTGTGACATGATGAAAAGATATGAAATGATAGACTTGGGATTGCTATATCATTTCCTTAGAATGGGAACTCTTCAACCTGAATATGGAATTTTCATTAATCAAAGGAAATATGCAGTCAGCCTACTGTAGAAATTTGGACTGCAGGACTACAAGCTTGTTAGTACTTCATTGGTGGTGAATGACAAACTTAAGAAAGATGATGAGAGTGAGAAAATAGATGAGAATGTATATAGGCAGTTGGTTGGAAGTCTTTTATATCTGACTGCAACCAGACTAGATATTATGTTTGCAGCTAGCTTACTTGCTAGATTCATGAATGAACCAACAAAAAAGTATTTGGGAGCAGCAAAGAGAGTGCTCAGATAAACAAGGCACATTAGACTATGGGATTGAGTATGAGAAATGCAAAGAATCAATTCTCATAGGCTATTTTGACAGTGATTGGAGTGGGGATGAAACTGATATGAAAGCACATCTGGATATGCTTTTTCATTTGGAAGTGGGGTTTTCTCTTAGGCCTCCGTGAAACAACATAGTGTTTCTCTGTCAACAGGTTGTGGGGTTGAGGTTTGTGCTTCAAGATTTTGGTGAAGAACAAACTTAATCTACTCCTATCAATTGTGACAATACATCTGCCATTGCTATGACTAAATCCTATGTTCCATCAAATAAAAAACACATTGGAAGAATATATCATTACATTCTCGAAGCATTGTGGTCAAACATCATCAAGTAATCTATTGCAAATCAGAATGTCAGCTTGCTGATATTTTCACCAAGGCACTTCCCAAAGATCGACTATGCACACTCAGAGAAAAGCTTGCCACCTTAGAAGGAAGTGTTGGTGGATAAGCATGGAAGCTGGATCACAAGTGCCTTGTAGTTGAAGAAAGGAAGAAAAAGATGAAGGTCGAAATGTTCTAAGTGTTTGCGTAGTTGATATTCAAATAATGTAATGAACGGACAGGATTATAACATCTTAATAGTGTGTATGTTGCCACGTGTCTAGTTTGTTAGAAGTTAAATGAAAACACGTGAGGTGCACGTGATCACAGTAACAGTGCAAAAGTGTGTGTATGTGGGTAGCAACGACTATAAACCCCACATTGTATGCCGATTTTGGTGGATCGAATCCAAATTCGAGGGAGTAATGTCCTCCTTCTTCCCAAATGTTCATCTTTGATATTCAATCTCTGAGTTCATTTCAATTTCTTGTTGAATTGATTACAAACACATAGAGAAATTTAGCTCAAAAGTAGCTCAAATACTAAAAAGGGTTGTGTGTGGACGCAAATGACGACGTTAATGGAAATGTCATCCAACTGTGGGACAATCAAATGAACGTTCCAAACAGATGGGACAATCAAATGCATGACCATCTCTAGCGATAAACCTCGATAGTATGTCATGAATTATGACTGTGATAAAGCCAACTCCAAAGCCATGAAGTGGGTATTATCTACTGACGGAACCATCACCAATCCTCACTCTAGGCTAGTCTTGACAGCCCATGGAGTTGAAAACGGCACCTCCCTAACAGCAGAAACCAATGTCAATGCTGCTACCCAGGGTTGGAAAGCGGAAGATGACGTAGAGCCCACCGTGACTTCCATTGAGGGGTATAATGGTCTATGCCTGGAATCCTACAACCACAACACCTTATTATGGATTCAGAATTGTACAGACAACAAGCTGGAGCAACAATGGGCACTCACGATGGCACCATCCGAGTAAATAACGATCACAGCTGATGCATCACATCCCATGGCCAGAGCTCTGAAGAACCCATCGTCATTCGCAAATTAGAAGGGTCAGTTAACCTGCGATGGGTGTTCAAGTACGATGGGACAATTCTAAACCCTAATGCTACACTTTTCATGGATGTGAGAGATAGCAATCAATCTCTTGAACAGATCATACTGTATCCTCGCACTGGGAATCCTTACCAGCAGTGGGTCTCCTTTTTCTCAGTGCATGGTTGCCATGCATCCGTAGAGAAGAAATTATCCATTACTACCTTGTTTTCCTGCCATAAGCAATCAGTATATATAGCATAGCTAGCATGAGTTTACTGTACGAACTATTTTAAAATTAAGCATTGTCTTTTTTTGCGCAATATGATTTGGATAATTATCGTAATATTTTTGTTTGCCTTTGTTTAAACTAATAATTTACATGTCCTCAACCTTTAGGGCATCAAAACGCACGCAGTGGTCGTTTTTTATGATTTACAATCTTCAAGTTGGTCGAATAATTCCCATTATGAGGAGCTTATCACAACAAATATATTTGAGGTTGTTTATGTTCTAGACTTGTATGACAAATATTTCATTGATGAAAGGGTCGAACAGAAGAGAGAGATCATATTTCACTCATGCACTATGGTGTGCGATGCAAAGATTTCGATAGTGTACATACAACCTAATCATATCCTCTCTCTCTCTCTCTCTCTCTCTCTCTCTCTCTTAACAGGAGAAAAAAAAGAAGCTCCTTGTATGAATTATGGAATTAGAACTTGAGGTTGCCCGTTTCCATTTTGAATGATGGTAAAAAGGTTGAACATCCATCCCTCTGTCAACAATGTAAAAGCTTAAGAACTAAGTAACACACCTCTCTACTGACTACCTAAGGACACAACCAATAATAGACAGATGCTTGACACAATCCTATGCACTCATAATATTATCAACTCTATCATCCCCACTCAAGTTCATGCTGCGAACTCCCAAGCGTGAGATTGGAGCAATTTCTAGTAAATTGAGGAGAACACAAGCCTTTAGTAAACATCATGCTTGCATACTGATCTGCAAATGGAACAAACTGCAGAAGAATTGTCCCTTGTTGAACTCTTTCAAGAACAAAGTGACAATCAATCTCAATGTGCGTTGCTTTGGAGTGCAGTATTGGATTAGTGGCAACAGCCATAGCCCAGATATTATCACAATAATAAAGAACTGGAACAGTAGGACATGAAATATGCAAATCCCTGAGAAGTTGTTGAATCCGTATAACCTCAGCTGTAGTTGTAGCCATTGCCCTATATTTAGCTTCAGTCGAAGATCTACTCATTGTATGTTGTTTGTTAGAGCTCCAAGAGATAGGACTATCACCAAGAAAAATAACAAAACCAGTAGTTGAACGTCGATCATTGGGATGCCCTGCCCAATCAACATTTGTGTATGCTTTCAACTGAGATGAACCTGATTTAAAACATAAACCCAAATGCATGGTACCTTTGAGATATCTCAAAATAAGTTTCATAGCAACAAAATGAGTGTCTAATGGTGAGTGCATAAACTCACACACTTGATTGACTGAGAAAGAAATGTCTGGTCTTGTAAAGGTGAGGTACTGCAAAGCCCTTACAATTGAGTGCATAAACTGACACACTTGATTGACTGAGAAAGAAATGTCCAGTCTTGTAAAGTTGAGGTACTGCAAAGCCCCTACAATACTTCTGTAAGCACTAGGATCAGAAATGGGTTCACTACCATGATTCAAAAGCTTCTGGTTAGGATGACAAGGTGTAAGGCAAGGTTTACAATCCATCATGTTCATCTTTTGTAGCAAGTCTTTGACATACTTTGCCTGATGAACAAAGAGACCCGAGACCGATACTCAATCTGTAAACCAAGAAAAAATGCAAGAGACCCAGATCCTTTATTTCAAACTTTCTAGTTAATTGATTAATAACATTTTGCACTTTACATAGCCTACGTGGCATGTATTTTATTATAGTGGACCCGCATCTTCATGTGGTCTATTGATGGAGTAGATCCTATATAATGCTGGGAAAAAGGACCGGGTTCGATGAAGCCCATCTTTATATATGCTTATTAGGTATAGTTAGAGGATACTCTATAACAAAAGCCAAAGGAAAAAAGTTTTGTGAAATTGATGTCAAATATCTTCAAGGTGGTGGCCACGGTGGACCCAAAACCCTAGCTAGCTTGTCCTCCCCATCCATTTAACGTAACCAAATGGAGTCTTTAATTATATCACAACTCAGAAGCTATCCAAGCTAATCTCCTGTACTCACCATGTGGTGCGCGGGATCCATCTGGATGCTTCATCCTGGTCGTTGGTTGAGATCGTGCGGCCATGGATTATTTTTTTTTAACTGCTCTTCGCACCATCTTCTTCCTCATTCCTTTTCGTACTGACATCGACCTCTCTTCCTCTTTGTGCCGACATTGACGGATGGTCCAGCCACGAAAGCATCGGGCGTTGCGTTGTATTGGGCAAGGCGGACGGGGACAGGGACAAATACACCGGTATTTTTGTTTTGGAGTTTTCTGAAGGGTAGGGGAATTGTTTTTTGCGATTTGGGGTTTGGGATTTGGAAGTTTCTAGGGGCGAGGTAGAGGCTAGAGTAGGTCTATTTGCGGCTGCCGGCGGATTTGTTGAAGACGGAACTGCCGATTTTAGGGATAAACATGTCGTCTTCGAAGCAGTGAGTGGGTGGGATTGGGATGAGGAGTTTAAAAAATTTAATATCTGGCCACACGATCTCAACGAACAGCCAGGATGAAGGGGTCAGGATGGATCCCCAAGGATAGATTCGAAAAGGATCTGTATTTTGGTGTGCGCTCTATTCTTCCCTCATATTTAAGACCTGGATTTGGAGCAAGCTAACATTCTCTGTTATGTAAAGTGTTTTTTCATTCATTCTGTTAAGAAGAAGATTTTTTTTTTTTTTTTTTAATTAACAAAAAGCGATATCGATTTCATTACTAACCAAGAATAATTATGTTAATGCATGGTCATTTTAGACACATTAAAATAACAAATAATTGTTATGGGCCTAATAGATGGGCCTGATGAGAGCCAGCGACACAAAATTCAGTAAACAAAGCATTACCACATCAACCACTCTTGACCTTGGATAATCTACTGACAAGAAGGAACGAGCGTAGAACCTAAAATACTTTTCGACTACTCAAGATAGTTGGCATGTCTGACAACTTTCTGGCATAGAGTTCTAATGACAGGTTTGTGCAAACATCAACTCCGGATCACATGAATCCCTATCTGACCCAGTCCCACTCTTGTGGGATCACTGTTGGATGAAAGATTGGTTGACCAGGGACTAGATCACCGTTGGATGGAAGACTTCTTAGCCAAGGACTAGATCACCATTGGATAAGAGACCTTTTGGCATGTGATGGGCCACCTCTTCTAAGTGGTCAGCTTTCTAGTAGTCGTCTCTCTTGTGGCCAGCTCTTCATGGTTATCTCTCTAGCTATCGACTCTAGTGGTTAGCTCTCTATAAGACCACTTGTGATTAGGCCTGGCAATTTCTGACACGACCCGATAACCCGACACGACACGACACGAAATTAACAGGTGTTTGGATCGATACGATAACGAATCGGGTCTTATCGGGTAACCCGATAAGCACCTGTTAAGATAACGGGTTGGGTCGGGTATACACGTGGGTAAACACGATACACGATAAGCAGAATATTATTTTTATAATTTTATAACCCTAAAAAATACTGTAATAATTATATACATTAATTTTACAATTTTATACCCCTAAAAATTATAATAAATATATATATATTAAATTAACTATAAAATTTATAATAATTATAATAATTATATATACTATAATAATTATACCCCCAAAATATTAAGTCTATCTATACTAATTATATATATATATATATATATATATATTAAATTTTATAAAAACTATAATGCATATTAATTAATAATTTAATATGCATGATCAATGCATTTGCCAACTTGCCGCCCTTTTTGAAAAAAAAAATGGAGGGAAAATGAAAATGTTAAGAAAAGTTGAAAATAAAACAAAAAAGTGAGGGAATTAGGGAAAGATGTTGGAGGGAAAAGTGAAAATGATAAGAAAAAGTTGAAAAGGAAACAAAAAAGAGAGGGAAAAATGAAAATTAATAGAAGTGGTGAGAAATTTTTTTTTTTTTTTTAAGTTATTAACTTTTTATCACACACATGACTGTCATGACATATCTCACTATTTTTATAATGAACACGTGACAAGTGATGTATGTACTATTCCATGTACCAGTCAATTATAATTTATACGTACAAAATAAATAGATTTAAATCTACTTAATAAATATATATATATATACACACACACACACGGAACTTGATTGATGGCATACGAATTCTCCAAAACTAATTTCAACGATCCAAACCGTCAAAATTGTTTGTATATGCTTGGAGATCACATCAGCAAAAAATCACAAAAAAAAAACATTCAGAGGTCAAGTAACGGGACAAAGTTTTTCAACGGTTATAAACGAAAAATCACGATTTAACGGTTATTTTAACTCCGATTTTGATGATTTTTTATAACTACACTCCTTGACCCTATATGAATACAATGAATGAATTTGATCTTCAATTTAAAATATTTACACAAGTGGATACCACAAAATCTTATGTTATACTTAATAAAAGTATAAATAAACTCTAAGTGTTAGTCAATCTATCGTTTTACGAATTCTCCAAAACTAATTTCAACGATCCAAACCGTCAAAATTGTTTGTATAAGCTTGGAGATCACATCAGCAAAAAATCACAAAAAAAAAACATTCAAAGATCAAGTAACGGGACAAAGCTTTTCAACGGTTATAAACGAAAAATCAAGATTTAACGGTTATTTTAACTCCGATTTTGATGATTTTTTATAACTACACTCCTTGACCCTATATGAATACAATGAATGAATTCGATCTTCAATTTAAAATATTTACACAAGTGGATACCACAAAATCTTATGTTATACTTAATAAAAGTATAAATAAACTCTAAGTGTTAGTCAATCTATCGTTTTACGAATTCTCCAAAACTAATTTCAACGATCCAAACCGTCAAAATTTTTTGTATAAGCTTGGAGATCACATCAGCAAAAAATCACAAAAAAAAAACATTCAAAGATCAAGTAACGGGACAAAGCTTTTCAACGGTTATAAACGAAAAATCACGATTTAACGGTTATTTTAACTCCGATTTTGATGATTTTTTATAACTACACTCCTTGACCCTATATGAATACAATGAATGAATTCGATCTTCAATTTAAAATATTTACACAAGTGGATACCACAAAATCTTATGTTAAGATAAAAGTATAAATAAACTCTAAGTGTTAGTCAATCTATCGTTTTACGAATTCTCCAAAACTAATTTCAATGATCCAAACCGTCAAAATTGTTTGTATATGCTTGGAGATCACATCAGCAAAAAATCACAAAAAAAAAAACATTCAAAGATCAAGTAACGGGACAAAGCTTTTCAACGGTTATAAACGAAAAATCACGATTTAACGGTTATTTTAACTCCGATTTTGATGATTTTTTATAACTACACTCCTTGACCCTATATGAATACAATGAATGAATTCGATCTTCAATTTAAAATGTTTACACAAGTGGATACCACAAAATCTTATGTTATACTTAATAAAAGTATAAATAAACTCTAAGTGTTAGTCAATCTATCGTTTTACAAATTCTCCAAAACTAATTTCAACGATCCAAACCGTCAAAATTGTTTGTATATGCTTGGAGATCACATCAACAAAAAATCACAAAAAACAAACATTCAGAGATCAAGTAACGGGACAAAGCTTTTCGACGGTTATAAACGAAAAATCAAGATTTAACGGTTATTTTAACTCCGATTTTGATGATTTTTTATAACTACACTCCTTGACCCTATATGAATACAATGAATGAATTCGATCTTCAATTTAAAATATTTACACAAGTGGATACCACAAAATCTTATGTTATACTTAATAAAAGTATAAATAAACTCTAAGTGTTAGTCAATCTATCGTTTTACGAATTCTCCAAAACTAATTTCAACGATCCAAACCGTCAAAATTTTTTGTATAAGCTTGGAGATCACATCAGCAAAAAATCACAAAAAAAAAACATTCAAAGATCAAGTAACGGGACAAAGCTTTTCAACGGTTATAAACGAAAAATCACGATTTAACGGTTATTTTAACTCCGATTTTGATGATTTTTTATAACTACACTCCTTGACCCTATATGAATACAATGAATGAATTCGATCTTCAATTTAAAATATTTACACAAGTGGATACCACAAAATCTTATGTTAAGATAAAAGTATAAATAAACTCTAAGTGTTAGTCAATCTATCGTTTTACGAATTCTCCAAAACTAATTTCAATGATCCAAACCGTCAAAATTGTTTGTATATGCTTGGAGATCACATCAGCAAAAAATCACAAAAAAAAAAACATTCAAAGATCAAGTAACGGGACAAAGCTTTTCAACGGTTATAAACGAAAAATCAAGATTTAACGGTTATTTTAACTCCGATTTTGATGATTTTTTATAACTACACTCCTTGACCCTATATGAATACAATGAATGAATTCGATCTTCAATTTAAAATATTTGCACAAGTGGATACCACAAAATCTTATGTTATACTTAATAAAAGTATAAATAAACTCTAAGTGTTAGTCAATCTATCGTTTTACGAATTCTCCAAAACTAATTTCAACGATCCAAACCGTCAAAATTGTTTGTATATGCTTGGAGATCACATCAGCAAAAAATCACAAAAAAAAAACATTCAGAGATCAAGTAACGGGACAAAGCTTTTCGACGGTTATAAACGAAAAATCAAGATTTAACGGTTATTTTAACTCCGATTTTGATGATTTTTTATAACTACACTCCTTGACCCTATATGAATACAATGAATGAATTCGATCTTCAATTTAAATTTAAAATATTTGTAATAGATTAGTAGTGTATGTATTATTTTTTTTATTAGGCTTTTATTTTCGAGTGTAGATATAGTACTTGAACGAGAAATGTTTTAATGTTTTCAAGTAATATTTATGTCGCAATGTGTGGTATGTGCAAATTGTAAAAAAATATATTTTTTTCTTAACGGGTCATAACGGGTCGGGTCACTTTACCCGTTGGGTAAAGTGACACGACCTGTTAAGGACCCGTTAAGATAACGGGTGTGACACGACATGACTCGTTAAGATAACATGTGTTACACGAAAACGACACGAACACAACAGACACGACCCGTTTGCCAGGCCTACTTGTGATGAACACTTCCTCCAAGTGGTGAGCACTCCGGATGACCACCTCTTCTTAGCTCTCTACCGGATGACCACTTCTCCCAAGGGCTCTAAGGATGACCATTTCACTTGAGTGCTCTACGGAAGACCACTTCTCCCGAGTTCTCTACGGACGACCGCCTCCTTCGAGTTCTCTACGGACGACCATCTCTCCCAAGTGCTTTATGGACGACTGCCTCTTCCGAGTGCTTTACGGACGACAGCCTCTCTCGAGTGCTTTCTACGAATCACCACCATTAAATGAAAACACTAGATATTTATTAGTTTGTAGAGATTTTTTGGGATTTATATATCTATTAATCAGTAACTTTTATGCCTGACAGCTTCAATCCTTTTGATTCCCACGTATAGTTTGAATTCTATGGATCCCCATTTGATCGCGATGTTGATCTCCTCGGCAATGTATGCCCGTCCACCTACTTTCTTTATATATTTTCAACATTCAAAATCAAACGCTCCTCTATTATTTCTACTAATATGCAGGTTTATTGGGATATTTGTGCAGGTTATTCAATCATGGTGTGTCATGGGATGCTTGGGTGCCTATATTGTTAGCTGAGTAATTTTATCGAATTGGTGGTCATAAACATGTACGGGCAGTAATTGGATAATTATTGTATACAAAACAATTTCATAGAAAGTCAACATCATCAAGTGTATTTCAAATATGAAGGTATGATAGGAGTGGTGAGTAGAATTTTTTGAAAAACCGCACACTAGATCTTGTTCATTAATGTAACCAACGGCAATAGACTAAAACTTAGCAAAAGAGTGAAAACTAGAAAACACACAAGACTTATACTAGTTCGGTATAACTTTTGCCTACGTCCGGTTGTCATTTCTCTGGGTAAAGAAATCACCGCTCCTTTGATTAATAATAGAGATTATAGAACTTTTGCAAACCCTAGAACTAATCTCTCTCACTTGTCTCAACTGTCACAATTTTTCCTCTCTAAAATTTAAGCCTTGCCCTACCTTATTTATAGGCATAGGGTGCAGTTTACATGTCATTTACAGATTGTAATTCCTATTCTAAGTGGAATAGGAAATTAGACTTCCTTTCCAATTCCAAATAGACTTCTAGGATTTCTAATCTAAATTGAATAAGGAAACTAAGATTCTTTCCTAGCCCTTTTAGGAGAAGAATCGGTGCACCTTTTTTTTCCCTAAAACAATCATAAACAGAAAATGACACTAATTGACGAGCCAAAACCTAACAATGTCCACCTTGGTGAGTCAAACCAAGTCTTGATCATTTGCACCCCCAAAGTATCTTTGAACCTTCTTGAAGCAGCTCTGGAAATCTTCAAGAGTCTTTACCTTGGCAATCTTCTTCTTGCCTCATCGCACCTCAAGTGAGGAGGTGCTCCACTTTAATCAATCAACGAGATTGATCAAGTTCAAGCAATGCTTGAACTTCTTGACCAGCACTATCTTTGTAAAGAAATCTGCAGCATTATCATCCGTATGAATCATTTCAATCCAAATTTCCTTAGACTCCTCCAAATCTCTGATTATGTGATACCTTGCTTCAATGTGCTTTGATCTTCCAAAAAAAACCTGATTCTTTGCCAAGTGAATAACACTTTGACTATCACATTTCAGCTTCACACAATCTTGAGTGATTCCCATTTGACTTACCAGGCCACTAAGCTAAATTTCTTCCTTTCCAGCTTAGGCCAAAGCAATATACTCTACCTTTGTGGTCAACAAAGCTATAATTGGTTGAAGTAGTGCCCTCCAACTGATTAGTCCTCTTGCGTATGTAAACACATAACCAGAACTTGACCTTCTCTTGTCCAAGTCCCCTGTATAATCGGCATCCAGATATCCTAACACCCCTGCATTTTCTTTTTGCTTCTTAAACATAATCCTTTGTTGCCAAGAACCCTTCAAATTACGCAAAATCCACTTGACTGCATCCTAATGTTGATTTCCTAGATTTGCCATATATCTAGAAAAAACACTGATTGCTTGAGCTATGTCAGGACGTGTGCATACCATTCCATACATGAGGCAACCCACAACATTAGCATAAGGCACCTTCTTCATTACTTGTTGTTCTTCCTCGGACGTAGGAGATTGTTGCTCACTTAACCTGAAGTGAGCTGCCAAAGGAGTCGAAACTACCTTGCTTCTTACATGTTGAACTTCCCAAGAACCTTCTGAATATACTTGGCTTGTGATATCCAGATTTTTCCAGTGGTCCTATCTCTCTGAATTTCCATGCCAAGGATTTTTTGTGCAGCACCCTAGTGAAGGATAAAATTTTGTCCTAGCTAAGAACATGTAAAAACATTTGAACACAAAAGAAAACTATTAACACTTTAAAGTAGACATGCATTCAAAAATAATTCTAAAACCCATGACTTTCAAATCGTAGTGAATGGTGAACCACAAGACTCTAACAACATTAAAGAGAAGAAAGGATTTTGAGATTCATTACCCTTGAAGCTCATCCTTGTTTACACAAGGGATTCACCCAAGTGGAGGGCCTTCCTCCAAGCTCCTTAGATCTTCCTTGTGATTTTCTTCCCTTTTGATACTTCTTTGCTCCTTGAGGATGTGAGGAAAGGAACTCCAAAAATACCAAAAGTTTGGTACCTCTAAGTCTCCACACCAAGGATGATGGTGTGAAGATGAAATGGATTACCTAAAGGAAGTTGGATGCTAGCAAACTCCCCTAGGAAGGCCGGCCTCTATAAAGAAAAAGGTGAAAAAGTTTCTCTTCTTTGCCTCAAGAAAACCCTAGTGAGAGATTGGCTATAAAGATGTCTTTATACCACCTCACTTGTGAGTGGCAAACTTGCAATTAACCCAAGTTTTCTACCACTCACCCTATGGCCAGTTTTGACTTTGTATTTGGGTTAATTTCCATTTAGTTTTAGTTGTCACACAACTTGAACTCAATGGGCCTTGTGGACCAAAACCCTTTTGGGCCTCGAAACCCAAAACCAACTTGAAGGCCAAATACCAACCTTTCGTAAGATTAACTAACTAATTAACTAATGTTGACCGTTCTCAATTAAACTATTTAAGTTTTTGTCCATCTCATTTATATCTTCACATTCATCCTTACTCGATGTACGATCCATTAGGCTCTAATTAGCGGGGCAGTGGGCGATTGTTACTCTTAACGATCGATTATGAATTGAAACAACATTTCAATTCGCCCTTTGATGAAGATTAGTGTTTGCTAATTCTCAAGGCTTCCACAAACCATGAGTGACACCTAGCAGTATGTCTTGGCTACCCAAGCTAATTAGAAGTGGTTGGAGAACCTATCCAGTGACTATTACAATGCAATACAGTCATTTTCTAATACAATACTCTTAATCACATTGTTTGAGTGATAGTTTGTTTTATGTCTACTATCTAATGTGATACTTCTCTATATGATTCAATTGAATATGATTTGGAACAAACTTCCTAAGTCATATTCGTATGCTTTGGCCATAGACTCCCAAATCATATCTCAAAGCATTCTCCCTCTTCCATGGAAGGTTAGAGATCCCTTGTTGTGCATTCATATGCCTACATGACTAGATAGCTTGACCCCAACAATGTCATGGATACTCTAGATGGAATGCCTTTGACATGATCAAAGATCGAGGACCTAACCATTAGACATCTATGATGCCTCAAGTCAAAGGATTACTTTGCATATTGCAACTTACGAGCTCTTACATGACATGCATGTTCAAACTCTTTTTTTATCGTAGTTCAGTGTACTCAATTACCATTTTGAGCACATATGTGTTTGTCTCAGTGTCCAACACTAAATGACTTGAGACTAGTCATACTCACGCTTGAGTTAACGTAACACATACTAACCTTAGCGGATTGTCAATGCCCAATTGGCAATCCTATGGCTAGGAACATTTTAGGAATCAACATAAAGGAAAGGTCTTGTTAATCTAACTTACTTAGATCACTTCTCTCTTAGATTAAATACATTCCTTGAATTCGCTTATTGCTTAAACACATAATACAATAAATAGTGATTAGCAATAAGCTTTACCCTTCATTGAACATACAATAGTTTAATGATAGGATTAAAAGCACACCACAAAGTAGCACACAAATGTTCTATTGATTTTCCTTATTAACACTAAGATTTGTCAATTGTAGCATATGAAAATAAGGGTCTTTCTGATACACCTTGACCTAAATCAAGGCATGCTAGCCGTCACGTGATGGTGACATAGCCATGTGCGCAGTGTGGAACTGATAGTGATATAAAGATGTGAGAAATCAACAACCAATTAACGAATGCACAGAAGAAAAGTAAATAAGTGCACGAAGAAGTGTTAGAGTGTAGATACACATAATCAGAGCGTAGGTGCCAAGGTGCAGTCCAGCAGGCCAAATACTAATTATACAGGGTATGATAGAAAACCCTACATTGATGGATGTCTGTCAGAATTGTTGTAGAGTCCTCGTGAGTCACCAACACACACTTCTATCTAGAACCTGGAAGGGCGCAAAACAGAAAACGTGAGTGGGCAAAAACAAAGCTTTTCAAAACCATTTCTCTTTCCAAAAGTAATAACCCTTCACCGTAAAACCCGTACAGTTTCCCAGAAAATAAAAATACATACGTATATAAAAATCACGCTCGAGAGTAGTGAAAATCAAATATATGCCATGTCAAGTGTCCTCGTATCGAAATAAATAAGCTAGGTGAAATAAATCAATGTAAAATAATATGCCAGCTGGAGTCACCTAACGTGACCTGTACGACTGAACCTATAGCTCATCAGATATGCCTGCACATGAGTCGGAACCACCTATTATGGTCTGTACGACAGGGCTGGGTGCAAATAAGTATGCTCAAGTGCTACAATCTCGTGAAGGCTATGCGAATAATCGCGGGTCACCTATGAGTCAGAACCACCTAACGTGATATGTACGATAAGGTTGTGCACCAAACTTGGATCCAAGGTGAGCGTGCGATGCGGAAGGTGAACATCACGTGAAGGACTGTGCCCTGGCCACGGGCGGGAACACTAGCACCGGGGTGCAGGATAATGAGCTCTAAATGCATCTACGTATCACCACAACCAATGCATCCACTATCATCAATATACTTACCTGAAGCTTACCTGGGCATCCGCAACATCAAGCAACAATATGCATATCTATACTAATGCATACTCTAAAGCATAATGCAATTGACGTGGCATTTAAAATCGTAACTCCATTTAAAACAGATTTCTGGGAAAACGCAAAGCATATATATGTATATATAGAAAACCAAAAGCCCACTCATTGGTATGTATCGTAACCCCCGAGTCTCGCCTGATTGCACTTGTCCTTCGGAAACATCTCACCTATATGTGAAACCACTATTTTAACATTAATTTTAAGTACATAACCAAAACCGTGTAATAACTTATCATAAGTTGCTCAATTGGGGTGTTTGAATATACCATTGTGGCCTATTCAAGACTAGAAGCATTCCCATATTTTCAGAATAATTTTTCGACGTTCCACGCGCCCTCATGCCGGCCAAGGCACAGCAACACACGCCAGCCACGCGCAGGCATATGTCTGGCACACTGACGAAATCTTTAATGCCGTTAAGGAATATTCCGTTAAATAGCAGCATATACCATTAACTTTACCTGACGCCATTAGTATATTCCTTCAAAGTTGACGGAATATTCCCCTTCCTTCTCCGGTGGTTCACCGGATTTCGGCACCGATTGTCGGTGCGTCGCCGGAAAACTGAAAAAATCTTTAAACCTTAATATCTTCCTCGTTTTTCAACCAAATTTTACAAACTTTCTATCAATTTGAAGCTCTGAATGAGTAGAACATGTTCTTACCTTTTAGAGTCCTAAAACCGACGAGAAGTTGTCGGCAAATTCCTTGAAATTCCGGCAAAACGTGGAAACCCACAGTCGAGCTTATTTCAACGTTCAAACTTAACCAAAATTAGTCTAAAACGCTAAAGGAGTTGTATTAATACCTTTCTAAGTCTCAAAAACAAGTAAAACCTCGACGACCACGTCGAGGAAATAGGGTACTCCGTCGGAGCTTCTAAGTTCTCGGGTCCCTGTGAACTGTTCTTCGTCCCAAAAGTGTCACTAGACTCGTGGAGTCTCAAAGAATATGATGGTGACCTCCAATTGCTTGATCTGTGGGTTATTGATGGTGTTTGAAGGCTGGAGGAATCGGATCATACGGACGGAAGGAATTTTTGAGAGAGAGAGAGAGAGAGAGAAAGAAAGAACAAGGTTGCACATGTGTGTGTGGGGGGGGGGGGGGGGTTTACGGGGTTGGCCACCTAAAACAACCTCAAGCCCTGATTGGGCTACCAAACCCAAGATCCATACAATTAGATCAAACTAAAAGAACCAACCCAATTTCCCTTATTTCAACACAACATTTTCTCTACATACCCGACTCGGCCCTAACTTGCATCCGTGCTCTTGTAACGTCGAATACAACTTAATCACGTCAATGAAAAAATAATTGCAGACTATATACATACATCCATGTCACAAGGCCCACGAGAGTAAAATAGTCATTTCCACGCACTCGAGGATAAAATATATTTTAATTCGGGACGGGTCATCACAGTTTCCCACAGAAGATTGTTTTATCCAACTACTTAAAATGTCACAAAAACTGGGTTGCTGTCCCTACTGACCAGCCACCGAAAAATAATTATTAGACCAACTTACACTTATCTAAAGTCTACAAAATTTTTTATACAGATACTAGACACACAGAGCTAGAGTCCCACAAATATTTTGGATTTTTGGAGTTGATTTGCTATTTAAATTAAATTGAACAAAAACAGGACAGAAACAAATTTTAAATAGTTCACAAATTAAGAAAAACGAGTTAGGGGAATTGCTATCCACCACCAAATAATCATGCAAACATGTTATGTTTCATTCAAATTCCTTTTATTTCCGGATGAAGATGCTCAGGTTGGCTCACTGTTAGAACTCAACCTATTACTCTTTCTTATGTAGTATGTTAAGAGAATGACGTTTTCAACTTAACTTAGTCCCTAGCATGCAATCTAGAATGGCGTGTTCATAGATTTAACAAGTAGAAATCATTAAGAACGAAAAGAGTTTGAGTCATCACAAGGCATCGTAAGTACTGGCATTGTCTTACTTATCCTAGAAATTGGTTCACATGTTAATCGCTATTAACAAGTACTACTCTAGAACATATGTAGGTCCTCATTCGACAAGGGTAAGCACACACATATTCATACCACTAGAATCATAGGTATGCTTACTAAGTATGCTTTTGTAGAAAACACATAAAGAATTCATCAATGAGACAAGTACTGAACCAGTTTTCATCCATTCAGAAAAGTAATTTAAACGAAATGTCATAACAAACTTGCATATTCAGGGCTTCAAAACAGCCCCTAACTACTAAAAATTTAGTTACACATAATTCTCAAATTAAACCGAAAGAAAGACATGGGCTTAAGAAGATAAAATCGAAAGAAGAGAATGCGAAAATTTCCTCCTTTCTTTCCTTCCTTCCCCAACTCTGCTGCCTTGTCTTTTTTCCTTCCTTTCCGCTGCCACCTGCAGCCTTCTTTTTTTCTTTCTTTTCTATTTTTTTTTTTTTTCACTTTGCCACTGCAACCTGCAGCCTTTTTTTTCTTGCTTGCTGCCCCAATTTCTTCTCCATAACTCATCCCACTAACAACCATTTAGTGATGACAATAAGTGAGAGGAAATGGTAAAACAATTGTAACTCTTTAGGTAGCCTTTATGCCCATTACTCCCACTTAATCCTCATCTTTAATTGCATTTCCTCTCATATTTGAATAGGTGTCAGCTGGCTTGTTCTTGGCTGCATCAGTTTTGGCTGCTAGATTTATTGGGTTTATTGGTTTCAATGCTTTCTTGTCAGTTACAAATTGCTCAGCCTCTTGGGAACCTTTCATTGTTAAAATGGCCATAACTCCTTCTAGAGAAATGATATTAGCAATCTGTGAAATGCCCCAGAAAATAGACATCCGTAGCTTTTGAAGTATATAAGGCTCATTCTCTAATTCATTCTGAGCTGTTCGCAACTTGCTTCCAAAGTCAGCTGATCTGCACCGACAGTTTTGACAAATTTGTTACTTAAAATCCCACTTGTGCTATTTTTCTTTTCTTTGCTTGACAAATCCCACAAAACACAAAAGCAAAGTAAATAGCTCAAAGATATAAGGAACCAACTAAGAAAAGACAAGTGAATTTGATGTAAAATATATATAAATATGAGCTTATCATTTAACACAATAAGTATTCCAAAGGCTATTACATCAAATGAGTGGCTTTGTGGGCATACTTCCAACACCTAGATGCTTCATGTCAAACTCCTCGCTTAACATCTTCTTCAAGTCTTGAATTCTAGACTTGTCTTAACAAGCAATTAGCATGTCATCCACATATAACAATAGCAATATGATCATCCCATCTTGGAATACATGATGGTACACTCAACAGTCATATAACATCTTCTAAAATTGATTTTCAGCATGAATGAATCAAACCTCTTGTACCACTATCCTGGAGACTATTTCAGGCCATACAGGGACTTCCTTAGCTGACATACTATTGGAAATGTGCCCTAAAACTAATCATATGATGATACTTTATGGACATTTCACATGTCAAACTAATCTAGCTTAATATAAAGGGCAAAGATTATTGTTTTAAGCTGTCTCATATAAATGTTATATGCTTAAACAATAAGTCCAAGGAATATGTAATTGGGAGAATGTGATCTAAAGAAGTTAGATTCAAGAGACCATTCTCTTTTGTTTACATATCCTAAACGTTCCTGATCATAGGATTGCCAATTAGGCATTGATAGTCCGTTAAGATCAATATGTGCTATTTCTTCTCTTAGGGAGAGTGACTAGTCTCGAGTCATTGGTGTGACTGACACCAAAACAAGCATGTAGGTGCTCAATAGAGAATGAGTCCACTGAACACGATCAACGAGGAGTTCTCATTCTTATGTCACATGAGAACTCATGGTTGGGATAATGTAAAGTAGTCATTTGACCTAAGGCATCATAGTTGTCATGTGGTTAAGTCCTTGATCTTTGACTATGTCAAAGTCACACCGTCAGAGGGTGTCCATGACATAGTTGGGGTGAAGCCACTTAGCCACGGAGGCAAGTGAATGCACAACAAGGGATCTCTAGCCTTCAAATTATTTGAGGGAGAATACTTTATGATATGATTAAGAATCTTTGGCTAGAGTATGAATGAGATTTAGGAAGCGTTCCAAATCACATTCAAGGTAATCATATAAGTAAGAGAATCACATTGGACAGTAGACATGAATACACTATCAAACCAAACAATGTGGTTAAGAGTATTGTATTAGAGAAAGACCATATTGCATTGTAATCCTAAACTGAATAGGTTCTCCACCTCTTCTGATTAGCTTGGGTAGCCATGACATACTACTTGGTGTCACTCATGGTTTGTGGAAGCGCTAAAGGTGTAAAATCACTAAAGGGAGAATTGAAAGTATGTTTCAATTCACAATCGATTTGAAGAGTTTTAATTGCCCACTGCCTAACTAAAAGGAACCTAATGGATCGTTTACACCGTGTAAGGTAGAGATTGAAGAACCAATGGAGATGAGTAAGAATAATTAAATGGTTTAATTATTTATGGCTAGGATTAATTAATATGTTAATTAACCAAACGAATAAGTTCGTTATAGACCTCAGGTTAGTTTTGGGCCTTAAGGCCCAATGGGATTTGAATGTCAAGCCCAATAACTCAAGTTGTATGACAACTTGAATAATCAAAGGGCTTCAAAGCCCAATTAACTACAATAGCCGGCCACATTGGTGAGGGTAGCAAACTTGTGTTAATTGCAAGTTTGCCACTCCATTGTGAAGTGGTATAAAAGGAACTTTATAGCCATTTCATCATTAGGGTTTTCTAAGGGAAGAGAAGAGAACACAAAAGCTATCTCTTCTCTAATGAAGGCCGGCCACCCTAGGGAGAGATTACAAGCATCTATCTCTTCCTATGTCACTCATCTCTTCATCAATTCTCTCCTTGGTGTGGAGACTTAGAGGTTCTCTATTTTGGAACTTAGAGAATGCATTCATCCATCATCCTCCAAGAAATCCATGGAGCTAAGAAGTAAGGAATGAAGGCCCTTTCTCTTGGGTGATTAGCCTTTGCTTATGCAAAGAGGAATCAACAAAGGTATAAGATTTCTCAACTCACTTTGTTTTGAGTTGAGTCTTGGTTCACCATAACTACTAGGCTTTGAATTTCATGGATTAAGTTTTGTTTTTGAGTGCATACAAGCATGATTCCGCCT
The DNA here is from genome assembly GCF_963583255.1 of Pyrus communis. NCBI lineage: Eukaryota > Viridiplantae > Streptophyta > Magnoliopsida > Rosales > Rosaceae > Pyrus > Pyrus communis. The sequence continues at coordinate 15,540,663 of NC_084815.1, read as the reverse complement.
TTTAATTGATAATAGCATGCATAGATGTTGCTCAAATGAACTAGTTTTAACAAATATTTCCTTCGAGTGTTATCAGAGCCTAGGTCTAGTAGTTGGTGAATCCTTTTGGGTTTTGTAGTTCATAGTCTTTGATTTGAATGTTTTAATTGGTACAAGCTTTATTCTTGCTTCTTTAAATGTAAATTTTGCTTGAAAATTTGCCACCTCAAATGTTGTAGATATAGTTCATATGAGCATGAATTTTGGAGCTAAAATTTGGTGCCAAGTTTATGGGGAAATTCGGCCAAATCCAAAGGGTGGATTTTTGGGTTCATGTTTGTCTTGTTAAAAGTGTTTTAAAGTGACTTTTGGAACCCCCTAAGTACCCTAGTATGGTAGTATGTTATTTCCCTTAAGTTTGAGAGTTTTTGGGGTGTCTTTGGGTGAAAAATGTTCATGGGGCTTTTATGGGTTTTCATGGATGTTCTTCACTGTTCTTGTTATGTTCTTGGCAAGAACAAAAAGGTTGGGAATTTTGATTCAAAGTTTTTGGTTGTTTACATAATGTCTTGTTTAGTGATGGATGGTATGACTTTTTCAATAGGTGTGGACACCCATACCTATTTTCTTTCAACACCATACCCATCACCTTTCACTTTGTTGAAAAAATTTCAAAAGTATTATGACACCATTCTCACCTGCCAAAACTAGCCACCCCTATAATGGGGGTACTTTTGAGGCTTTTATGCAATTACATAAAGTTTTGATACTTTTGTGTATTTGCACTTTGGCCCGAAAGTTTGCATTTTTACTTAAAGGCCCAAAATGACCAAAGGACAAATTGTTTTGCTCCTTTAATGAAGTTTTTGCATTTGTTAAAATTTTTGGGTTCTAGTTGTAATTACATGAAGTAGTGGACTTTTGTGTTTTTTACAAAGTGACCTCAAAAGTCTGTATTTTGCAATATAGCCCAATGGTTGTGATTACTGCTTTTTGGCCTAAATTAGTTTAGAACAAAATAGTTTTGTATCTTTAAATGAGAATTGGATTTTTCATTTCATTTAGCTCCATCAAAATCAATTCTATGGATACAACCAAAAAAAAAAAAAAAAAACAAATGACAATGTTGCATTCAAGTTTAATTAGTTAAAGCGTTAATTAATTAAAGAAATGATGATTATGAACCTAAGCCTACGATAATTGAGCTATGTGAAAGGCCGTCTCTCAAATTTGTTTGAACCATGGGAATGTGCAGATTAGATTTTGGTTGTAATTTGATATGATCTAATGTTGTAAAAGAGCATAAGCTCTTCTTTACTTTGAAGTACTCCTTTCTTGTTTTATTTGATATGCATGAAATTGGAGTAGTAGGGTCCAACGCCCAATAAGAAAACATGCCTTAATGTGATTAAACACGTAACTAAAATCAATCATCATCCCTAGACCGAGATCCAGCACTAGGCTCATGTTGGATTGAATCAAAGGTTCATAGTCATCCTAAGGCCCTAAGGCAAAACTATATAGTCCATTAATGACTGCAAAGCTTATGTTAGTAGTACCATATACTCGTGCTTTAAAAACCATTTTACAAGCATAGTGGGAGTATCATATACTGCTAAATCAATTACGTGGACCAATGGTTGTAATAGGACCAAATTGTTTTAATAAGATTAAAATGCATGCTTATATATGGTGTGGTCTAAAAACCCTCAACCAAACCGTTATTAAGTTGATAAGCGTGAAAGTGCTTAAAATACTCTTTTGTGGCCTTCCACCGTGGTAGGCTCCAATTGTTTGTGACTCATACACCGACTTCACCCTATCATGGGGGAGTACAAAGTATGTGCTTACACTCAGGAGGAGTTCTATATGCATACATGATGTTGTGAAGGTAGGCAATGAGAATGATCAACATCGTATCATTGTGAGGTTGTTCTTGAACCCCTACCCGAACTTGCATGGTGGGAATGACTTAACTAAGTGCAATGGAGCCAACATCATATCATTGTGAGGTATCATTCTTTAGAGGCCAAAAAAGATGGGTATTTGCAAGAGATGCAAATGATTAAGCATACTCTCTCATTATTATTAATACTAGACAACATCAGGTGGGCTTGGTAATAGTGAGCCTCTCATACCCTACTAAGAGTTTCCTCCAAAAACTCTCGAATTCTGATGAGGGATATGGAATTTTCCAAAAATAGTGGGTAGTGCTTTTTTATTTAAAGATCCAGATCAAATAGCTTAAAATCAATCGATTTATATTCATTATGTATTTATTTATCGATATATTTGCAAATGCTGTCCAAAACTTGACAAAGAAAAGCCGAAGGCTTTAGTTTCCAGACTTGGTACCACAATCCCATAGATTGTCTTGAATGGATTGTATATGTACCTAAGTAGTCTCATCCTCACAATCTTCCTATTGATAATGTATCATTGGAAGAACATGTTAGATAAGTCTATCATAAAGTGGACAACACAAACAACCAATGCTTATTCATTTGTTGTATGAACAAAAGAACTTATGAAGATTAGCACAAAGACATGGATACTTTTAGTGTCATAGTTCTTTACTTAAAAATCGTTATATGAAGAAATAAGAGTTGCTTTGAACAACCCTTAGTCAATGCAAACACCAGTGCTTGTTGCTTTGTTAAATGAACAAGGAACTTGAGAAGTAAGCACAAGGGCAAGAACACACCTTTCGAAGGTGTTGTAAAATGTTCTTGAATAGTTCAAAACAATTGATCCTTCTACTTGAATGTTTGATTCCGTATTAGTGACTATGTTTTACAATCATTGTAAAAGTGTGGCTAATAAGAAGTAGAAGATTACTGAGAGAAGAGAAAGTACTTCACATTCGGAACGTGAATCAAATATAGATCTCTGCGAAAGCAGATAGTACTTACTTCTTTATATGAACTATCAAAGAAAATGGAAAACAATGATTGTCTTTACATTTCAATTTGAATAATGGAACTTAATTCCATCATTATAAGAGATGGATGAATGTTTTGTTTGATAAAACATTGTTCTTTATTAATGAATGATTGGATTATTGTAATATAATTGATTGTCTCTATAGTAGAGATGATGTGGTACTGTTAACTGTTTAGAATATAACGATGCCTAAAACCCAAAAGGTTGCAAGGTAGTGACTAATCCCACTGAGTTGTGACACCTCTAAAACATAAATTACAAGTTGGTCATAGATGGATGCTTTGGATCGTTTGATCCGGATCCAATGCCTTCTTGCTAAAATTGTATAGGGGCGAAATGTTCGAACCTTTATTCTTTTTGAAAAAGAAGAAAGAATCACAAAGTTGTTGAGGTTAATTCACTTAGATGTTAATGGCACTTGTCCACAACATAATACTACTCATGTTATATGACATTCACCGAAGATCGCTCTCGGTTGGACTATCGTTTATTTTGAATAAACACAAGTCCAAATACATTGCAAAAGGTTTCAAAGAATTCAATAATGTAAGTTGATGAGTAAGACGTCTAAATTATATACCTCCTTGGATTTGATCCAAGGAAAACTGACACTTTAGATGAGTTTCCTTGAAAGATATCAAGGAAAGAAGCATCATAAGATAATGGATTTCTCCATTGGGAGAAGAACAAATACGAATAAGATGTAGTTCGTTGGATGTTATCAATTACCCATATATAGGATATATACTTCTAAGACAATATGATTGTCAATTAGAAGATCTTCCAAAATTTTCATGACTCCATAGGATGTAGTTGGAAAGAAAGACAAGTCTTAATCGTGTTAAGATTTGGGGTTGTGTGCTAATAAGCAATATTTGTTTGAGAACACTCTTGTGGGATATCCTTAAATCAACTTTTGCATATCACTTCTATAAACCAACTAACAAATGTTGTTTGTTAAGTAGTTCATTGTAATCCTACAATAGGATTTGCCTAAGATAAAGCAAGTGAACGAGAGATAGAATTCAAAGAATGGGTTCTTTGAGAGACAAGATGATAATCAACAAATATAACAAACTAGTTCCTACACCACTAGCTCCATGGTAGTCAAGAAGGATCTATAAACCGTCTCAATTGAATGGTTTAAACTTTATGACTATGTCATAGAGTTACACCTCTTCATTCGAAAGAAATAAGAATGAAAATCCTTATGATTACATTGACTATATATACGACATATACTCAAGGAAATGGTATAGTACCATTTGACCCGAAATAGTGAAACTTTTATAGCTAATTGGTAGCTTAAGATGACTACAATCAAAGAGATTGGTTGACTTGGAAGAAACCATCTTTGACATAGTCTTGGTTTCTGTTAATTCGAAGATTGCTAACCACAACTAAAACATGATTCAATGTTTGGACATAACATGGGTTTCAGAAACCATTATCAAGATAGTCTTGATAATATATGTCTAAGACTAGGAATCACAAGACTTGTAAGTTGTAGAGATCCATCCATCAGGAATCTTAGCAAGCTAATATGAGCTATAAGCGTCCTATGAGAGAAAGATCAAATCGTTTGATTCCTCATAAGATGTAAATGAATCTTTTGTTTAATAGGTTTACAAAAGATTAGTGGGAGTTAATCATATTCCTAAATTTGAACATATATATGATATATTAATTTTAGGAATTCTTCTTCGTTAAAGTTATGACTTTAAACATTCTATAACGATAGAATGTATATGGGAGACATAGTCTATATACATGGGATGGAAATCTGTAATGATAGATTTCAAGATATAATTGGATTATCTCAATCCATATTGATAAACGACAGATGTAGGAAGTTTCTCGAATAATAAACTTTAAATGAAAGGGCAATTCCAGTCAGACTAGGAAATTGCTCTTCTAAAAGGGAATGTACCCTTTTGACTCCCAAAGAAGCATAAAGCATAAATAGAATCCTTTATGCATACGCAGAAAGGTGATTTACGTATTTCATATTGTATGAAAAACATTGATATGAGTTGTGCCAAGATTGGTACAAGACGATATCAGTGCAAGCCTAGGATCAGAACCATAGCAACTGTCAAGTGAGTCCTTAAGTATTTAAGAAATACTAAAGTATAGATTCCTTAAGAATGAGGAAGAATTAGAGTAATGCAATTGGAGCATAAATTTATTAGATTATGAATCTAATATCATATCCATCATTGGATGTCTTTACATTATGAATGAAGAAATAATAGGATATCTCTTTATTATGACTAAAGAGATATTTGGGTGGAAATGTTATAAGTAATGACTTTAATGTGTTGCATCATGCATGTAAAAATATATCGCCATGTAGAAGCTTACAACAATATTGTTTGGATGGGAAAGTTCATTTATGAACTCTCCATTCGGTTCCAACCAGAAAGTGTCTCTAGTGTACCGACACTACAACGCTAATGGGGCAATAGCTCAGGCTAGGGAATCAAGGTCTCATCAAGATCTGAACTCAAATGAGAAACTAAACCATAAGACTAAGAATCATGTGTAATGGTGACGTCGTTATTCTCAAGGTTGCTTCTATGGATAACATATAGATATCCATTGTCTAAGCCTACTACTTAACCATTTTTTAAATGAATTCAGAAGAGGTATCATCACTAATGACCAAGCTGATTGGCTCTAGTGCAAATGGGAGATTGTTGGAAATGTGCCCTAAAACCAATCATATGATGACACTTTCTGGACATTTCACATGCTAAACTAAACTAGTTTAATATAAATGGCAAAGATTATTGTTTTAAGCCGTCTCATATAAATGTTATATGCTTAAACGATAAGTCCAAGGAATATGTAATTTGGGAGAATGTGATCTAAAGAAATTAGATTCAAGAGACCAATCTCTTTCGTATACATATCCTAAACATTCTTGATCATAGGATTGCCAATTGGGCATTGACAGTCCATTAAGATCAGTACATGTTATATCTTCTCTAAGGGAGAGTGACTGGTCTCGAGTCATTGGTGTAACTGACACCAAGACAAGCATGTAGGTGCTCAATAGAGAATGAGTCCACTAAACATGATCAACGAGGAGTTCTCATACTCATGTCACATGAGAACTCATGGTTGAGATAATGCAAAGTAGTCATTTGACCTGAGGTATCATAGTTGTCTTGTGGTTAGGTCCTTGATCTTTGACTATGTCAAAATCACTCCGTCAGAGGGTGTCCACGACATAATTGGGGTTAAGCTACTTAGCCACGGAGGCAAGTAAATGTGCAATAAGGGATCTATAGCCTTCAAACCGTTTGAGGGAAAATACTCTATGATATGATTCATAATCTCTGGCCAAAGTATGAATGAGATTTAGGAAGCCGTTCCAAATCACATTCAAGGTAATCATATAAGTAAGAGAATCATATTAGATAGTAGACATGACTATACTATCAAACCAAATAATGTGGTCAAGAGTATTATATTAGAGAAATACCGTATTGCAATGTAATCCTAAACTCAATAGGTTATCCACCTCTTCTAATTAGCTTGGGTAGCCATGACGTACTACTAGGTGTCACTCATGGTTTGTGAAAGCCCTAAAGGTGTAAAATCACTAAAGGGATAATCGAAAGTATGTTTCAATTCACAATTGATTTGAAGAGTTCTAATCACTCACTGCCTCGCTAAAAGGAACCTAATGGATCGTACACCGTGTAAGGTAGAGATTGAAGAAACAACGGAGATGAGTAAGAATAATTAAATAGCTTAATTATTTATGGCTACGATTAATTAATATGTTAATTAATCAAACGAATAAGTTCATTATAAACCTCAAGTTAGTTTTGGGCCTCAAGGCCTAATGGGATTTGAATGTCAAGCCCAGTAACTCAAGTTGTATGACAACTTGAAAACACAAAGGGCTTCAAAGCCCAATTAACCTACAATGGCCGGCCATATTGGTGAGGGTAGCAAACTTATGTTAATTGCAAGTTTGCCACTCCATTGTGAGGTGGTATAAAAGGAACTTTATAGCCATTTCATCATTAGGGTTTTCTAAGAGAAGTGAAGAGAACACAAAAGATCTCTCTTCTCTAATGAAGGCCAGCCACCCTAAGGAGAGATTACAAGCATTTATCTCTTCCTAGGTCACTCATCTCTTCATCAATGATCTCCTTGGTGTGGAGACTTAGAGGTTCTCTATTTTGGGAACTTAGAGAATGCATTCATCCATCTTTCTCCAAGAAATCCATGAAGCTAAGAAGTAAGGAATGAAAGGCCTCTCTCTTGGGTGATTAGCCTTTGCTTATGCAAAAAGGAATCAACAAAGGTATAAGATTTATCAACTCACTTTGTTTTGAGTTGAGTCTTGGTTCACCATAACTACTAGGCTTTGAATTTCATGGTTTAAATTTTATTTTTGAGTGCATACAAGCATGATTCCGCCTTTTAATTGTTAATAGCATGCATAGATGTTGCTCAAATGAACTAGTTTTAACAAATATTTCCTTTACCTACTAGGTTCTCTTTCCCATATTCAACAAACCCTTTTGGTTGAGCTATGAAAATCGTCTCTTCCAAATCCCCATGAAGAAACGTTGTCTTCACATCCATCTGCTCAATCTTCATGTCATGCTGAGCTACCATAGCTAAAAGCAATCTGATAGAATTATGCTTAATTATAGGATAAAAGATCTCATCATATTCCACCTCTTCCTTTTGTGAGTACCCCTTAGCCATGAGCCTTTCTTTGAATCTCACGGCATCTTGCTCATGTAGTCCTTCCTTTTTCCTAAATACCCACTTGCATCCAACTAGCTTTCTGTCTTTGGGCTTAGAAACTAACTCCCAAACAGAGTTCTTGTAAAGAGACTCCATTTCTTCTGTCATAGCACTTATCCAACTATCTCACTCATCACTTGCTATAGCTTCTCGATAAGTAGTCGGATCTCCTTAACTAATGTTAAGAGCATAATTAACTTCATCTTGGTCAAACCCAAACCTGTCTGGAATGCAGGTAGATTGTTGGTTGGAGTTTAAACCCTTTGGGATGTCTGGCGGATTGGAGTGCGCTCAATCTACCCTGTTTCTTACTCCACCTGATTCCTAACTGGTGAACGATGTTGATGCTCTTCTTCTTCCTCAAAACCATTAGATTCGACCTCTTGCTTGATTTGCTTCACCTGAGCTTTTTCTTCATCTGAACTGATTAACAAAATCTTTGTTGCTTCAATTTCAATATCGGCATTATTCTCCCTACTGCTCTCGACTTTATACAGAGGCATGGTTGTCTCATCAAAGACAACATCTCGGCTGACAACCTTTTTCCTGTTGCTGATATCCTAAAGCTTGAAACCTTTAACTCCTTTCTCAAAACCTAAGAATATTCAATGTGTAGACTTCGGTTTAAGCTTGGACCTTTCATCACTTGGAATATGTGCATAAGCACTATAGTCAAACACCCTGAGCTTGGAATAGTCCACCGGCTTCTCAAACCATACATCTTCTGCACTTTTAAAACTAAGAACTGTATATGGTGATCTGTTAATCAAATAACTTGCATGATTAACAGCCTCTGCACAAAAACTATCAAGCAATCCTATATGAAATCGCATGCTCCTCTCTCTCCATGAGAGTTCAGTTCATCCTCTCAGCAGCTCCATTTTGTTGGGGATTCTTTTTTACTATGAAGTGCCTTATGATGCCTTTCGGCTTGCAGTAATCAGTAAACTCATTACTTGTATATTCACCTCCATTGTCACTTCTCAAGTACTTGATCTTTCTTCCAGTTTGATTCTTGATTTCTGTTTTCCATTCCTTGAACTTTGCAAAAACCTTGGATTTTTGCTTCATAAAATAAACCCAAACCTTCCTAGAAAAATCATCCATGAAAGTAACAAAATACTTGACTCCACCATTTGATTTAGTTGGTGTAGGGCCCCAAACATCTGAGTGAATATAGCTGAGCCGCTCCTTACTTCGGTTATCTACACCGTTACTTGCCTTTCTTTGCTTCCCAAGAACACAATATTCACAAAAGTCCAGTTTGCAAGATGACATGCCTTATTGGGTTGTAGGTCACCCCGCATTACCACTAGCGACCCTTTGGATACCCTAAGTCTTCCTTTTTTAGACTTGTACCCATAAACGGCCTCATCTAAAGTACCCACGGAAATCAAATTCTTTCTTAGTCTAAGGACATATCTAACGTTCCCCAAAGCTCGTATCATCCTATCAAACATTCTAATTTGAACAGTGTGGATTCCTCTTACAGGACGTGAAGAATCATCCCCCATTAAGACCTCCTCGTTGCTGACTTCTTTGTAAGTATCGAACCACTCGCTTACTGCACACATATGAAAAGTGCATCCGGTATCCAAAATCGAATTTGTGAAAGACTTGGAGCCTGATGTTACTAAAAGAAGCTCCTCATCACTCTCATGCTCGGTGACTTCACTAGCTAAACCTGAGCTTCCTTCCATCTTAGCTTTCTTCTTTTTCCAAATCTTGCAATTCTTCTTCTAATGATCGGCTAAACCACATTTGAAGCAACCTTCCTTTTTTTTCTTTTTTCTTCTTGGATTTTGACCTACCTCTGTTGCCAATTTTCTCTTCTTTTGTCTTTTCCCACCCCCTCTCCTTTCCTTTGACATAAAGGCCTTGAGAGCTTTCAGTTGCATCATCCAATTTAGCATATGACTGAAGAGATTGAATTACATCTTCAAGCTTCAGGGACTCTTTTCCAAACATTAGAGTTGTTCGAAAGTGTTTGAAAGACAAAGGTAAAGACCTCAGCAAGATGATAGCCATATCATTATCTTTGTAAGTTTCTTCAACCTTCTGAAGATTAGCTATGAAATTCTGGAACCTGCATACGTGCTCTTTAATATCACCTTCGTCTTCTAGTCGAAGCCAGAATAGTTCATCCTTTAGAAAAAGCTTATTAGACAAGGTTTTGCCCATATAAACATTCTCCAACTTTTCCCATGCTTCCTAGGTGGTCATCTTTTTGGTGATGTGTGACCGAAATGATCTTGTGAGATGGATCTCGATGGAACTCTTAGCCTTCTTGGGAACCTTAGTCCATGCTACTTCTATCATGTTTGCCGACTTCTCACCATTGAGTGCATCATCCAAATCCTACTGCATCAGTACGTTCTTCATCATCTTTTGACAGTTCGTGAAGTCATCCTTGCCGTGAAATAGCTTTAACGCAAGTCCTAGATTTGTATTCATCTTCCCTTTTGACATCATAGAACACCTTGAACCTAGCTCTTGATACCAATTGTTGAAAAATCGCACACTAGATCTTGTTCTTTAATGTAACCAACGGCAATAGACTAAAACTTAGCAAAATAGAGAAAACTAGAAAACACACAAGACTTATACTGGTTCGGTAGAACTTTTGCCTACGTCCAATTGTGATTTCTCTAGGTAGAGAAATCACCGCTCCTTTGATTAATAATAGAGATTACAGAACTTTTGCAAACCCTAGAACTAATCTCTCTCACTTGTCTCGGCTATCACAGTTTTTCCTCTCTAAAATTTAAGCCTTGCCGCACCCTATATATAGGCATAGGGTGCAATTTACATGTCCTTTATATATTATAATTCCTATTCTAAGTGGAATAGGAAATTAGACTTCCTTTCCAATTCCAAATAGACTTCTAGGATTTCTAATCTAAATTTAATAAGCAAACTAAAATTCTTTCCTAACCCTTTTAGGAGAAGAGTCGGTGCACCCTTTTTGTTTCCCTAAAACAATCCTAAACATAAAAGGACACTAATTGACGAGCCAAAACCTAACAAAATTATTCAATTCAATATTGTAGACTATGTTTTGACTATAGAGTTAAATTTCCTAATGCAAGAGGCAATCTTTTTATGTTATAAAACATACGCAGAATATTTGTGCTTCTTCATATTCTCATTGAGCTTTAATCAATCTTCTTAGTAATAGTTGTTATGTGTAAAAAGATTGAAATATGCTAATATAGCATAGTATTAATGGTAGCTGGCAAGGGTGTGATTAGTGATTTTTGTTTTTCATGTTACTAAGATTTAGATTAAATTGCTTGCAAATTGAATTATTTTGCAATTATTGTAATTAAATTGGGGGGAATTGACCTTTCTATTCTCCAAAGTCTTTGCTAGAAATTACATTCACCTAAATTTTGTGATATTATTTTTTATTTTTTTTGTCCATCTAACAGAGTTTTGTGATTGAAGTTTGTGTTGGGAAATGAAAGATTTTTTAAATTCTATTTTTATTTGTGTATGTGTGTGTTAAATTTTTGGGTTATGTGTGTGGATATTATTTGATTGAATGAGAAATTGATGTTTTTTAATCTTTTGTTTTATTTTGTAGGGTTTTAGCTAATAGGCAACCGGCTGCAAGGTAGAAGAAGAGGAAAGTGAGGTGTACGAATAAGCCGGAAAGGTAGGTGCAGGCGCTTCAAATCGCGCCAACCACCCTCTCAGCACAAGTCCTTCTTTTATAGGTACAATACCCGTTATTGATTGTTTTTCCTTCTTCGTTAATTGGAATCAAATTGTGGTTTATGATATTCTATCAATGGAAAAGTGAATCACACGCCACCCAAGCCTCTGTCAGTTCTAGAGATCTCAGTACGTATCTAAAATTTGCATAAGACACTGGTGGGAAAATGTATTGAACTTCAAGAAAGATAAAGGTGGTTTAAATTTCTAAACTTTCCAACGTGATCATCTGTAAAATGGCCTAAAAGATTATTAAACCCCAATGACAATGATTCTATTCTCTCCGAACTACAAACAGACAAACTCTCAAACATATCAGATATATCTTCGTTTAAATTGTTGTTTGACATATCAAGATCCTTCAACTTCGCCTCATTAATCCCAATTTTCAGCAAGATTTCCACCTCTCTGATTGAGATTTCTACAACAGTAATACTTGGGTGGGTGGTAAGATAAATCCTTTTCTGCTCCATTTGAAGCATCTTAACTACTTGGATTTGAATTACAACAATTTTCAAGGATTGCAGGTTCTCCAACAACCCATTTAGGTGGAGATTTGATTCCATATTGTTTACACATCTATCTTGAATGTTGTCTTGCAGAATCTGGTAGTTAATTCCAAGTTTACCATCTGATGTGCTATTAGATATTTTTTTTGTAAAATTAGATACTTTTTTATGAAGATTTTTCTTTACAATTCAGTAATTGGATTGCTACTTTAGCTGTATGAACTAAGTAAAAGTTTCAGGTTGTGGACTCTTAACTATTGAATCTCTACGGTTTCTTCTGTTTCGTCCAATTGTTGTCATTATTCCAATTGGGTAATTTTGGGTTTTTTACGATGTTTATTTGTTTACTGATCAATTAGGGGGTCTAGACTCTTGATTGCAGGTGAGGAAAACAGAGAGCCAGCAAACACCCAAAAACGTAAATTTGCCTTCCACTTCTTCTAAATGTAATTTTTCATATTTCTTTCGTGTTCTGATTTGTTCAATTTGTTGAATTTTGAAATCACTTGATGAAATAAAATTTCCGAAACATGTTAAGAGTGTAATTTTACGTGTTCGATTTGAGTTTTAAAACAACATTTACATTCAGTGTATCTTTTGTAACACCATCTTTTATATATTTTAAACATAATTTTTTGTATAATTTTTTATACTACAGCAACGATACCGCAGCAATGCTCGCGCAGCAACGTGCGGGCATAATTTGTAGTATAGGCCTAAAACTGTTGTTCAATGTGGTGAAAAAGGAGTGGGAATAGATTTCTTAATGACTTGCTTATAGTTTTGCTACTCCAAAGTTTTTGAAAGACGTACACTGTTCACACTTAAAATGAGCTCCCTCATAGATATGGTATTCGTGTCATGTTTTTTGTGTTCGTGTCACTTTCATGACATACCCCGATATATTAGTGAGTCATGTCGTACAACACTCCTTAAAGTAAACAGGTAACATGACCCGACCCGTTATCTGTTAAAGAAAAAATATTTTAAATCAATAAATAATGAAAATGAAAAACATAATTTGACCCCAAAAAAGTTGAAAAAGATGATACTAAATTTGTATACCACAAAATACTAAAAAGTTGAAAACATAATGCTAAATTTGTATACCACAAAAAAGTTGAAAACATATTACATACCCCAAAACAAGAGTCTAATGAAAAAACATTAGTACATTACCACAAAATACAAAATGTTCATGGATATGCAAAATGAATGAGTTGCATTTCACATTTAAGGAAACCTTGCACCTTTTTTTTTACAATAAAACCCTTCAATTTCATCAATCACCAAGGGAAATGATATTGGTTTATTTTGAGCTCCCTTTAAAACACTATTCATGAGGGTTTGTATGGTTTTAAAAAGTCAAACGACGATGTATCCATCCTTAAAGAGTAAAGGATTCGATCACTAGCATTTACATATTGTTTCACATTTTTCACACTTGTAAATAAATTATTATATTTTTTTAATGTGTTTAGTATTTTTAAATTACTTGATATTTTTATTTTTAACGTGTTTCATAATTTTTTAATCTCACTTTTTGCCTATAGTATACTATCAAAATAAATAAAACTTAAAATTTTTAAATTTATATAGAATAATAATACAATAATACATATTTTAATATATTTTAATATACAATATATACATATAGACTATAGCTATTGTATTTTATAGTAAGTTTTTTTAAGTAGTTTAAAATATTAAAATCATCAAAACAAACTTTTTGTTAACACGTCGAAACGGGGTTAGCCACATGTCACTCTCGTGTAAACATGTTAAGGACCCGTAATTAACGGGTTCTTATCGTGTGACCTGATAACGACCTGATTAGTTATCGTATCGATCCAAAACCAATATTTTCGTGTTGTTTACGTGTCGTGTTAACGGATCATGTAAGAAATTGTCAGGTCTACTCACCCTACCCCATTTTGTTTATTGAGTAAAGTCTCTTCCCTCCCTCATTTTATTAGACGCAACCAAAGTCCGATATGTAGCAAATATAATGGGAATTGTTATTAATACTCCAAATTTCTTGTTATGCAGTTCAAACTTTTTATATTTAGAAATAAAAATGCACTTGTGAGAAGTGCAAATTGAGACTTTTAGAATGCCAAAAATAATTCCCAAGATAGTCATATGGATTAAGTAGTGTCCCGCCAGCCGAATATCAGAAATTCCTCCAAATGAAATAAAATCCAAGTTGATGGTGCATATAAGCTCACCAATTATTTGAAAATAAGAGATGATACCATTCTAATCCATGTCCGTATACATAATAGCCTTAATTAATGAGATTAGTAACAATTTCATGTTCATCAACTTTGTTGACTTGCTACTCGCATCTTCCATCTGTAAAAAGCTAGACCTAAATAAAAGAAAACCTGCAAAGGCTAGGAAAATATAGTGATGATACAAATTTGATATACAACCAACCAAATGTTGCTTTCTCTAATGCATGGCTTCTGGTGAATCAGCAAGCACCGGTTACAGTATTAGAGTGACCATTAATATTGAACCAAGGACTTGGAAAATTGTCCAAAAATTGATCCGAAAACCAACCATCCATGACTGGTTCCAACTTTCTATCCAAATCCTCTAAGCTTGGGAATATTTCATCACTCACCATAGTACCCAACACGACATTTTCATTACTAATTTCATCCTCTTCCAACAATTTCGCTTCCTCTTTTACGATATTAATATCCGCGCTTTCCACAAACTCACGGTCATCTTCAATGGATGCGGCAAGATTAGGCGTAGCCAGAGAATTCGAACAACTACTACATTTGTCCTTGTTTTTAGATGAAGGGAACTTGCTTCTGGTGCTGCCAGCAAGAGAGTTTCGACGAGTTGGATGAACATGGTTGTGTTCTGCAGTATAGGTTATGATGAACGTTTCAGGATTGGAACAGCTCCTTTCTACTTGTTTTCTCGCTGAACATCCTTTTGAGCTGCTGCATCTGTAATAGCTCCTCGGATGTGGCGATCCCTTGATGGGTTTTTGCCCATACTTACGCCACGCCCACACATCCGAAAAGAGATCTTCTGCTTTAACCTCTTTCACAACCCTTTTGTTCTGATTCTTCCTGCTGAAATTAACATTTAAAAAACAAATTTAAAAAAAAAAAATTAAACATTTGGAAAACTTATAAATCTAGAATCATTAAGTCAAAATTAAAAAAAATAAAAAAAATAAAAAACAATTTTTAACCTCATTTATTTCTAACAAGTAAGATACTGATACTTGCAAGTTAATTAATTTCTTTAACCAATTGTCAACACTATGATTGTTTGTGTGATAGTATCTACCATATATGATTACTGAAATTGCTTGGGAGTTTAGCTTTTACTACATTTCTTAATTCAAGATCCTTCTTAATAACTAGAATCAAAGAATTATTAGTAGATTTGTTCCGAAAATAGGAATGGGCTAGGGTTATGAACTTATATAATCTGATGATCAGACTCAATTTCATGGTTATAATAAAGTTCATACCATACTAAACCAAAATAGGGTTAGATACATTCTAATTATGAGAAGGGGAAATTAGATAAATAACCAACCTTATTCTTTTACAAATAGGTGCTGATTCCTTCATGTTTTTTATCAGCTTGGGTGCTTCTGTGATGACTTCTTGGGGAACAGATATGGAGGAGGCAAGAATAGTTGGTGGGGATGTAATTTGATTAACTGCGTAAAAAGGCTTGTAAAGCTCCTCCAATTCATCTAAAGTAGTTGTGGCTTCAAAGGCCTGAGGAAAATAAGCTTGAAAAAGCTCGTCGTCTTCCTGAAGGCTTAAAGGAGCAAAGAAATATGGTATCTGGGATTCCTCCATGACTTCATCAATATCGGTATTGCACCCTCTTACCACAGCTTGCAAATCCCAGTTCTCCATGCATACAATATCTCAGAGAGAGAAAGAGAGAGAGAGAGAGAGAGGTTTGTAATAGCTAGGCAGCTGACTTTGGTTTGTAAAGAAATATGATGAGAAGAAATCTGCAAGGCTTGCTCCTATATATTAAGGAGGAGACTCAGATTGTCTGAAACCCAAAGTGCTTTCTCACTGGGTTGACTTTTGGACAAAGTCAAAAAACAAATTTGTGCACGCTATTTAACCATTTGACAACTGGGCACCTTTGACTTTTGGCATCACCAGCAGCCAATAAGGAACTAATTAAGAAATTATAGATGTCAAAACTGAGCGAGTACGTACGTTTTGTGTGGGGCGTATGTGCGACTGCGTTTAGTAGTTATCATCTCATATTTTCAGGAGCAATAATTTGGATTTTTTTTGGGATATCTACAAGCTCGTCACTCTTTCGTCTGTCGGCCGCGAAGGCTGACAAATTGGCATAAAATTTTGTTAACTTGCCTGTTATAAAGTGGGAATTTTCCACAAATACGAAAATTAAGCTTTTCTTTATGTGCAAGTTGCTGCCAATGCACCTCTCATAATTGAGTGAAATTCTTTTGGTTTTTCCGGTGAGATTGGGTGAAGTTCTTAATAAGTTAGTTTGCGAACTTTGTGTCATATCCATTTAGTACTATGTGCATATAATACAGACGGTTCGAGTTTTGAAATACATTATGTAGTGAGCCTAAAAGAATATGTCAAAAATATTTTCCATGATTCTAACAGTGTATACTATATGGTATCATTAGTAGAAAAAACTATTTATGCGATAGAATTTTGCTCGACAAAGTAAAATCCGTCGCGCAAAGACATTTTACACAAAAAAAAAATCTTTGTTTTGCACAACGAGAACTTTGCAACGCAACAATGTTTGCACGACCGAAAAAAGATGTTCATCGTGCAAAGCCAGTAAGAACACCGAGGGTGATTTTTTTTTGGAGCGAAAATAAATGCGCGACGAAGATTTTCCCGGGAAACCTTTGCTTGACAAAGTCTTCATCGTGCAAAGCTCGTTCAATTTTTGGGGCAGAGCATTCAACGCATGGGAATTAGAGGAACATTTGCGCGACAAAGGCTTCATCACACAAGTTACAATCAGTTTTGAGTCAGACCATTCAGTGCATGTGAATCAAAGGAATCTACATTGTATATAGTGCGGGTCTTTGTGCGACAAAGCCTTCGTCGCGCAAAGGCTCTAACCTTCCTATAAATATGCGATTCTGTTCTCCTTGTTTTTCATAATTTTGTTCTCCTTATTATTCACAATTCTGTTCCTTTTAGGATGGAGGATAAAAATAAGGATCAGAGCATGCTTGCCAACCCGTATGATTTGAGGCAACATGTGGAATTCACGTATGCGATTGGTGTAGCCATGCGAAATAATTGTCCTACTGCTGAGTGGCGTTCTTGGAAATATATGCCCAAGAATGTGAAGAATGCGGTGATGGATAAATTATTAGTAAGTATACTGTTAATAGATCAATAATTAATTTTGTGAAATTTTTCGTTATATGTTGGAATTAATTATTTGCATATATGTGTAACAGTGTAAGTATACTCTTGATGACGATACGAACGAAGAGTTGATGAAGTTGATGGAGGTGGGGTTGAAGGGACGGTACAAGTGGTGTCGTTATGACGTCGAGCAGAATGGAGGACCATTGAAATAATAGTTTTAAATTTATGTTTTTTAGGACAATATTTAAATTTAAGGTTTTTTTGATAAGTTATGTATTTGGACTTAATTAGGCTTTAATTCATGTTTAGTTGTTTAAATAATTGAATAGAATATAATATTAATTTATTTAAGGTTTTAATTATTTTTAGAATAACTATTATAACTAAAAATTTGTTTGTAATTATGAAATTTACGTAAACATAGTTGTTTAAATAATTGAATGGAATATAATATCAATTGATTTAAGGTTTTAATTATTTTTAGAATAAATATTATAACTGAAAATTTGTTTGTAATTATGAACTTTACGTAAATATAGATATCCATGTTTACATAAACTTCATAATTACAATCGATCACATTTGTCGCTAAAACATTTGTGCGACAAAGGATGTCATTGTGCAAAACCTTGCGCGACAAAGCTTTCGTCGCACAAATGGCGTTCAGTTTTAGGTCAGCGTATTTGGTGCATCTGAATCAAAGAAATCAATACCTTATTTACTGCAAATGTTTGCACGACAAAGTCTTCGTCGCACAAAGTCCCTAACCTTCCTATAAATGTGCGCTTTTGTTCTCCTATTCTTCACAATTTGTTTAGGAAATGCTTACCAAGTCTGCAAATTATAATCAATTCGTTCTTTGATTGTTGGTACGATGGCCGACAGTGGTGCGCGTTCTTCAAAGACAACGGATGGCGAAGGTTACGGAAAAGATTTGTGTTGTAATTTTGCATTTTGTATAAATTTTTTATTTAGCTTTAGTATTATGAGAATATATTTTGTTGATAGACAAGAAGAAATTTATTGCGGTACGGGTCCGACACACTTATGGCCATAACCGTTACCGAATCACTGCTGACGAAGTAATAAGGGTTGTGAAGTCAGAACAACGTGCCAGCTTTTGGTCTGATGTTGGAGCATTGGTGCGCACCAAATGTGCTTCAGATTGGGAGTCTCGGAGAGCCATCCCCGAGGAGCTAAAGATGCACATGATTTATGAGTTAGCTGTATGCGTTAATTTTATTAGTTAAATAATAATGTTTGTTAAATATAATATAATAGTGAGCTTGTAATTTATTAATTTTTGCATGACAGCCTAATTGGGACATTGACAAAAGTGATCCAAATCTAATGAAGGCTATCGACAACATGTTCAAGTCGTTTTCCAGGAGTGGAAGTTTGACAATCAAAGCACGGTAGAACTACCGGCGGATGAGTAGAATGGGGTTTTTTATTTTTATTTTATTACTTATTTAATAATTATACCTGAATTTTAAGTTTTTTTAGGATGAAGAGCTTAATTAAATATGTACTTAATGTTTATTATGAATAAAATTAATGCATTTTAATAAAGGGAATTGTTATTAGCACTCCAAAAATCACATTCTACACTCCAAACTTTCTATATTAGGAAAGAAAAATATACTTGTGAGGAGTGTAGAATGAGATTTTTGGAGCGTCAATAACACTTCCCTTAATAAATATGTATATTAATTAATTATGCACAAATGGTATAATGAAATAAGTTCTTTATTTATTAAGTATTTATGTGGTTTGAAAAAAATTGAAGAGTGAATGGAAAAATAAAATGTTTTTTTCAAAAAACGAACGTTAAAAAAAAATAAAAAAAAGTAATGCGCGACGAACTATGGTTCATGTGACATCTCGTCCCGAAATTATTTAAAACGCACGTGTGAAATGACCCTTTTACCCCTAGCTTGTGTTCGTTATATTTTTGGTTGCTTGGTGTGGTGTTGGCAGGTGCTGGGCCACACACACACTCTCACTATCTCTATCTCTTTCTCTGTCTTTTTCCCTATCTCTCTCTCTCCCGAGCTCTCTTCTTTCTTCTTCTTCCTTCGAACTCGTACGGACACACACACAACTACACTAAATCATCACAGATCGAGGAAACTAAGGGCACAGTCGAGATCGTGAAGTTCGTGGAAGCACAATCGTACCATTTTCAGGTAAGAAATCCGTCGTTTTCACGTCGATTCGACAATGGCAGATTTGTGTACTGTTCATGCAAACATTAATCTAGCACATTTTTGGAATTTTGAAGCTCGTAGATGTCTTAGTGAGGTTCCCAGGAGTCCCGAAGTAACTCGTTGGACAAATTTGGACGTCGGAATAGCCTGGTTCAAAGTTGGCCGGTTTTGGTTTGTGTGGACAGGTATGATCTAGTGGTTTTTAGCCCTTAAAATTTGTTTGGACGTGTTCTACTAGTCTAGGGCTTCAATTTGGTGTTAAAATCGTGAAAAATGGTTGAGAATCGAGCGAGAAAACACGAGTTGTAGGTTTCCCAGTTTTTCGGCGCCGGCGACGGCACCGGAGGTTCGCCGGGGAAGGAGACGGAATATTCCGTCAG
Organism: Pyrus communis; assembly: GCF_963583255.1. Taxonomy (NCBI): domain Eukaryota; kingdom Viridiplantae; phylum Streptophyta; class Magnoliopsida; order Rosales; family Rosaceae; genus Pyrus; species Pyrus communis. Next base: position 15,520,771 of record NC_084815.1, on the reverse strand, counting down.
ACTTGACAGAATATTCCTGACGCCGTTGACGGAATCTATTAGAAATAACGGAATATTCCTCACGGCGTCGATTGACGCCGTCAGCGTGCCAGGCACGTGCGTGCGCGTGGCCGGCGCGTGCGGTTGTGTAGAGCACGTTGGTATATTCAATTGTCCATTTTGAGCAATGTATGAGAAGTTATTACGAGAAGTTGCTTATGTGCTTTAAAGTTAACGTTTTTATAGTTATTTCGCATATAGGTGATACGTACCCCGAGGACGAGCGTGGTCACTTGAGGCAAGGGGGCTACGACCCTTCCACTTACCAGTGAGTGGGCTTTTGGTTTTCCGTATATACCTATATACATTTATATTCCCAGAAATGGTTTAAAAAGGGTTATTTGTGTTATGCCATGCACCATATTATCATCATCACATACATTAGTAGTTGCATATATATACACATATGCATATTGGGTGTTGTGGACGCACAGGTAAGTGCCAGGTAAGTGTTGTTCATATTTACATTCAGTAGAAGTTTGAGATGCTTAGAGAGCTCATAACCTGCACCCCCGGTGTTAGTGCTCCCGCTCAGAGTAGGGCACAGTCCTTCACGTGATGTTCACCTCCCGCACCACACGCTCAGCTTGGATCCAAGTTAGGTGCACAGTCTTGTCGTACAGACCACTTTAGGTGGTTCCGACTCGTAGGTGACCCGCGATTATTCGCACAGCCTTCACGTGATCGTAGCACTAGAGCGTACATATGTATTACACCCAGGCCTGTCGTACAGACCACTTTAGGTGGTTCCGACTCGTGGGAAGGTTCAGTTATTGAGTTTGAGATTTGAGCTCTATATGCAGCCGTACAGGTCACGTTAGGTGACTCCGGCTGCCAGATTATTTGTTATTGATATGATTTATACCTGAGCACTTGCATTTCATTATGAGGTTCCGACATGGCATATTTTTTTTAGCATGATTGGCATACCCTTGAGCATGTTTGGCACATCTATATACATACGTATATATGTTTATTTTCTAGGAAGTATACATGTTTTACGGCGAGGGGTTAGAATGTATTTTACTAATTGGTTTTCAAAGAGCTTTGTTTTTGCCCACTCACGCTTTTGTTTTGCGCCCCTCCAGGTTCTAGTTGCTTAGCAGTTTCGATGGTCTCCCAGAGGGTTCTTCCGACTTTTCTGACAGATACTCACCAGCGTAGGGTCACCTTCGGGTGTACTTTTATCGTAACTTTTCTTTTGGACTGCTGTAGTCTTGCTCTGAATTTGTATTACACTTACGCTAGCACTTGTTTTAGTACTTTGTATGCTAGTTTTTAATTATTCGTACTTTTATATTACTACTCTATTAGCTTCCGCACGTGCACATGGTTACGTCACCTTCGTGTGACGGCCAGCACGCCCTGATCTCGGTCGGGGTGTGTCAATTCATCACACAATGTGTTATAAAAACACAACAAAGCGTAGTTGGATGGCACCAAAAAGTTAAAGTGCAAAGTTTTTCACTTTACTGAACTTAACCCGAATGCAGAAGGGCAGAAGCTACAAAACAATTGCAGCAGCTGCCTTTCCTCTGCTGGAATTTCCAGCCGTCGAGATTGTCATTTGTCTTGGAGGTATAATTATTCTTAACTAACTTATTTAATTTCCATTCATTTAAATTGTGTTGTATGTAGTTTATAGGTATTGTGAGTTTACGTATTTGTATGCAAACATTTTTGTATGGATGTACAAAAAATGGTTTGCAATGTTCATATGAGCTTAGTTTCTTGTTTGAGAATTAGTTGGATTTCGCAAATGGATGTAAAAGCATGACTGTCATCCAATTAATTCTTGAATTGTCCCAAAATTTTGGGCAGTTGGAGAATGCATAGTTACATGTTTACAATTATTCTCAGTCTAAGGAATTGTTTATTCTATTTTTTCTTTAGGGATAAAAATGTTGTATGCCCAAAAGTGTTTGAAGATTATTGATTTGATAATATGTTGGTTTTAACCTTGTCATGGCATGCATTTGATAATTAGTTGGAATTAATTTCATCATGTCATTTTAAGAATGCTTTTGCTCTAAGTTCTCATTTTATTTGGTGGCTGGCAAATGAGCTTTGTGTTTAACCATAGTTATCCCATTCGCTCAGACATTGAGCAACTATATTACACATTCTAGCCTCATTCACATTTGCATTACACATGTTAGGTATGCAACAAGTTTTGTAACTGTCATGGTACTAGTTGCTATTAGTTTGTTCAAGTTTAGTAACTATCTTCCATTCATAATTTGTACAAGTTTTGTAACTTAGGAATGTATTTGGAACTTTGTTTACAATTTTATTTATTTATTTCCTATTTGATCATTAAGACCTTCAAGGATTTTTCATGACAAACGTGAGTTTTCTCTCAATTATTCTTAGTGGATTCTAGGGTTTGCTAATGGATTCTACCTTGAGGTTATCATTCGATTTCCCTTCAATATATTTGTTGCATCATATATGTCACTATAGATGGGTCAATTTGTATGTTTGTTTTTATGAATAAACTTGTTCCTTGCAATACTCTTTTTTATTCCTATCTCATGTTTTCATTCACCTTATCTGTGTGAAATGAAATGCATATAATAAGATGATATCTGAACAGATTCATGATTGTTTTTTTCTTTTTCGAACTTTGTCTACAATTGCTCAACAAAACTTGATTCATATGTGGAGATGTGGGTTGTCTGCCCCTCCATTTGTCCAAGTCATGAATATGATACATAAGTACACACACACGTATATTCATCCTACCTTCAGCTAGAATAAGTACATGCTTGCCCTCTTCCATCATTCATCGATTCCTTACAAGTTGCATTGTCTTGCAAACTGTTTTGTCCTTTTAAATTTTCTTTTTCATGTTTATCATATAGGTTTTCATAAGGCATGTAAATAGATTATAGATATAGGCATGTGGGATACTATAAATGCTCCTATAGTGCATGAATACATAGTTTGCGATTGTATGGGTAATTTGATAATTCGATTCCTTCTTTAATGGTATTAATGAAATTAAAGATATATCTTATTTTGCTTCAAGGTTAGGATATTTTTTAGTATATCCAAACCATACTAAAGTAGTGGAATGTAACTTTTCTATTAATTGTTTTTGTAGATGTCGAACTTAATATCAAACCGGTAGGCAGCTAGTAGGGGTAGTCAGACACCTTCTCCAAAAGATAGTGTTGTTGCCACCTCCACACCTGATATGGGCATGACAGGTGTCCCTCAGGTCATGCCTTTGGGGCCAACGGTGTCTACAACTTCTGCATCATCGACTTCTTCAGTGACGCATCCTGTACGTTAGCCTGGCGGACTCATCGACGGGCCCAGAGTTCTGAGGAAGCTCAACAGTCTGGTTAGGCTTCCTCTGTCCATAGAGAAGGGTCCCATACAGGTAAGCTTGCTTTGTCTATTGATAAGCTTGCTTTTGGTTTCATGATGGTCAAAGCAACATTGACATTAGTCTATAGGCATGCTTGAACCTTCAAAACTGTCACATTCCCATTAATTAGAACGAACTTACCCAGAACTTCACTTTGAGTGCTTTGCCTCTATTGTTGTCAGTTCGTGTAATCCCACAAACATATGTTTGCTATATTAGTAGAATCATTACTGTAAACAATTTAAGTTGGCACACTTGGCCTTGGAAGCCAAAACTTGTTGTAGACTCGTAGTGTGAAGTCGTATCAATAAGTTGTAAATTTTGTTTTAACGTCCCCAATTGGTATAAATTGTTTGAATTGTTGGGTGGATGTATTTTTTTTTTTTTGTTGTTATATTGTCAACAGGTTTTAGGAAATGTTATAGTTTTAGGGGAGGTTCTGCTGAATATTCAGTAGAAAATAGAATTCATCTAATGTTTACTTTGTTTGTTTGGTAGTTCAAAAAGAAAAAAAAACGAAAGGCCCTTGCAGACTACTTAAGACATCACAGACCACTCGCACCATGACCGAGAAGATTACCATTACATGGGATCCTTGACATCATGTGGCTACAACAAAGGAGCAGCACAGTGCGTTGGCCACCGACATTGGCTCGATTATCAAGAACCATTGCCCCCTCATGTGGGAGTCATGGAAAGTAATCCCACTTGAAGTCAAGGAAGTCGTTCTTCATGAATTATCGGTAAGTATTTTCAACCTTAAATACTAAATTTTTATTAAAGTATACAAAGATTTTAAATTTTAAATACTATTTATTTGTTGAGTTTTGTAGCATCACTATAAGCTCTCCAACCTCGATGCCAATCAAATGCAGTACATCAACGACCTTTGCTCTGATAGGTTCACTCAATGGAAGAGCAACCTCCACAAGCATTATGAGCTATATGACGGTCCGAAGGTCGCTCTAGCAGTTATGTGCCCAATAGAGTTGGCGGATCGCCGGGATGAATGGGAGTGGCTCTGTAGCCATTTTCAAGACGAGAAATACCTCGTACATATAAAATTTTCATTTTTTCATTCATTTGTTATAAATATCTAAACTAACACATTTTTTTTAATTCAACGGAAAAAAGTGAACGCAAACTCAATTAATCGGTTGAAGAAAAAACTTCACCGATTTGGCTCACAACACTTCTCTTATAGGTTGGAGGACTGACCTAAGGTAACCGTATATTTATTTTAAGTTTTCAATCTGTTTACTCTTTATTACACAATTGGTAATCTATGTTAACACTTCTTAAATTTTTTCAGGGGGTGTAAGTTTCTTGAAATTGACATGTTCAAGGAGGTGTACGTTTGGCCCAGGGATAAGATGACGGAGCAGCTTTATGTAAGTTATTTCAATTTTTTAATATTCAATTAGTATTAATATTAATTACATCTATATTCAAATTAATTAATTTATTTCATTTTTCTAGTCCACCATGCATGGTAGAGAAGGACTAGATCGTTCTGGAGGAGGTGGCTTCCCATCTTCCCCTAGAGACCCCAATCAAGGAGGTGTTTCCCCTTAAGGATGCTGGTTTTCAAATCATGACAAACACACTCGATCAGACCCTTGGTCATCGGCCTAGGAAAGTTCACCGGGGGCATGGGAAAGCCCGTCTTCAGGACCCGTCTACCTCATCCTCCAGGCAGAGAACAGAAGAGGTCGAAACGCTAACATTTGAAGTGGCAGACCTAAAGGAGTGGATTGCCGCCCAACAGTCTCAGATTGCGGCCCAAAACAATTGGATGAACCAAATTTGTCGCGCACTTCAAATCTCTGGCATTCAAATGTAGTTTGTTTAATTTTTTTTTTTTTTTTTTCAAGAGTGGCCATTGGAATTTCTGCCTCTTATCTTAATATTCACTCATCAGATGGATGTTATTTATTGGAATATAGTAAACTTTTCATAATAAATGTGCTACGAATAGCATCATTATTTTCTTACAAATTATTGTTCGATGAAACAAGATAAGCTACAGATTACTGTGTATAAAAAAAATTAAAATTTAAAAAAATTGTAGCTATTGTGCTTTAAAAATAATCAGTTGTAAAATAAAACAAATGAGCTTCTAATAAATTGTATTTTAAAAGTGTTTGGAGTATGAAAAGTTGTGCGAAAATGTTTGGTAAATCTTAATGTAAAAGTGATATAATTGTATATAATAATAAAAAGTAAGGGTGGTGATGACGACAGCGATGTCTTGGGCAGTGCTGGTAGCACCAATGGGGGGGGAGGTCCGTGGGTAGTACCAATAGTGGGATGTGGTGGTGGCGGTTGTGGTCGTGGTGACAGTGGAGCCAATGATGTCGGTGGTGGCAGTTGTGGTTGTGGTGGTAGTGGTGGGGTTGTGGTTAAGGCGGTGGTGGTATAAGGTTAAAATTTATGTAGAATGATAAATAATGTCATTTAAAAAAAAAAAACAAACAAACAAACAAATGAAGAGATTACATGAATTGAAAATATTCATTAAAGGCTCAACTCAGCTTTTTACAAAGGATAAATATTGATAAATTTTTCACTAAAAGGATTTACAGTAGACAAACTCATGGACTACTTTGCCGATTTTTATTGTCAATAACTAAAGTTGAGAGTTAAGATAATCTCAATAATCATTTTGGATAAAAAGTCCTCTCTTTTTTCAAAATTATTTAGGTCTAATGGGAAGTGAACACGCAGTACACGCAAACACGATACGTCCCGAAGTCATCAAAACAAGAAAATTAAGCCACTGCTCACAACTTGTAGCAGCACTGTGATACGTATACACGCGCCTTCCAGGCAACAGGCATGGGCGTTCGAGTATCAATCATACAAAAGATCTCCACAAAGTAACAAGAGACTGATGGACGACAGAAAAGAAATAGCATGCAGAAAGAGAGATAGTCTTATCACTAATTCATCAGTCAACAAAAAAGGCAATAAAACTGTATTTTAATTGCTTTAAAGAGCATCTCTCCAAGTGATATGGCTAGTAGCAACTGGCTAATATGACGTTAAGCGGAGGGAAGATAGCTCGAGAATATTGGCTACTTGTAATTTGGACCACCATCACCGATTCACTGTATATGACCACCGTCAGGATCATATCATTTCATTGTTACGAAATTCTACTTTTCGCTTTTATTATATATCATACAGGGTCATCCTTTTCCAACCAAACTACCAGCTACCCAGGAAGTTACGAATTTAGTTCGAAATACCGCTCTTGGTTTTGGGGTTCGTGGACTATATTTACGCGTATCACGCGGGATTGGAAGGACCAAAGGACGCTCGCTGGGATTTGAGAAACCCTAGTTTGAACTGGTCTTTGTTCTTATCTAATAATATGTACCACTATACTACTATATATAATAATGAATGATGATAAATTGTTATGAATGTAGTAAGATCTTTTCTTTGTTTGGATAATTTAAGATCGATAACAGCGGGTAATAATAAAACGGCTAAGCAATACAATGTCCTTGTATTGTATTGTATGGATCATATATATATATATATATATATATATATATATATATATTATTAAGGTTTCTTTTTTTATCTACACTTATTGAAACATCCAAGCATTATTGAATGCATCCACATATTAATGAATATACTTTACATCTACTTTTTAATTACAACTTATCTAAATACATCCCACATCCTTTCTTATATTGTCCTTACACTCCTCACTCTTAAGATACACCGTACATTGTTTACTTACACACCACATCAACCTTGCCTAATCCGTATTTGTCCGTCTGTTTCAAAACAAAAATAATAATAAAACTTAAAGAAAAATCCATAATATGGAGAACTACAAGTCGAAGAACTCCAGTCAATGAACATCATTCCTCACATATAAAACCGGAAGAGCTCGAAAGGGAATGAAGTATAGAAATTTCGACTTTACAGATAAAATTAGTTTGTAAGTAAAGAGTCTTTCCCGACGAAAAAAATCATCGGCCATTTCACCTTTCTAGACAATTTTTTATATTTCATCAGCTCAGTTTTAAGGCAACAAATCTCAACCATCAAACTGTACCGTCACCATGATAACTTTCGACAAAATAATTTGTCGACAAAGGTATTTGTCAGTAGAGGATGTTTCAAGCCTTCAAAATGCATCATTTTGCCAACAAGAGATGTTGCCGACAAAGATATTTCGTCAAGACAGTTGTCCTCTACCGACAAAATTAACTTCGTCGGCTGAGACTTTTAATTTATAGAAAATAATAATAAATTGAAAAATACAAAAATTGTTTCAAAAATAATGCTTCACTGATAGGTAATGAAAAAAATGTATCAGTACAATGGTTATACAAAAGTATTCTATTATACAATACAATTATCCTATCCTACTCTCATTCCTCAATAATATCCTGCAAAAGTTATACAATTGGTAATTATTATACATGAAACATAAGAAAAAGCATCATTAGCATGAAGAAAATGCATTAAATAGATTTGACACAAGAAGCTGTTAAAAATTAGAAAATGGGGAAGGACTGCAATAACACCATAATATTACAATAAACAATGACTGCTGAACCAATTTGTCAACAATAAACCGTGAAAGTTTGCAGCAATAAAGTACAAACTAAAAGTGAATGATTAGATTTTGACTTCTTTTTTTTTTCCTACTGCTGATGCCCAATATTAAAAAGGAAAATTTAAATGACTGAATATAGAAATGTTCAAGACACTGAGCATGAATGAATTATATCAAAGCCATTAGGCCGAAACGAATAAAATTAGTATAAAAACAAGACCGTACTCGTCCCGAAAGAAAATGCTAAATGTAAAGAGAAGAAAAGGACCCACACAAAAACACTCAGAAAGAAATACAATTTAAACAACGATGAAGATATTGGAGGGGGACTCGAGTCTCTGTGCCCACTGATCTATGCATCCTCTTACTTCCCCTGCCTTCTTCTTCCTCTTCCTCATCTCCCTCCACATTCACCATCCACTCTTCCTTTCCCTCTCATAGAAGCAGCAAAAGAGAGGCTATCTTGTAGTTGTTCAAAGGATATTGCACCCCATGAATAACTGTTGAACCTATCTATGACCTCTACAAGATGGGAGTAGCCTAGGTTCACAGCCACATTACTCTTCGCCCTTATCAAGACAATCTCGGCGAAGTATACCAGCCCCATCTGCAACGCATCATCCTCATTTCCGCATTCTTTAAAAGCCCTTTCAAGCTTAACAAAAGTCACCGAAATCTTTTTGCTCATTTTCTTGAAGACAGTCTTCACTTTACCTTTGCCCTTCCTACACTTACCCTTGCTACTCTCTCCAACGAAACCAAATTTCTCATGATCATGCTAAATCAAAAGCCTAATGTCGGAAGGCTCAACCTGATAGGAGCATATTTATGCAACTTTGTTAGTCTATTTCCTTGCATTTACTTGGTTAGTTTCTATTTATTATAGTGATTTAAGCTATTTTCGTGTGTTTGTAGGTCCAATTGACTAAAGTGGCAAGAAAGTGCAATTTGGAGCAGTTTTGGGCTTGGAATGGATAGCACATGCATGGAGCAAGGTGGATGGATGAAATTGAAGTTCAGGAAAGGCTAAGAATCTACTAAAGAGATGGAAGAAATTAATTCAAGACTTGGAAGAAAATGAATCAGCTACAAAGAAGGAAACATGAGTCAAACTTCCTTATGTTGACTTAGTCAATCCCAATCTTTTCCTACTTAAATTCCAGCTGTTGGGGGGTTCCTAATTAATTTAGGACACTTAAATATAAGTTCTAGAAACCCTAACCCCAGTCAAAGAGGGATGCCTCACCTTTACCTTCTTTTCCCTTTCCCTTGCCATGCAAGGCATCACCTTTCCTAGTTCCCATTCCTTGCCGCACCGTTCATTCCCTTTTCTCTCTTGGATTTTGATTTAATTACCCTTTTTCCTTGAGGATTTAGAGTCCAAATCTTTCCTAAAACATTTAATTAATGCCATGCCTTTTTCCTAAACTATATACACAATCTGCCACACAAAAAGGGAGAGATCCATTCACAACCATTCATTCATCCATCTTTCACCACCATCCAACCTATCCATCCATCCATCCATCCTTCACCAGATTTCATACACAACCACCTTGTGCCGCAGCAAAAAAGAAGAAGAGAGGATAGCTTGGAGTCGTGCCTGCCATTCAAGATTGTTGGATTGTTGGAGCGTTTCTAGGTGTATTCAATCTTTTGTTTTCAATGTTTAATTAAGTTTTCTTTGTTTTGCTATGAACATGAGGAGCTAAACTCATTTTGGCTAGAGGAGACATTGAAACCATGATTATATTTGCAATATTAGAATTGATTACTTCCAGTTGTGATGAATGCAATTTGCTTAACTGCTTCATTGATAACTTATTCTTGTATGTTGATTAAGGGTGCACACTTAGTTTGCATGCATGAATTTGATGCTAGAATATAAGAGAGTTTCACATAATCGTTATGAACTTATATTCATAAGTAGTGGAGGTTGCTAGTCACAATCGTGTTAAGTAAATTCCTGGCAGGAGTATCATGATGTTCATAGTTATGAATGCCTTGTCAATGCTTATGATTTTCACAAAGCTTAATGATCTTTGATTGTATCTCTATTATGTTGTTCATGTAGGGAACTATTGAAGAATAATTTGGTTGCCGATGCGTATTCCATCCAATTCAATGACGTAAGGAAAATCTGAGGGTTAATTAGTGCTATTCACGGTTAATCTAGGGTATTGAGGTTCATGGTTTATTGGAAAACCAACTGAAAATCAATTTGTATGCAAGTGTGTCATGTGTGGAGAAGGACCCTCTAGATAGCTGATCACCCATAAATTCACCTAATTTCGTCCAAAGTTGTTTAAGTCTTTAAATCTGTTTGTTTTACTTTAAGTTCGTCAAAATCAATCCCCCCCCCCTTTAATATTTCGTGTTTACTTAGTTAGAACCTGTTTATATTTGTTTCCTTTAGTGTTTTAAGTCAAAGTTAAGTTAGAATTCGTCTAAAGTCCTAGTGTCTGTTTTGAGTCTTTTTTATTGTTTTGTGCTGTTTTGAGTCTTTTTAGTTTGTTTTGAGTTCTTTGAGTCTAATTAAGTGTTCTTAAGCCTAGTTTTGTATTTTTAAGTCAGTTTAGAATGGATTAGCAATCCCTCCTAATCCCCGACTTAGAACGATTCATACTTACATATTTACTACAATTGTTAATAAGAGGGTTTATTTGAGTGCTAGTTGATATCACATCAAATTTTTGGCGCCGTTGCCAGGGATTAGCAACTTTGCTAATCCCCCGTTGTTTCTTTTTGTTTCTTTTTCGTGTCTTTTAATCTTAGTTTCTAACTTTGTTTTGTTTTCTTGTTTTTAGGTACTAGTTTATGACTCAAAGCTCTCAACCTGTTTGTGCAAATATCTTGGACTTGGACGATGATTTTGAGCGGACTTTGAGAAGGAAGAAGATCAACAAGAATTTAATCCACCTAGCCCTGAACCTGAGCTTGAAGAACAAGAACTAGAAGAGGAAGAGGAGGTCACGACAAGGGAATTAGAGAAGAATAAGACATGGTAGCAGATAATCGAACAATCAAGGAACTTTCAGCCTCGAGATTGGACAATGTCGTAACCCTATGCATTCAATATCCTAGAGCAGCTCAAGACAAGACCGATGAGTTCAAATTGAAGTCTAGCTTGTACATCACATTCCAAAGTACCATGGGCTGTCCATGGAGGATCCAAACAAGCATTTAAAGGAATTTGAAGTAGTATGCTCGAGTATGACACCCATTAATGTGGATGTGAATATTTTGAAGATGAAAGCTTTTCCATTCTCTCTTTTGGAAAAAGGCTAAAGATTGGCTCTATGAATTAGCACCTGGAACTGTCACATCTTGGGAAAACATGAAGAGAGCATTCTTAGCAAAATTCTTCCCCACTTCAAGAGTCATTCTTTTAAGGAAGAAAATTAGTGGCATTCAACAAAATGAAGGAGAGTCATTTCCAGCATATTATGAGCGTTTCAAGACTCTTGTTGCATCATGCCCTCAACATCAAATGAAAGAAGAGCTTCTAATTCAATATTTCTACGAAGGACTTCTTCCAATTGAGAGACAAATGCTAGATGCATCAGCAGGAGGAGCTTTGGTTGACAAAACACCAATTGATGCCAAGACTTTAATTGCAAACCGAGCCTTGAATGCACAACAATACGAATGAGTTGGACAAAGGGACACCCCACGGCAGCAACCACAAGTGAATGAAGTAAGTGCAATTTCTGAAATTCAATCTCAATTGGCTAATCTCACTGTTCTTATGTCACAGGTTGTTGATGGATCCAAAGTGCAAAAAGCAAGCGTATGTGGCATGTGCACTATGCAAGGACACCCCTTTGAGTAATGTCCTCAATTGATAGAGAATGGAGGATGGGAAAGTGCCCATGCCGTGGGCTTTCAAGGTTAAACTCAGCCAAAATATGTTCCATACGCCAACACTTACAATCCAGGATGGAGAGATCATCAAACCATGAATTGGAGGGAGCCTCAACAACCTCAACAACAAGGAGGATTTCGTCCACCACCCCCTGGGATATTTCAAAGGGATTCACACCAATGCAACCTCAACCACCTCCGATTCAACCAAATTCAGGTATGTCTTTGGATAATGATAAAGTTATTCAATTACTCACCTCTTTGACGCAAAGAGTACAAAATCAAGCCAAAGAGATGCAAAATCAAGCTAAAGAGGTGGATGAATTGAAGAAGCAAATGGGGCAGATCGTGGAGTTCATGGGTCAGTTTAAAGAACAAGGCAAACTGCCTAGTTCAACCATTGTGAATCCAAGAGAAGGATTTGAAACCGCCAATGCTATCACATTAAGAAGTGGCAAGGAAGTTGGAACCACCCCACAACCACCCAAATCAAGCCAAAATGAGGATGAAAAGCTGCTGCACAAAGAAGAGGAGAAAGGCAAGGCCACGGCAAGGGTGGAGCAACCCTTGCCGCATCCACTATTTGTTACAACGAAACTCATAATGAGGTGAAAATCCTTCTTCATAAACTAGGTCCCTTCACAGCCTATCAAATACGTGAGTCCCTCTAGGTCTTTCACCCCTTTATTATCCACTCTACGAAGCGACAATTCATGCACCAATTAGCCACTAAAGGCCAATCTATCGACATGCTCTAAGTGTCCAAAGCATGATGCCCTAAAGGCAGCAAGCTGTGCGTCATTAAACTTTTGACGCATGACTCCTAGCACATGACTTGGTTGAGAAAGGTTGTTAACCTTCCCCTATACGGTTCTTCCTCTTTTGTTGCTACTTGAAACCGCCCTAAGTTGCCATCTCCTGTACATAACAATACAAGTGTTCAACATAACCAAATTCTACAATATATACTCTAAACACAGCCAAGTTCAACAATGTATACTCTTAACACGACCTGTCAACAAGTTTGCATAACAATACATCTACCGTAAACAAAGCATCAGGACTTAAGCAATATCAAGTTAATTCAGAAAATTAACAAAGTTTTCATGAACACAAATCATTCCCAACTCAACAATAGAACTTCAACAAAACAAAAGTGAACAACCTAGCCCTTGTACACAACCTGTCAACAACATTTCATAAGCCCGCATCCGACCCAAAAATTCCAAAGATATCCACCAATTTCAACTAATTTCATCAACGAACATGCATAATTAACCTTAAACACTAGATTAATTAATCAAATTTACAGAAACAACAAATTTATATCTAAGGTTCCAAATTTCCAAACTCACCAAATTTCAAATTTACCTTGGGGTATGAAGTATGAGGAGTACTGAGGAAGTAATGTGTCACGCCCTGGACCCGGGGTCGGAGGAAAAATAACTCCGAATCCGAATCCAAAATGTGAGTTAAAAGCTCAAAAATAAAAAGGAAATTGACACGGGTTGAAAAAACAAACTCCTCTTATAAAAATAACTCCAAAATCCTTACACGGTGTACAAAAATATTAAATTAAAATCCTTAAACTTCTCCTCAATCCCAACCTTAGCTCTTCTAACACCTGTCTTGCCAAAAAACTCATCTATAAAATAATAGGTGAGGGGTGAGCAACAACCACCGTCGCTCAATGAGTAGAATATGTAATATGCTAGTCAAGTTTGCCATTTTAATCACACTATAAAATAGAATAATAATATCAATGCTTTAGCCACATAATTCCATATCACATCATCTCTTTACGTGTCCATTATATCCTTCATAAATTGTAACTCACCACATGACCCCTAATGGCCATCTGCCCTATTGTCCCCGTATGCAGTTTACATTTATCCCTCGGATTAATGCAACACTAAAGTTCTCATGCTCCATGAACATTTCCAAATAATCCACATATCACGATATATAATAACTCCAAAACATTTCAACAAATCCAACATGTTTGACTTGAAATAGATAGAGATTTATAAATAGATAAAACCCACAATACTTCGTGGTTTTCATTTATCGAAAATAAGAACTTTTAAACACATTACATAAACCACTCACCATGATAATCCAAGCTTTGGCAAGAGAACTATATACCGATTCCCACATAACCAACCCTAGCTAACTCCTTTTATTTCTTTTTCTCTCTAACAATTTGCATGCATGCAAACTCTAACATTCCTCAGTGTACTCACGTTTGGAAAAATGATACGGCACTACTCTTATTTATAGTAGGAAAAGTTGGCTCCAACACTTAGGGACCAAGGAAAATATACAATAAAATATATGAAATCCTATCCGTAATCTCTTACGTGTGTATGAAGGTATACTTTCCTCGCAATACCTATTGTAGTATCAAGATCTTACTCACTAGTTATGCAAGGTGTCAACCCAGTAAAGGATTAATGATACGGTGCAGCCACCTAAGGCTATTTGAAGCCACGTCCAAATTATAGCTTGGAACACTCAGCAACTAGATTGCTTATTCACTCCTAATACATCACATTACCTCATATTGCATGGCCTTGTTAAGCCACCTCCTGTAACCTACGTGGCTGCTAAGGAAAAAGATAATAATTTAAAATGGGACATATTATGTGATAATTGATCGCTACCTGCATAACGTCTAACTATAGTTCATTCTAATAACTCTAAATAATATATAAAATTATGGGATCTCACACAATGACTCTGAACCCAACTCCAATCAATCAAGCACCACGTCCTTTATGTGGAACCGACTGGACAACCTCGAATAAACTTGCCTGATTTTTCTAAACTTTTGTGTGGAACTACAGTGTGGTCAGAGACAACAAGCACAACACAAAATCGAGATGGTTTCGAACGACAAGGAAATTTTCAAATGGGAACAAAGTTTTCGACGAGAAAGAATTTGAAATGGCTCACGGGAGATGGGAGTGTTGCGTTAAAGTAACTGTTGTCGGGGAGAGGGAGAGTTTAAATTCCAAAATTTCAAAATAGTTGCAGGTACCGTTTTTAATTAATGATGGGTCATTTGGGACACGATTTCACCCTAAGCTCATTTTGATGGATTTGTTTTCAACCATTCAGATTTGATCCAACGGATCTATTCAGTCCACACCTAAAATCCACAACGTATGGTCCGCACCTAAAGTCCGTAAAGTGTAGTCCGCGTCTTAGAAAACGCGATCAAACATATTTTCTTTTTCAAAATGAGAGCAGTGAAACAGCCCGGAAACGCTACCGAAAAATAAAAAGATCTTTAGCCCAATGGGTCGTTACAAACAGGCTGGAGTATCCAACCGCGCAGCAAAACGACACCCCATCAATATCTATCGAACGCGCCAATAATTCAAATATCTGTGAAAGATCAAAGAGGGCACCTGCTTCCCCAAATTCCAAAAAAAATGGAAGACGATTGCAAATCCTCCTTGAATTTCTTCTCCGATCAACAGCTCTGCTACGCCGACATCCTCGCTCCGCCGGAGGCCATTGCCCGAATCCAAGTCGCCGTCCTCAACTTCCTCCGAATCCTCACCTCTCCGGCTCCCGCAATCTCCGACCTTCCTCTCGTAATCACCTATCTCAACTCCTCATTTCAATTTTCCGCAGCTTCAATTCCCATTTTCTCCCCTACCAAACAGAAAATAACTCAAAAACTGAAAATCCACAGGTCACCAGAAAATCAAGCAACCGCCGCTTCAATCAAGGCATGCTCACTCAGACTTCGTGGATTTTCCTGACGAACGCTCTCTGCACCAGGTCTCTCTCACGGCCGAACGCCGCCAGAGCTTTTATTAGAGGTTAATTAATTGATTGATTTACTAATTAATTGTATTTATTTGTGTATATTTAAGCTTTTTTGTGTTTGGATTTGTAATGTAGAATTTACTGTGACAGTATGGAAGTTGATGGCGATGTGCTCTCGGATTTTGGGGCTGGATAAGAAGGTCACGCAGAGGGAGCTCTTCTACAAGTTGCTCTGCGATTCACCGGATTATTTCTCGTCTCAATCGCAGGTGAATCGGACTATCCAAGGTGAAACCCTTCACCAATATCGACTTCAATTTTGTTTCAGTCTTTCAGTACTTTCCTCAAACACATGGAACGCCGAAAATTGAATTTATACGAGTGCAGATGTGGTGGCATTGCTGCGCTGCAGCCGTTACAGTCTCGGGATCATGGCATCTAGCCGAGGGCTTGTTGCTGGTCGCTTGCAGTTGCAGGTGAATCCACATTGCAATCTGTAAATGTTTACATGTCTGTGGAGAAATCGACTCTATTAACTCTTAATTAATTAGTAGATTAATCATGCAACAGGAGCCAAACCAAGAGGTTGTGGACTGCGCTGCCTGTCGGTTTTCGGGGCATAATATCTCTGGGGACTTGAATTCCTTGGAGAAGTTGATGATGAAAACGGATGCGAGGTACATCATTGTGGTGGAGAAGGTACTTTTCTATTGACTTTCTCCGATTTCTACTACGATTGTGATTGTTCCTCCCCAGTTTCTAAATTTTGCAATAGTTTTTCGCTTACTGGGATATTTTTAGCATGCAATTTTCCAGCGGTTGGTCGAGGACCGCGTGTTCAACCAAATTCCCAGCATTCTGATCACTGCCAGAGGGTACCCGGATATAGCAACAAGGTAAATTTCTACTTCCTGAAAGCAAATACTCAGAACTCAAGGCTTATAGCTTAAGCGGTTAAAAGATTTTCCCAAAGTGCTCGTCATTCAAGTACTTCGGCTGCAATTAAATTCGACTCCCTCTCCCCAATATCGCTTTCCTTTTTGGTTGAAATACCCAGTATCGCTTTTATGAACTAAGTAGGCCTTTGACACTGTTGAATGCAGGATTCTTCTTCACCGGATGAGCAGAGCATTTCCCGACTTGCCAATTTTAGCACTGGTTGACTGGTATGGATGCCCTTTTCTCCGTGTCACACTCCAGTTTTTAACATTTCGAGTTCTCAGCTTTGATGTGCTGGATACTTACTGAAGGAACCCAGCTGGGCTAGCTATTTTATGCACATTCAAGTTTGGAAGCATAGGGATGGGCCTGGAGGCTTACAGATATGGTAATCTGGTTCCTGTTTACCTGCTGCTGAATAACAATTTGTTCTTACGTAGAAAGAAACTTACAAGGTCGATCGGTTTATGGCGTGTTTTAGCTTGCAACGTGAAGTGGTTGGGGCTGCGAGGCGAAGACCTAGAGCTCATACCCGAACAAGCTTTAGTTCCATTGAAACCAAAGGACCTCCAGATTGCTAAGAGCTTGATCTCATCCGAGATCTTGCAGGTTAACTGTTTATCCTGCATCGCATAGAACTGTATTTTTACGTTACTGAATGATTCAAGTTTTTCGGTACTTCGCTGAAATAGGTTCCAAAAATATCTGGATTGCAGGAGAATTACAGGGCAGAGCTGACATTGATGGTTGAGAGTGGTCAGAGGGCAGAAATTGAAGCTCTGTATTCTCAAGGTTACGATAACCTGGGTAAGTTCATCGCAAGAAAAATTGTGCAAGCCAACTACATCTGAACAGAAGAAAACCCAGAATCATCACTGTTACTCGAGCTTCTAGCCATGTTAAGTGTAGGCTTTGGTTGCATTGTCGCATTGAGATGGCGAGAAAAGAACGAGAATGACGAAACCAAAGCGCTAATAGAAAACTGAAGTGCATCTTCTAATTTCAATCAACAATCATAACAATGTGAAAACAACTCTAGAAATAATGTATAAAATAGTCTTATCCTCTCACCGAAATAGAATCAACAGAACTAAAAATGACACTTTGATTTTCTTTCAACTGATTACTGCAACAGTACTAAGGGCGATCGTTATATGATATTGGTTATAAACTCAACTTATCTGCAATGTGCAGATCACGATGCTTAAGTCTCAAAATCGGCTAAGGAAAAGAATGACCTCTCAATATTTCTAACAAAATCTTCAGCCCCTCCTCGATGTGAGACTCACATTTTTCCCTTCCACCACAAAAGTTTTGCTGCCTTCCAGCTGCACACACAACCCACAAGTTCATGGCTTGCGTAGACAAGACGATACGAAAAATAAACTGGAAAAAAGAAAGACTCCAATTTCGGAAAGAGCATGCGTCCTTGCCATTTACTGGTGACTAAGCACCCCCTCAATAACAATGAGATAAACCTAACTTTACGAAGGTCTCAGTGCTCTAATAAAAGCATTATATGCCTCGTTTGCTGATTTGTATTGGATTGGACTAGCCTCTGTATTTAATGTATGTTGAAGCAAAATATGGATGTCAACTTTAAAATCTTGTCCGAGTGTACTTCCATCCGTAATCCATCTTCTACTTTCAATTTGGACAAGATTTGGAAGACGACATCCATTTCTTACTTCAAGATGCATTGACTCTAGTCAATTACCCAATCCAATTCAATCCAATACTAACCACCAAATGAGGCCATTCTTAGCTCAAACAATTAAAATAGAGGCCATATTGTGAGAATTTGGTAATGCAACATGGTTCAGATTAAGACAATTCATTTTGCACTAGGATGAGAATACTGCTTAAAAATTTTTGGGTGACGTACCTTTCGTCTCAAGTAAGCAAGAGCATCTCTCTTTGAAGAAAAATCGGAGAAAACAGAAGATGAATGTTCATCAATCAAAGCTTTCAACGTTTTCAGCTTCAATGACTCTCCAGATGCCTGGACAAGGAATAGAATTAGTGCCGGAGAAATTATGAGAATCACAAGTGCAATTTTGGAGGACTCACCTCACGAAGGAGCTGTTTACAGAGCTTTTTCAGCTTCAGTTTTGGTTCGTTGCTACTTTCCGTTTTCAAAGATTCATCTCCTTTTTGTTTCACAGAAGAACCAAGATCAGCAGAATCTTCATCATCACTATCATTAAATGAAGTCTTTTTTCCCTCAAAGTAGCAACCAGCTACTTTCTTTTTCCGGTCCTTGATGCCTAGTCCTTGTTTTCCAGTTGTGGATTTATCCTGGAAACATAAGACGCGCACATGGTGATCGTCTAACCGATAATGCAACTCTTTTCAGTAATGCACATTAATGAAGGATCCAGCCAGGAAAGTACATACCTGAACAAGATTGTAAAGATTTACTTGATCATCCTCGTGAAACATTTTTCTCTCATTACCATTTTGAGACATTTCTAATTTTCTTCTTTTCATCTCTGCTCCAAGCAAACCTCCGCGAATAAACCCATATTTATGGCCCCACCAATCTACAGGAATTTCTTTGCATACTTGTCCTGCAACAATGTGATAAGATCATTACACAAAACCATGGTTCAAGCAAGCAACCAAAGAGCACGAGCATGAAAAAAAAAGAGTAATTTCATAAAAACTTGTTACAAAAATTTACTTACTTTTTACACAGAAGAATCTACTTTAAAAAGGACAACCACATAAAATAAACTAATGATTGAACAGTAGAACGTGATAGTAAATTGTGGCCTTTTCATATGTAAGAAATTTATATCATCACACTTTGGCACAAAACACTTCAAACTCAAAACTTTAGAGGAAAACCCAACTTACTTTGTAACACCATAAGGAATTTCACAACTAAGAATAAATTTGCAGCATGAAAAGTAGATAGATGAGGGTTTTTCTACAATTAAATTGATCACTTGAAGTGTTTTTTTCTATAAAACTTATAGTTTCTGAGGTGTTCTATCAAATTTACCATTAAATTGTAGGCGCTCAACAAAATATTTATCATGGGGTCACCTTGAAGAGCATTCTCAAGTCTCAACAAAGGTCAATAGAGTAAGTCTGCCTAATGTAAGAGTTTCGGTGGTGTTGTTTCATCGATAACCCTAAACTTGATCGGGCCTTGGGTGTCTCCCTTCCTATTGGGACCCCTTAAACTTTTCATGAGTCAAGACTTAAATACATTAGGGAGCATAAATATGAAGACCTAAGAAGGAATGCAACAAAATTCAGAAAGAAAATGTCGACAACCAAGGAAAGTTAACTAAATGTGATGCTAAAAACAAAGAATCAGGTATTGGGTCCATTGATCTTAGGAGTCAAACTCGTGATTTGAAATACTAAATGGTTAATTTCCTACTATGTACATCTAGTCCAGGTTATTACCTTCAGGGAATATAACTTGAATTTCAGATGCCTTGTCTGACCCTACTTCTCCATCCAGATCGAAATTAATCTCTGGAGACGCCGCCCTTCTGACCTGCAGTATGCATGTAAAATCACGGTCAGTAATGACAAAACACGTGCCAATAATGAACTCGAAACCATGCATCCAAATTTCATAAACCACATACGGGTACATGTATACTCATTTTGCAAGATAATAATTTTCAAGGGTTAAATCTTACAAGAATTCCTTCAATATCCTTAGAAGAATAAGCATTGACAAGCTTTCCTCGTTCTCTTTTCTTATATCTGATATCCATAGACAACAGGTAGAAAAGGTTTAGCATCAATAAAACATCTAACGAAATATCAATAATTTAAAAGATTTAAAAACCAACCTTCCCTGTGGGCGAGTAGCCTTGGCAACAGGTTCCTTAACATCACTAGGCAATTCAGTATCACTTTCCTCTTGAGTGGCGTTCGGCTCAGCAACTATAAGATAAACAAACACAATACTCCTCAAACTACTACATCATAATTCCTCACATTCCTCATATACAACAACTAAATTAATCTCGGCATATACATACCTTCATCGCTGGGTTGCGCTGCTTGCTGCCAATCAAAAGCAAAACAAACAAATAAATACAATACACCACACGTCGGGAAAGCTTTAAGTATGCTTGAAATTGATTGAATTAATACGATAAAAAAAATGTAAAAAGCTTACAACTTTCAATCTTTTGAGGATACTATCGAATTGGGTCGTATCGAATGCCCATTGGTTAGGCTTCTCCACACCAACACCTATTCAACACAATCATAAAACCAAGACCTATAATTTTTCTGTTTCCATTCACCAAAAACCAAATAATAAAAAAATGGCATTTCCAAGTTGATTTTTACTTCAAACCAAACAACTAAACAATAAAAAAAACTTGATAAAAATTGAAATGCAAATATATATATATATATATATATAAAAGAAGGAGAAATCCAAACCAGTAGTGTCCTGCTTGTTCTTGACTCTGACATAACCTTTGATCCCCTGCTTGTCTTTCCCAAGACCTTCTCCTTCTTCCCATCCCTATATTTACAAAAAATAAAAATTAAATAAAAAAAAAATAAATAATTTACTTAATTAAAAAAGGAGCAATCACAATGGCAAAAAATTGAAAAGCATGTGGGATTATACAGAAGAGAGGCAGAGGAGCACCATTTGTTTCATAAGGCGGAAAGCGGCGGATTTTCTAGCGACGCCGACGTAACAGAGAGGGGCTTCGGGGGAGGCCATGGTTAGGGTTTTGCTCCTCTGACTCCGGCGACCTCCCAGACACGACCTGCAGCCGTCTCTGTTTTTGTTCCGGAGGTCGAGGAGTAAAGAAAAAAGGAAGCTGCAGAGCGGAGGCTCCAAACCTAATAGCGGGGCGAGGGGCCGTACAGTGTTTGGTACAAGATGCGACGTCGTTTTGGGTCACCGACTTCTTGTTTTTGTGGGTTTTTGGAGCCAGTGCTTGCTTTATCCCATTTTTTGTTTGTTCTAATTTTTGCTTACTTCGATTCTTAATTAGCAAACACGCCAGAATGTGACTGAACTTAAAATGTAAAAAAGGTGTATTTGAGTCAAAATGGTTAGAATTGAATCAGTTTGCACAAATAAATTGTATCTCAATCGGCTATAAACACTAAGAATGAACACATTCAAGATTAGATCGATTTTATCCCAAAACGTCAACTAAGCCAATCACAATATAACTTTTTGGTTCGATTTAGAATAGGCAAAAAAATTTTAAAAAATCTAACAGAACCAATTCAAATCAACAATTTAGTTTGGATGATTTGAGCCCAACCTAATCCTTTTATTTTGATTTCGTTTTTCCGACATTGTTAATCAAATTACAACTAAATAATTTCCTATATATTTTTCTTTTTCTAGTATGTCGAAATATACTAATATTTAATATGTCATCAAACTTCAAGATTTCGTAACTAATAATCTAATATAGTCATAACTCAAGGATCAATAACTCCATAATTTAATAAAGAAATTTTTTTTTAAATGTAATATGAATTTATACACATTTTTTTATTTTTCATATGAACTAATATTTTAAGCAATTTTTCATATTGATTTTCTTAAATCATTAATTTTTCATCTCATCCAAATTCCGTTAAATTTTCCATCCAAAAAAGATGTTTGTGTTTAAAAATAGAGCTTAAATGTATGAAATAAACTTAAAATGTCCATAAAAATCTTAAAGGGGATGGAGTGGAAGTTGAAATATCTTAAATAACCTTGAAAACAAGTAATGTGTCTTATGGGGAATGACAAATTAATGATTTTAGAAAATTGATATGACAAATTTGTCGTATCTCGACTCGGGCCCCCACCACATTCCGGGTCGGGGTGTGTCAGTGAGCTCCCAAAAGATCTCGTGCTAGGTAGAGATGAGAATATACATATAAGGCTTACAAGATCCCATAAGAACTCCGAAGTTAAACGAGATTGGGCTGGAGCAATCCCAGGATGGGTGACCCATTGGGAAGTTGCTCGTGAGTTCCCATAAACATAACCGTGAGGGCATGGTCGAAGCCCAAAGCGGATAATATCGTGCTACGGTGGAGTCGAGGCCGGGATGTGGTGGGGGCCCGGGTCGGGATGTGACAAATTGCTTAAAATATAAGTTCATATGACATTAAAAATAAAAAAAATAAAAAATCCTACTATAAAACTTAAAGGCCTATTTTTAGCTACACCCCCTATAACTCAAAAGTCGCTACTTTACTCTCTGAAACTCAAAAGTCGTCATTTTACTCACCGAAACTCAAAATTCATTTCACTTTGACTTATGGACTCTCTCCTCTTCTAAAACTTATAGGTCACGTCCTAAAACATATGTAGGACCCAACACTCAATAAGACTATGTCACTTTGCAATAAATTTGATTATAAATCTCTATTATGCATTAAAATTCAATAATCAAAGAATATTAAGTTTAAAAGAAATTAAAAAAAATTAAAAAAGAAATTGATTAGTTTGATGCAACCAAATCAAACCTACATAAGAAATTAGCATATCTAAGGCAATGTGGAGCGAATTTTGAGTTTTATAAAGACGACTTTCAAGATTCAGGGGCTAAAATGAGATCAAAATCGTGTTTCATGGGGCAAAGTGGAGCGAACTTTGATTTTTAAGGAGTAAAATTGTGACTTTTGAGTTACGGAAAACAAACAGAGATTAAAAAAAAAAAAGTTTCAGGGGGCGTAGTTAAAAATAAGCCAAACTTCAAATTTAACGCAATTATGTTGTTAGCATAAAGAACTACGACTTCGTTTGGCAGCTCAGACTATATTGATTTCAGTCTGATAGGATAAATAGTCATCGACTAATACTGATTAAATTCATCGGTCGTTTAGTGCAATATCAGACATGACCATGTTATTTATATTGTGTTTGGTATACAACATTACTCAAATACAGTTGATACAAAATTTCACCAATATAGAGATAAATTTTAGCATAATTCCAAAAATATTATAGTAATTTATGGAAAAATCCAACTTTTAGGATCCTTGTAAAACAAATCCACACACATACCAACTAAAAAAAAATATCCTAGAAATTAAATATTTTCAATGGTAATAAACCAACGTTTTATCAAACATCTAGCACAAATCCAAATTGCTATCACCCTCCTCGTCGGAGCCTAACTCCCTTTCGCGTTGTCCTTCTCCTCCTCTTCCTCACCGGAGCCCAGCTCCCTTCCTCATTGAACGCTTCCTCGTCGAAGCCCAGCCCCCTTCCTCATTGAACACCCCCTTGTCGCCTAGATCTGAATTGCTATCCCTCACCTCGTCGGATCCTCCTCCTCTGAAGAGCTCAAATCGGAAGAATTTGAATCATCGTCTTCCTCCTTCAACCCATGGAAAGTTTTGTTTCAGAGAATGAAGGAAAACGAAATAAGTGGGAGGGGTGTGTGTGTAAAGGAGAGAGAAAAAGAAGAAGACCACGAAGACAAACTTGGGATCTAGATGAGAGATAGCAGGCGATGTGAAAGAGTGGAAGGAGAGCACTGCGAAAGGTACAGAGTGAGCAAAAAAGTTCCTCCTCGACTAATAATACATAAGTTTTGGACAGGATAAATTAGCGGGTGTGAGGAGTATAAAATAAGTGGGGTTGGATTAAATTATCCAGTGCTTATTTAAATATGAATCTCACAAAACATCCTTTCGATATTATTAATACTATCCAACGGTCTTATACAGCCAAATGAGGCCTACATGCGTAAAGTAAATATGTATATTCAAGGCAATTTACATAAGCTCAAAATTGTAACCAAACTAAAGGATTACAAACCTTCAATACATTTTAGTTTTAGATGGTTTGCATTTTTTTCTTTGTCAAAAACAAACCAAACTGGCTACAGTTCATACACGACAATTTCATCAATTAAGTCAAATTATTCACATCTAAAAATGCATTTATCATTGCACTTGAGTCCCAATTCAAATCCATCCTCCCTGCTTGTAACAAAAAATGTGTGCATCATATATACTGAGTTCAAATGTACTGTACACATTTTTATTAGGGATGTTTTGATATAGGCGCCTCAGTTTTGAAATTCTTAGATTTAACATTCATAACTTTTAGACTTCTGATCAAACATTCTTATCTAATTTTTAATAACAAAAATTACATATATTTGGTTTACCAATCAAATAACAAATTAATATCACCTAAATCCTAAAATCTAGGAGATATATTATCCCATAATTCATTTCAAATGACACTTTTCATTACTCAATTAAAAAATATCATTAAAATTCTAAAAATACAACTAACATCCTATTAAACATAACATACCGATTATGGACATGGTATATGAATGCACATATGTATTAAACATAACTTACCAATAACTTGGTACATAATTGGTACATTATATAATCTTAGTTTTGGTATGTATTATTTTGGTACATTATAGATTACTAATTTTGGTACGTTATGTTATTCTTGTTTTAGTATGTACCATAGTATTGGTATAATGTGTTAACTTAACTTTGGTACGTACAATCTAGTGGTACGTTATGACCCTTAAAAAAAAGATAATTTTTCATATTAAAACTTTGTACTGAAAATTAATTATATCAAATTCTTAACAATTAATTATTGGGATAATGACTCAATCACAAATTCCAAACTTATTTTCTTTCCAAGAATTTAGGGATTTTAGATCTGGTCAGTTCAATATAAATAACTCTTATTTTCATTTCTTTTCTTTAAAATTTACTTAAAATGATGAGTTGGAATTAAAAAATGACATGGGTAAAGATAGAAGCACCTTAATTGAAATACAAAGCATTTTAATAAAAAGTTAAAAACCCACAAATGTTTAATTAATAAGGTGTAGAATTGGAGCGCTTTTATCTAATTTTGCCTTTTTACTATCTATCTATGCGAGTAGGTCACAAAAATTAAAAAAAAAAAAAAAAGAATTACCCAGACTAATAAAATGACAAATTCTACCAACAAATATATACATAACTCAGTTTTGTATCCTCTGTCGCAACTTACGACAGCGGACGGAGCGGTGGCACAAACACAACGAATTAGGGTCCTCCAAGCCCTTCCTACATAAACTGGCAAACAATCACCAGATGCAGCTCTGCTCTGCCAGCGTGTTCTAGAACCCGGGTGTCCCTAGATTGAGGTGCATTTTTTATGGGGTCTTTGTTCGGTGACTGGCCGTCGTATAACCCTCACAACTTCAGCCAGCTCCGACACTCTGATCATTCAAATCCTTCTGTGAGTTTTCACTTTCTGATATTCTGAATCGAACCCTTTTTTCCGCCTTCTTTTTGATGCTGAATTATCATGCAAAGGTTTTGTTTATTTGTGAAAGTTCTTGTTTTTTTTTTTTTTTTTTTTTCTGAATTGGGTAGTGCTTAATTAAAGTTTAGGAATTCTGGGTTTCTGCAGTAAATTTCTTATGGACCCCATTGGATTTCTATGTGAAATGCATTTTTATAATTAATCGTAAGTAGGAATATTTTTGTGCAGATTTTGGTTTTATATTTAATTATTTATGGTAATTGATGTTGCAGCAATGCCATTTTAATGATGAATTATGTGTGATTATAAATATAGAATTTCAGGTCATGAATTTACCACTTTTGTTGAATGTCCCCATCCTGAAATCGGCTTGATGATATTTGGTCAAGTTAGTGCAAGTGAGTGTGTGGAATTGGATGATCGTCTTGAATATTTTTCGTTTGCTTTCCTTTATGTCTCATATGAATGCATTAGCTATGCTATATGTTTGACTTGGTGATAAATGAATTGTTATTACATTGATCTTATATAAGTGTAATTATCAAGATTGGTGCTTTGTTCCAGTTACGATATACTGTTCTGTATTGCTCAATTCTTATAGAGTTTGAATGAATTTTGAAATCAGAAGCATTATTCATAGCTATGCAATATCTAATATTTTTTAACAATTGGATTGAAGTTACATGGTTAATTTACCATTTGCATGAAGCTGATTCACTGGCTTTCTTACTTAAGCTAGAAATACTAGCATTTAAAGAGTGTCCCACATTAGTTTCACCATCCTGAATACGGGCTATAGAGAATGTCCCCATAACCTGTCAGATATAAGGTGCTTGTTCGTGTCTTCTGATTGGCGAGTTCTTGAGAAGCTCTCGGAGTTGGAGCAACCAACCCAAAACCATTGGTAATGGGTGGAGAGACCTGATTCGAGTTTAAAATGCAAGACGTGTGCTCTTTAGATTACCATCGTGGCCCTTCACATATGGTGGAACTAACACCATTACATATGATTAGTTATCTTAGGGTACTTGAAGTGAGTGTGAAAAGTCGGGCCTGACACATAATGAATTGTCCACTACTATGTTTAATTTTCAACATAAGCATCTGGTGCTTGAGATTTTTTCCAGAAATGGTTGATATGTGCTATAGCTTGGAAACTGAATTCTGGATGTGTTTCAAACCAACTGAGCTGGCATTGTGAGCCAGTAGGACATAATCACTGAAAGACATTCCGATGAATTACCAACATAGATTCATAGTAAGTCAGAGAAAATTACACGTGCTCTTTACGTCTCATACTTTTTTTAGCATTTGTCAGAGCTCTAGTTCTGCCCACCTTATAGAGAGAAGTACAATTTTTGGTAGAAGGTTGCTTCATGATGATATTGAATCATGCATTCACACATTCTGGTGGGTATCAGCCATCGTTTGGCTTGAGTTAGTGTGGATGTGGTAAAACGGGCCTATGAAAATTCTCTCTCTGTTCCAACCACCAGACTAGTCTACATTTGAGCTTATATTCTGCTAAATGTATTATAAACAATTTAATTACAGCTGTATACTGCTTGCTGCTTTACTGTTGGACGTACCTTTGGTCACTGCCCCAGATTAGGATGGCAATTCATAGCTCAAATATTATTTATAGCCTGTCGTGTGCCTATGGTACTCGGAGATGTATCTTAAAAACTGAAGCGATATAATCAATCTAATTACTATTTTCTTGTTCTTTTAGCAGCCAAAAAAGAAAGAAAAAGAAAACGAGAAGATGTCATGAGTTATCTTTATGATATAAAGTGATCAAAATTAAATGCATTGTGTTTTCTTCTTTTAAGTGGTGCTTCCATTTATTTGTAGAAAATGACGCCTGCAACCTACCATCCTACCCACGACCGGACTCTTCCGCCACCTGATCAAGGTAATAATGTATTTCCCCAGTGTTTCATCCTCGATCTTTTTTGTCTCTTATCATTTTCCTATTTTCGCATTTTCTGTCGATTAATTTTCGTTTCCGTGTTGTATCATTGTGACTCTTTAAGAAAGGTCCATTCTAGCTAAGTTTTTTTAAATCAATCCTGAAAAGTGGAAGTTGATCTGTTGTGGACGTGGTTTTAACTCTTGATATTCGTAGGCATTTGCAAATCGTGTTGTTTGACAATGTGAAATTGACCTATCTAAACCCTGTGCAGTGATAACTAATGAAGCCAAGAATATCCTTTTGAGGCACATGTATCAGCATTCTGAAGAGAAGGTGAGTGATGGGCATTACATCCGCGCACTTTATGTCCCGTTTCCTCATTTCACATGAATGCGTACTTACACATAATTGAGAGAGAGGGTGAGAGAGGCCTTCTTCTAGTTTTTCATGGACTTTTTCATCGCAGTTGAGACAAAAGCGGGCAGCGCCGGAAAAACTTTCACCAGAGCCTGGATGCAAGCAACTTAGGTCTTCCGTTTCAGATAATGCCTAGTAAGCTACACTGCCTCTGGCACTTTCCAAATGGGCTCGACTGTCGTTTGTTGTATGAAAATTAGAAGCTCAACGTACCCATCAGTGTGAATAGTAGTATTGTTAGAGTGTCAAAAATGCGCGGTGTATGCCTCGGTCACAGAAACAAGGGTATTTGCTTGCGCATTGTTGTAAAAGGTACTTAGCCGGGAATGGAACATGGATAATTTGTGTGTGCTTAAAAAGGAATGAAATCGCTAGGGACATGCTTTGCTTTATGTTCCATTCCCTATATACCTTGTTTGGTATAGAGGATTTTGGGAAGGATTGGAATATACTTTTTCTTTTGAGTAATCCATCTTCTACCTTCGAGTGGCCACAAAATTTTCATTCCTTTTTTCAACGTACCTTGAAAGAAGTTGCTTATTCATTCCAATTCAATCCTCTCTACCAAACGAGACCATTGAGAGGAACCATTCTTCTCGCAGGAAATGAATGCACAAGGACTTTATTGTCTTCGTATTTGGCATTTTTATGTAGTAAAACTAATGAAAATGACTTGAAAACTTTGAGTTTTAATCAAAATGACAAAAATGTGTTGTAAGTGAATAATAGCAGGAATGACTTTTTTTCAGTAAAAATGTCATTTTCGTTAAAAGTGAACAATACCGGAAGTGTTTCGTTAAAACTCTCTTTTTTACATTGCCAAAGTTGTAAATACTATTGTGCATACCAAATAAGAATCTTTCTAGGGATGTGATATCTACACACATCTCTTTACTTCTCACACGCCTTTTTAATTTTCGGCCATCGGATCAGATGAATTAAAGAATATCAACAGACAGAAATTAACAAAGGATGTGTGAGAAGTAAACAATGGTGTGTGGATAACACACCCCTCTTTCTAATCAATCGTTTCGATTCATAATTTGTGAATGTATAAAGTGTCTGTTAATACTTACAATTGATTACAAACATTTGCGTATATCACATCCCTTATCTGAACTTTGTCAATTAAAGAAACAAACTCGGCCAAAAAATATACATTGGATTTGTTAATCCAAATAATCTTAAGGAAAATTAATGAGAAGAACTTGAAAACTTTGAGTTTTAACGATAAAAATAAAATAAAGAGTAAAGTAAATAGTATCAGGATTAACTTTTTAATGTAAAAATATGATTTTTCGTTAAAATAAATAGTACCGAAAACTTTTCGTTAAAGTTGTCATATCTTAATTCTTATTAATAATTTAATTACCAAGTTAGGATATTGAAGAATGTGCCACTGCCCACTCGAATTTCAGTTGAGACAAATAAGTGGGTCCCGCGAGTGAGTTGTGAACTTGAAATTAGGATTCTTGTCGGATTATTTTGAAGATCTGTGAATCATATCTATTTATCGTATAATACATGGTTAGGAATTATTTTAAATATTTTTTATTTAAAATTAAATACAATTGATAAAAACCGACCGCACGATGTACGATGAACACGATTTCCGAATGTTGATCAAATGGATCCGGCGAGGCTCCTGTTTGGCGAACTAGAACTCAGCCATACACCCAACAGGGCCAACACTAACAGAAACCAGATATACCACAACGCCGTCGTATCGAGTCCTGTGCCAGAGCATCAACCTTCAGCTATGGCCATGGCAGCTACTCCGGCGTGCGCCTTCTCAATCACTACCGCCACAATCACCAAGCCACTCTCCCGCCCTCTTCCTTGCTCCCACCTCCCCGCCCTAAACCCATACTATCTTCAACCCTCGGCTCCTCTGTCTCTCCGAACCCCCAAAACGCCACGCAGGCCAGTCTTTTGCGCCTCTGCGAGCACGGCCTTCGAGGTCGACCAAGCTCCGGTTTCCGCCACTCCGTCCAAGCTCTTGCCTTTTCGGGTCGGGCACGGGTTCGACCTGCACAGGCTGGAGCCCGGGTACCCTCTGATCATCGGCGGCATCGACATACCTCACGACAGAGGCTGCGAGGCGCATTCCGACGGTAATTGCTCCATTATTCTACCTTTTCTTCCCGTAATTTCACCTTTTTAATTTATTCTATCAAGTTTTCGATTTAATTTTTGGATTTTGGATTTGAATTTTGTGTAGGGGATGTGTTGCTTCATTGTGTGGTGGATGCGATATTGGGGGCTTTGGGGCTTCCGGATATCGGGCAGATATTTCCCGATTCGGATCCGAAGTGGAGGGGTGCAGCTTCATCCGTGTTCATCAAAGAAGCTGTAAGTTATCCTCCTCCTCGTCCTTGTTCTTACCGTTTTGATTTATTTGAGCTTTTTCGTCGAGTTTAAGGATTTATATAGCATGCAATTGTGAAAATTTTATGTCTTTGGTTCTCAATAACGGTTGTTTTTCATTAGTTGTGACGTTTGGGATGAAAAAACTCTGATTGTGTGTCGCTTATGGTGAGTGGAAGCTATAAAAGTTAGACTAAGCAATTTAGTTGAGGGCTTTTGGATTGTGATGTCGATACAATTGTTTTGTTTTTTGAGGTCTACAACGATTTGTCCAAAATCTGAAAACAAAATTCTCGCTTTTCAGTCTTTTCGATAAGATTGCATTCAGAAATTGAAAACCTTAAGAATGTATTACAACATTGAGCCATAAATCCGGGCACTGTCTGGAGAGAAAATCTCTGCAACCAATATATACTCCTAGTGTCATCCACCGATGCCATAGATGATTGCCACATGTTCAAACGTTACACCATCCGTCCAATAGATACTTGCCACATGGTGTCTCTGGTTACAAGAGTTTGTCTCCACTGCCAGGCCACACCACCCCGAACTTTGAGACACGGTGAAAAGCTCCTGTTCAAGTATTGGACCCCAGGGCACCAGGTCTGGACCTAGGTTCTGTCCAGTACTTCTGCCCTGAGTCCTGGATACCAGATCTCAATTTTCTGGCCTTGAGTTCCAAATCATGAGCCGTATGCCTTAGTCCAAATACCTGCTTAGAGTCTCGAGTATTGAGTGAGGTAGGAGCATGTGTGGGCATTAGGCTGAAAAGATGGATTGCCTGTTCATCTATAATACCCAGTTTCACATGCTCCCTTCAGCCTCGGGGACTCGAAATCCGAGTCTCAAGCCTCGGGGACTCAAAATCTGAGTCCTGGCTGCAAAACTTGTCATGGATCCTTGATTCTTCATACATTTTCATGGTTTTTTACATTAAAAAGCATTTTCCGAGTTTAATATGGAAAATTGTTTTTAGATATCAAATAATACTGAGAATATTCCAGGTGAGATTGATGCACGAGGCAGGTTATGAGATTGGAAACTTAGATGCTACTTTGATTCTTCAAAGACCAAAACTGAGCCCACACAAAGAGGTTATGAGGGCCAACTTGGCTAAGCTGCTTGGAGCAGACCCCTCCGTTGTGAATCTCAAAGCTAAAACTCATGAGAAGGTGGACAGTCTTGGCGAAAACCGAAGTATTGCAGCTCACACAGTGGTTCTTCTTATGAGAAAGTAGAAAGAGGCCTTCGATTGCAGGTCCCAAAATTGTGACTGATGTAGTTCATCTCATGACTTGTACGCGGCTGTTCCGCTTGCAGCTTATAGGTAATCAATTTACGTACTCCACACAACTGTGCATGTAGTTGGAATCACATATATGAAAAGTTATTTCTCCTTTGTGCTAGATTTCTTTGAAAAACGTCATAAGATTTATTCGTGATGGAAGCGTGACACTATAGAATCGGGACAGATGATGCCACGGAAACAGAATAATTTCTCCGTCGGGCGATTATTGGACTTGAAACCATGTGTTTGTTGCAAAAACATGCTACGCAGGTGGTTTCAAATTCCAAGCTAATGGTCATGTAGTTGGTTTTGACATTTTGTTTGACCATCAAAGTTACTAGTCAGTTTGCCAAATTTGAATGGAGTCCAAAGGATTGAAAAGCTTTGAGCCTGATTGTAAAAGTTCCAACTTTTTCGTGTTAATTAGTAGACTTTTAAGCCTGGAGTCGAAAACATTGAAAGCATTTAAGCTTCGCATAATGTCTAGGAAATTTGGTTTACTTTAGTAAACAATTTCATATTTCCGCAGTCAATGGTCATTTTATTTCATACCAACAGTGAACTGAAACGATTCCTTTTCAAAGTTTGTGTCCCTGATTAGGTGTAATTTTATTTATTTATTTAATAAAACTCCTTTCGCACCGTTGAGTCACGTGACGTGCTTAGACCAGGTAGTCACATCGATATTGTGTGAGTTTTGTCTTGTAAAACAGATGTAACAATTGGTGGTACAGGTGTATACAATACAACACTTACTCTCACAATAGTCTTTTGCATTCACATGCCACGGACTAGAGCAACTCCACCGGGCGTGCTAGCCCGATGGATAGGCGACTTCCAAGACCCAATAGCCCCAACAACAACCTCCAGCCCATGCAGGCGTGTGGGCAAAGGGAAGGGCCCGAGCAAGAGCCTCGGCACGAATTGGTGGTCCGCGAGCCTGAAACCTATGTGATGCATGGCTAACATCAAGGTGATGCAGCCACGATATAAAATTAATAAAAAATGTAAAAATTAATAAAAAAATGAAAAAAATTAATTTAAAAAAAGTAAAAAGTTAATAAAAAAATCCGAAAAAAAAAATTGATTTAATTTTTCTATAAATATGTTATCATTATCTTTCAACTTACACCATAATTTTATATTTTCTCAAATACTTTTGAGTTGTAATTTTTTATTTAATAACACGTGGTACAATGAGACCAATTAAAAATCCTATCCGAAATTACAAATAAAAATATTTTTTTATTATTTTATAAAATAAAAAATACTAATATTTTATTGCTTATTACCATGACTATTTAGTTTAGGGGTGAAGATGTAAAATGCAGTTACTGTTCACGGGAGGCTATTCAATAGTGAGTTGCCCTGGGGGCCTTTGCAATGCTGGAGTTGCTCTTACATCAATTGCATGCAAGATTTCTCCATCAATTTCCATAGGTGTTTAAGGTATGTTTTATAATGCAGACCTGAACGTAATAAGTTGTCCAAACTAATGTGTTTTTTCTTCTGTACATTACCAATATCCATTTATTTTATTTTTCTTTTCTTTTTTTTCGGCAATATGGCTTGAACCTTGGCGACATTGTGGAATTCTAACCAAGTTAGGAAAATGGTTTTCACACATTTCTCACATAAATTTATTGCTAGCTTTTTTTATTATTATTATTAAATCAAATATTAAGGTTCAGAAAAAGAAAAAAAAAATGTACATGAATCATTTCCCGTGAGTTAACTCATTAGTGTGCAGAATACCATCATTCGCTGCGACATTTAATCTTTCTTGGTCGAATCAATCTTTATAGCATGTGACATAAACATATGTATCTCATGTGTGGTTTTATTTTTCCAAGTGTTCTCATTTATTCCAAGTATTCAGAATTTAAAAGAAGAAACAAATAAAAACCATGTGGGAAGAGGAGAGGCATACAATCTTTGGATATCCATTGACTAAATTGGTTCCAAACCCGAGGGCAGAACAGTTACTTAAACCCGACTCGATCATTTCACAGCGATATAATGGTCTGCAATTTTCTGCTTAATTAATATTGTTTAGGGATCATTTCAAAGCGTTACGGCAATCCATTATTTCAGGATCCGAAAGACTTACACAGATATTTTAGTTTTGCCACAATCGTGTGATTTACCAACGCCAAGAATCGAACCTAAGATGTGTTGTGTAGAATACGAGTTTGAAATTCAACTCCAATCGCTGAACTACCCTGTGGTGGGTTTTTTTTACAAAGGTTTGAATTGGAATAAAATTTCAACGCACCGCGTGGAGGATGAACCATTCTAATTTCTATCATATGACCTTTGACAAAAAATAGGGAAAATTAATTTCCACGGCCAATAGAACATAACCAAAGGAAAGTCGGTTCGAATTCGATTATACACTCTGCTGCACTAACGGCAGTAGTCTCTGCTAGCATATGGAAATGCTGACCAAAAAAAGTAACATTGACCCATAATGTTAGCAATAGCCACCCTCTTTCGTTGACAAAAATACCAATAACAGCAGAGAGCCACCCATATTTTAAATTTTTTTCAAGTGAATCAATGAATGGAGTCCAGCTTAGAGCCCGTTTGTGTAACAATCCACTTTATTCAGGGGAGTGGATTCTGTAGGTCTTATATGTATATTCTCATCTCTACCGGCCTTTTGGGAGCTCATTGGCTTCAAATTTTATAGGAACTCCGAAGTTAAGCGAGTTCAGTCGAGAACATTCCCAGTATGGTTGACCCACTAGGAAGTTCTCGTGTGAGTTCCCAGAAACAAAACCGTAAGGATGTGGTCAGGATCCAAAGCAGACAATATCGTGCGACGGTGGAGTTGAGCCCGGAATGTGGTGAGGGCCCGGGCCGGGACGTGATAGTTTGGTTTGCGCGGAATGAACTTTTTTAGAAGAAGAAAGACTTTTTACGTTTGGTTTGCCCATTTTGTGTAATAAAATAATACCAAGTCGTTATGTAAAGGAGAATAACATTTTACGTGTAAAGAGTCAAATAGTATTCATTTAGAACTTATGACTAGGAAATACTATTTCTTTGGGTAAAGTACAAAAAACTACCTCAACTATTGGTGTCACGACACTTTCATACATCATCTTTTAAAATTGACAATGTCATACCTCATCTTACGAATTTGTGTCAATGTTATACCTTCCGTTATCTTAACCGTTTATTTTTTAGTTAAATGCTGATTTGGTTTGATCCGAGACCCATTTTTTATTAAAAACTAAAAAAAATCATTTAATATTTTTTAAATATTAAAAAAAAAATAAAGAAAAGTTATTAAAAAAAAAAAAAAAAAAACCAACGTCAGTTCGTCCCCTTCCCCCTTCTCTCTCTTCTCCCCATCTTCATCTTCTTCCCCCTTTCTACAACTGCAACCCAGAAAAAAAAAGAAGAGAAAAAAATAAAAAACCAATTTGTTTTCCTTGCTCCCCACCCCCTCTTCTCCCCGCACCCACTCTCCTCACCCAACCTCCCCACCCACCCTCTGCACCCAACCTTGCACCCATTACTTGCAACCCCAAAAAAAAAAAAAACCCAGATCTCGTTGAGGTGGAATTGGGAAACCTTCGCCAGGCCGATTCTGAAGGTTGAAAACCTGGGCACGGAGAAAATGGGGGGGGGGGGGGGACGGACGAACTGGGGTTATTTTATTTTTTTTCCTTCTCTCTTCTTCTTCTTGTTCTTCTTTTGCAGGTTGGTTGATTGGGTGGGTGGGGGAAAGGGGCGAGGGAGGACGAACTGGGTTTCCCATTTTTTTTTTTTTTCTCTTCTTCTTCTTCTTCCTCTTCTTCTTCCTCCTCTTCTTCTTCTTTCTGCGTTGTAGGAAGATGGGGAAGAGAGAGAGGGGGGAGGGACGAAAGGAGAGGTTTATTTTTTATTTTTTTTATGTACTTTTTTATTATTTTAATATTTAAATAATATTAAATGATTGTTTTTGTTTTTAATAATATTTTATTAATTTTTTAATAAAAAATAGGTCCCGTATCAAGTCATGTCAACATTTAACTGAAAAATAAACGGCCAAGCTAACGGAAGGTATAACGTTGAAATAAATTATAAAGATGAGGTATGACATTGTCAATTTTAAAAGATAAGGTATGAAAGTGTCGTGACACCAATAGTTGTGGTAATTTTTTGTACTTTACCCTATTTCTTTTATAATTTCCATGATTAAAATAACCATTGCGTTTAATGTTTTCAGGGAATCAATAGAACCAATGAACGGAGACGAACTTAAGGACCGTTTGGTTTGCATAATGAACTTCTTAAGATAGAACTCTCAAATTCATTCTCTATTTCTTTGTAAAATTCTCTCTTTTAATGCGCAGGACCCGGTTGGGTGGCGCTACAATGACACTGTAATATGGTTAAATTTGGATCAAGCGCAACATATGACATGTCGTTACAATGCTATTGAGTTGTTGCTAGATTGTTGGAGTATGGTTAAAATGTTGTTGTGGTGTCGTAGACTGTTATTATTGAAGTGTCGTTATGGAATCACTAGACCCAACCGGATCATGCCCAACCCATGCACACACAACTCAGTGCACAAGAGAGAAAAATCTGTTGATTTGTAAGTACAAAAACACTATTTATTTTTAGTAAAATACCGACTTACACTCCCAAACTGATATTAGGTGGGTTCCAACAAGACACTCATATAATTCTCAGTTTAAAAATACAAAATTGAGATTTAATTGTTAAGAATGAATCCTACATTGATGGGAGGAGTATCTTGCATGTGCTTATAAGTAGTTAAGTTACTCCTCATGTAGCTAATTGGTGAGTTTCACATTGACGAGAGGCAAACCTCTTGTTTCATGGGCTAAATGAGATAGGTTGTGATCAATTAAAATGGACTTGAGTCCAGTCCATTGTTCTCAAATCTGAGATAGACAAAACTGAACATGATAGATTATGAGTCTACAATAGAGTGAGTTATCTAACTCATTCTTATACATGGGTTACAAGTCATGTCTTACAAGTACTTGTCAATCCAATCATATCCTTAAGGCCCAATCTCCTACAGCCCACTAAACAGACTGATGCTTGTAAATAGTTAAGTTACTATTCATATTACCAATTGATTTTGTGGTGAAATTCCAACTTTCTTCACTAACAATTAAAAAATTAAGAATATTATATGTTTTAGAGCACCGTAGAATTTTAGTCATATTATATGGCTGAGATACCAAACTACTGCACTATAAAAAATCTGGTGCAAACGCAATTCTCAGTTGCATTATTGTTCCACCATAAAAAAAATAGTACAATTAAAATGTATGGGACCTAAAGTCAAACGTTCTAGATGGACCACCATTAAGTTCAGAGCTCTCTCTTTTGAATTCTTGAGCCATTACGGGATGAAAAGACAGCAAAATATACTAAGATGTTTTTATTTTTAATCCAGATTTTGATATGAATCCCAGTATATGAGTGTATCCCAGTCATACTACAAGACTGGAATTTTCTTGGCTACTACTACATATACAGTTACACTTGGAAATGTAAAATGTTTCATAATTTATAATCCACGACAACAAACCCTAAACTTAGATGGATCATCATACTACATCATTGTATGAAAGAATTTTGGTAGGATAGAATTGTGTGGAGGCATTCAGACCACGTCATTTGTATGAAAGTTCTCACCAAAGCACGAGATTTATTGTATTTTAATCACACCTGATATGAGAGCTGCCTTAATTGGCAACCCTACACAAGTTTTCATCGTAATCGCTTACTAAAGCATCCATCTCATATTTTATATAAAAGGAATTTAACTTTGAAGTCAATTCTCAACCTACCACATCAGCATCATATGGGCTAGTTTGACCATGTAATAGAGTTTTGTTTTTGCCACAAACTTCCCTATTATAGGATGGTTTGACTAAATGTAGAGACCAAATGAATACAGAATATTAAACTGGAAAGTTGATGATGGCTGACAGTACCCTTCACGACTAGCCTTGTCCTCACAAAAAGGAAGTGACCAAGTACGTGTTTGTTTTTTCCACCTCAGCTTCAAAGTCCTGGTAGTATCTCAGAGACATTGTTTAAGGAATAGCAACCATATTGCTCCTTCAAGGAAGTTTCAGATTCTCATTTTCCATAGCCATCTGAGACCAGACTTCCTATATAAATACCATCGAAGAACCTGCATTCCTCATCCAAATCACACATCGATCTGGTTTTGGTTTGTGCCTTGCCTAATAATCGTCGAAAGCGAAAACCGTTTAGCACAGTAAGACTACCTAAAACCCTAGAGATCTAGCTCCTCTACTCTCCATAGACTTTGATAGATTCCTCACTGCATTGCAAGGATTTTTTAGGCATTTAAAAAATGGGGTTTACTTTGAGCAACCAACAGCAACTGTTGTCTAAGATGGCAACAGGCAATGGCCACGGCGAAAACTCTCCATACTTTGATGGCTGGAAGGCTTATGACAGTGATCCTTTTCACGTCACCAAGAACCCTAATGGGGTTATCCAGATGGGTCTTGCAGAAAATGAAGTAAGATTTCCGGAATCCGAAAACTTTCTCAATTCTTTTTTATATATGTTCGGTAGCTTTTGATGAAGAGCATAGAATTAACTCTTGGTTCTTCTTCTTTGTGTAGATGTGTTTTGATTTGATCCAAGAGTGGGTTCTGAACAATCCAGAAGCCTCCATTTGCACAGCAGCAGGAGTAAATGAATTCAAGGACATAGCCATCTTTCAGGATTATCATGGATTGCCAGAATTCAGAAATGTATGCATTGAATTCATTTTATATTAATATTAGCAATATTTCATTAATATTTTGACTGCATATTGACTAAGTTGTTTTGGTGAAATAATCTACAGGCTGTTGCAAACTTTATGGGAAGAGTGAGAGGAAATCGTGTCACATTTGACGCCGACCGGATTGTTATGAGCGGAGGAGCTACCGGAGCTCATGAGACGATCGCTTTTTGCTTGGCTGATCCTGGGGATGCATTTCTGGTGCCTGTTCCTTATTATCCAGGGTATGTTTGGATATTGTTTTATGGTTAGTTTGATCGGATTAAGAAAGAAAATGAGTAAATAGACCTTTAATTTAATATCAACTGTTGACCATCTAGAGCTTAGGTGGGTCAACAGATTGCCTTAGAACCATTCAATAATTTGACTAACTGGAAAAAGATGCTTGGGAAAATGGGAGGTCCATTTTCCTTCGAAGGGACAGTTTACAACCGTTCAAACTTTGGACCTTTTTTTCTCGTCCAAAAAAAACTTTTTGACATATTTATTCGTAAAGGCACCCATCCCTTTCTCGGTACTAGCTAATTGGTTTATTCTATGATTCAATTCTTACCTACACACCATGTGACATCTAGCCAATAACACGGAGGTGATGACACACATGAGAATTAAAATATATTTTCATGAAAAAAAATTTCTAATGAAAACTGTTTAGGGCCTAAGGCATCAAGGTTTTAATTAAGGATATTGCTTTAAGGATACGGAAATAATATTTACAACGAAATTTACAACAAAAAGTTGAGCTTATTCACAACAATTACATCTATTCTCCAGCATTTTGCTAAATTTTCTGCTATTTTATTGCAGTTTTGACCGAGATTTGGGGTGGCGAACGGGAGTGCAACTGATACCAGTTGCCTGTGACAGCTCCAACAATTTCAAAGTCACCAGAGCAGCTTTGGAAGCTGCCTATGAGAAAGCTCAGAAGGCAAACATCAGAGTAAAGGGCTTGCTCATTACCAACCCCTCAAATCCCTTGGGCACTGTCCTTGACAGAGACACCCTCAGAAGTCTAGTGACATTCATCAACGAAAAGAAAATCCACCTAGTGTGCGATGAAATCTACGCTGCCACCGTGTTCAGCCAGCCAAGTTTCATAAGCATAGCCGAGATCATAGAGGAAGACATTGAATGCAACCGCAACCTTATTCACATTGTGTACAGTCTTTCTAAGGACATGGGGTTCCCTGGCTTCAGAGTTGGCATTGTATATTCCTACAATGATGATGTCGTTAATTGCGCGCGAAAGATGTCAAGTTTTGGATTGGTTTCGACACAAACTCAGCATCTGATTGCATCAATGTTGTCAGACAATGAATTTGTGGAGAGGTTTATAGCACAAAGTGCTAAAAGGCTAAAAGCAAGGCACATGCGCTTCACAATGGAGCTTGCTCAAGTCGGCACAAGCTGCTTGAAGAGCAATGGCGGTCTTTTCGTATGGATGGACTTGCGTAGGCTGCTCAAGGAGCAGACGTTCGAAGCTGAGATGGTGTTGTGGCACACGATAATCCATGAAGTTAAGCTCAATGTGTCACCAGGTTCGTCGTTTCATTGCCCCGAGCCAGGTTGGTTCAGAGTTTGCTTTGCCAACATGGATGACAAGACCATGGAAATTGCTTTGTCACGAATCCGAAACTTTGTGGCTCAATACAAGGAGCCAATTGCGCCGAGGAAGAACAACAGGTACTGGCAAAGCAACCTTAGGCTGAGCTTTCAGTCTCGGCGAATGGATGACATCATGATGTCTCCGTGCATGATGTCACCTCATTCACCGATACCTCAATCGCCTCTTGTTCGAGCCACTTAGAGAAGTGATTGATCTCTCAATTATAAAAGTTGATGCATTTTTTGGGAATTGTTAGTAGCACTCCTAAAAACTCATTTGGCACTTCAAATTTCTTATAATTAGAAAGAAAAATACACTTGTGAGGAGTGTAAAATGAAATATTTGAAGTGCTAATAACAGTTCCCCATTTTTTACCTTAGTTTCTGAATTTTTATGATAGCCAGGTTCTTAATTAGATAAAATATCATTAATTTGTTCTTGATATTTTCTCGTGGAGTTTTGAGAGTGGTGGATACATTCTTTCATAGGATTTAAAATTTTCATTTTACTCTGTTTAGTCCATTTTTCTTTTTTCAATTCAATGAAAAAAGTTTGTATCTGTTTGTAATAATTCCTCAAAGAAGAGAATTGAATTAATTTTTAATTGTTTTACATCAATATTTTTTGTGAAATCATTAATTTGATGAATCCTAATATTATGATCTTTACATCCCACATGATGATCTATAAATCAGATGAGAAGAACGTGGACTAAAAAAAAGGGTGTTCATTTTTCATCATTTTTCTCAAGAAACATGAAATATTTTTTGAAAGATAAGAAACATGAAATTGTTGATTTGTTCGTTGTTCCTATGACTCACGAGGTGGGTCTCTCATCGGTGTCTCTTTTCTGTATCTAAACATTTACTCGTTAGTTTTCAAAAAAAAAAAAAAAAAAAAAAACACACACACATTTACTTGTTTGCCATGGGCCTTTCCCTCTAAAGTGAAAGAGACATTAAACTTGAACCAAACCCGGTCCAAAAGCCGATCCATTTACATGTTTTCCATGGGCCAGCCCACCATATGGTCTATCACCCTTGCGATCAAGTAATCAACTACTTTCGTTTTCCTTTTTGGGTGAAAACATTAATTAACTTTATAAACAAATAGGGGCCAGATTAAAATAGGGAATTGTTATTCGTACTAAAAAAATCTCATTCTACACTCCAAACTTTTTATATTTGAAAAGAAAAATACACTTATGAGGAGCGTAGAATGAGATTTTTGAAATGTCAATAACACTTCCCATTAAAATATTTGAAATTAAATTCACCACCCTAACATAAGAAGCAACTTCAAACCTGAAGGAACGGGAATTAACAAATAGCATGACGACCAGAACAAACATTTAAATTCTAACATTGATCGAGAAATCGAGAAACACCAGAAGCATTGCCAATCTTGACCAAGAGATCGATGTCACAAAAGGGGACGGGCCTTTCTCTCAACATCCTCCACTACAGTATTAATATTGGAGATTTTAAAATTTATACAATGCTCAAAAGTAAATAAGAGGTTTTAGATTTGAATTTCGTAGATGGTGAATTTGATACAAAATTAGGTTGCTCATTGTGCGGTTTAGCCGCATTCTTCCCTTCTCTTCTCTTAGTATAAAATAGATCTTTGTACTAAAAAAAAATAAAAAAACTCTAAGGGATTATTATTATTATTATTATTGTCCTTTCTTTCACAAATACCTAGCTATTGGAAGAGGCTCCTCTCCGGATCCCCACATCCTAACCGTTCATCGTACATCGTGCGGCCAATTTTTGTCAAGTACTATTTGTGTTTAATTTTAAATAAAAAAAGGTTAAATGATTTGTGACCGCATGATACACGATGAATGGCTAAGATGTGAGAATATATAGGATCCTCACAATTTGGATCCGGATGAATCCAAATCCCTAGCTATTAGGGAACTACACACATATATTTATTTGTAGAAACCTTAATGTTACCCACCACTAATACATTATTTAATTATTGGGCGGAGGTATTGGGATTTTATCATTTATATATCCACTTTTTTTCTACGTGACAAAATGTCACATTCCGACGCGGGCGGGACCACTTCCCCGCCCCGACTCCACCGTAGCACGATATTGTTCGCTTTGGGTCCCGACCACGCCCTCACGGTTTTGTTTCTGAGAACTCACACGAGAACTTCCCAATGGGTTACCCATCCTAGGAATGCTCTCGCGCGCTACTCGCTTAACTTCAGAGTTCTCATGGAACCCGAAGCCAGTGAGCTCCCAAAAGGCATCGTGCTAGGTAAGGATGAAAATATACATATAAGGATCACTCCCCTGAACGATGTAGGATGTCACACAAAAAGTGTAAGCTACCTACCACAAAGGAGATGTTTTGTAAAGAATTTTGCTTGTATAAGCAATATTGCTTGTTATAATGTCACCATCTGTTTCACATTTATTAAATATTGAGTCATTATCTTTTGTTTTTCCCTCAGAAAAGATTAAAAAATTGATGGAGTTGGGATGTGTTTGCTTAAACAAGCCAAAGATTAGCTAGATTATTGGTAAACAAAAAGCATTAGAGATGACTTCATCTTGTACACTATTTAATATAAATCGAAGACCATGGCACTAGGTATCATGTCATGGCTTTCACCTTTTCCACACATGATGTTCTATTTCAATCTTTCTATGCACATATAAAATTGAGAATTTAGGAAACTTAAGGGGGCTATTTGGTATCGTATTAAAAAAATTCATAATTTCTCAAAATATTTTTTAAGAACAATTTTTTTTAAGATTTAAAAACTTGTTGGATATGAGATAAAAAATTAGTATTAAATTTTAATAATTCAAAAGAAAAGAAAAAAAAATATCCTACAACAACTCTCTGTCGATTTGGAAATTACTACACAATTCAATTGGACAAACAAAAATATTCAAGGGAGGGCCAGATAAAGGGGAGATTAGAGAGATTAGAGAGAAAGAGTAGAGAGATGAGAGAGATTGTGGGGAGGAGGGGAGGAGAGAGAGAATGAGCAGAGATGAGAGAAATAGGAGAGAGATTTGAGGAGGGGAGGAAAGAAAGAGAGAGATGAGAGAGAAAGAGCAAAAAGAGGAAAGAGAGATTTGGAGGGAAGGAGAAAGCAAGATAAGATAATGATAGAGAAAAATTGGGAGTAGGAGGAGAAGAGAGAGAAGTAGTTTGAAGTTTAAAAACTTTAAAAACTCACTTTTTGTGCTTTTTAGAAGTAGACTAATTTTCAAATTAGTTTTGAATTCAGTTTATGAAATAGCCATACCAAATATATGTATTCAATGTTGGAAACTTAGGTTTGATAGTATTCTTCTTCACTTAGAAGTGAGAGGTCTTAGGTTCGAATCTCGTGAATGACGAATTCGATACCAAATTAGGCTGCCCATTGTGTGGCTCAGCCGAACTCTCTTTCCCCTTAGTGTAAAAATATCAATGTACTAAAAAAAAAGTTAAATTTAAGTAGAGTACCAAGCATGCCTTAACTTTTTGAGTTAAGATCCCTCCAGCAACGCTTGAACCCTTCACAGTTGTTGTCACATCCCGGCCCGGGACAAATTACTTCCCGGGCCCGCTCCACCACCGTAGCACGATATTGTCTACTTTGGGCTTACCATTCCCTCATGGTTTTATTTTTGGGAACTCACGAGCAACTTCTTAGTGGGTCACCCATCATGGGATTGCTCTAGCCCCTTTCTCGCTTAACTTCAGAGTTCCTACGGAACCCGAAACCAGTGAGCTCCCAAAAGGCCTCGTGCTAGGTAGAGATGAGAATATACATTTAAGGATCACTCCCCTGGGTGATGTGGGATGTCACAATCCACCCCCCTTTGTCACATCTTGGCCGGGGCGGACCACTTCCCGAGCCTGCTCCACCACCGTAGCACGATATTGTCCGCTTTGGGCTTACCATTCTCTCACGGTTTTGTTTTTGGGAACTCACAAGAAACTTCCCAGTGGGTCACCCATCATGGGATTGCTCTAGCCCCTTTCTCGCGTAACTTTGGAGTTCCTACGGAACCCGAAGCCAGTGAGCTCCCAAAAGGTCTCGTGCTAGGTAGGGATGAGAATACATATACACGGATCACTCCCCTGGGCGATGTGGGATGTCACAATCCACCCCCCTTAGGGGCCCGACGTCCTCGTCGGCACACACGCAGTCAGGGTTAGGCTCTGATACCAATTTGACACGTCCCGGCCTTGGGCGGATCACTTCCCTGGCCTGCTCCATCACCGTAGCACAATATTGTCCGCTTTGGGCTTACCATTCCCTCATGGTTTTGTTTTTGGGAACTCACGAGCAACTTCCCAGTGGGTCACCCATCATGTGATTGCTCTAGCCCCTTTCTCGCTTAACTTCGGAGTTCCTACGGAACCCGAAACCAGTGAGCTCCCAAAAGGCCTCGTGCTAGGTAGAGATGAGAATATACATTTAAGGATCACTCCCTTGGGCGATGTGGGAT
This sequence comes from Pyrus communis, assembly GCF_963583255.1. Taxonomy (NCBI): domain Eukaryota; kingdom Viridiplantae; phylum Streptophyta; class Magnoliopsida; order Rosales; family Rosaceae; genus Pyrus; species Pyrus communis. Next base: position 15,476,068 of record NC_084815.1, on the reverse strand, counting down.
GTCACAGTTGTTCTCGAGCAATGCTCCAACTCAGCTCAAACAATACTAGAATCCCTGCCGAATGATCAAGTAACGCTTTAACGTGTTCAATCTCACTTCATCTAAAGCCAAAATTTAGTCTTGGTTTAAAACATTATGGGTGCATTTGTTGCATCGGACTATCTCGGACTAGACTAACTTCAAGGATTAAGCTGGATTGGCTTAGACTAGATTAAGCCGGACTCACTTAATGAAACGTTTGGTGCAGTGTCAGACTAATTTACAGACTATAATTTTCTTGCCATTTTTAATTCACTTTTGCCTTAAAAATTAAACAAAAATTAATATAAAAGGGCAGTGAAGTCTGAAGATGAATGAACTCAAGCATATTTTCTTTCCCCTTCCTTCCTATACCCTTCCTCGTTTCTCTTCTCCATCATTTTCTCTCTACCAAATCATGCATCAATCTCTTAACTTTCTTCTTCGATTAAGAGATTTTGTTGGTTAACCATTCGCCAAGCCTTCAGAAATTCCAAAAAGAAAGGCAAGCCTTCTAGCAACGATTAAAACTTGCAAATCGATTTACAGAAATTCAAAACAAAAATCAATTGGGTTAATCACAATAAAAACCCATAAACCATTTAAACCTGCTGATCTATTTACAGAAATTCAGAACAAGAATCATACCACAGCCAAATCATTCCTCTAGTATCAAAAATCATATAAAGAAGATGACTGAGATTGCGAAGTAGCCATGGCGGAGATGACCAGTTGATGAGGAGGCAAGCCGAAGCTGAAGCTAAAGCCAAAGCCACAACCATGGCGATTGCGAAGGAGAAGAAGATGATGGAGATGACCCAGTCGATGAGGTCATCGTTGGAGATGAAGTAGTCGACGAGTTCGTCGTCGAAGATGAAGCCGCGCCCGAAGCTTGTGTTGTCGAAATCGAGGTCGAGGAGGTGATTCGAGCAGGATGAAAACGTTCTTAGCTAGTCCCATGGTTTTCAGGGGGACACGCTAAGAGCGGCTAGCGAGGTTGTTAGTGAAAGCGAATTCTGGTTAATCCCATTAAAATTAGTCTAGCCAGGGAATAAATATGGACTAGACTAATATTTAATCTAGTCTAGTCCTATCAAACGTAATGAAGGCAGACAAACGCCCTATGTTACTTTAGCACTACTAGTACCAGGGGCACTCATTGATTAATTGATTAACAATTTCGTCACGGCTCGTTTGCGGACTTTACCGTACATATATAATTTGCAGTTTGCAAGAGGGACGTTCCCAATCCAGTATGGAGACTTCACATCATCCCAAAGCAAAACCATCTATTTCAAATTACATATTTATAAGACATCTTAAAATAAATAAATATATAAGATGGTTAACATGTACATTGCTACATAGGAGCAACAGCACAGGGTCCCTATCTCAAAGGGGCACCGATTTTTATCTTATTCCTATATATCACTTAAGTTAAAATTTGAGAAATACAATATTATTTTCTGCTTTGAACTCTTACTATATTTATTTTATACTTTTTTTTACTTGGTTAAAAACATCATGTATTATTTTTTACATGGATCCTTTCTTATCAATTGTTCACTGCGATAATATGGTGCTACAAAGTTCTTTTAAATAAATGTCAAAACAACAAAGACACACAAGGAAAAAGAGTTTTTTCGGTCAACTGAAGAAAAAAAAAGGTCTTGTACATAAAGAGGGTCCATTTGAATTTTTCGCACACGGCCCTTCAAATCTCATAATTAATCTCAGATGACACTACAACTAAGAGCTATTAATATTCTAATTAAAACGCCCAAATTATTTATATATGCGGTTACAGAGCCACATGATTTGACTCCGTAGATTAAAAGATCTTCTAGGTCTAGAAATCAATGTCATTGCCTCTTTCTTTCTTTCTTTTTCTTGCATTGTTTGCCACTTACTATTTTTTTATTAAACGATGGTCGTTTGCATCTAACAAATTTCCACAACCTATTCCAATATAATACGTACTTGTTGGCATCATAGTCCTTTTGGGTTTCGAAAAAAATATTTATGTACTTGTCAAAGAAAAACTAAATTAATTCCCACCTTTTATTTAACTGGCCCAGATGATGAAAAATCATGTAATTTTTTAGTGCAGTCCAAAAATTTTCATCCACAAGTAATCGTGTTAAATAATAAATAAATTATTGATAGACGCTGGGCAAGTAATTAACTGTGCTTTTAACTTTAATCTAAAATAAAAATCAAATTGCAGCAAACTTGAAAACCCCAATTGAATTTTACTACCAAAATGCTTGAAATCTCAAAGTTCAGACACTTATTTTTTCAAGCCACTTGCACTGTACATACATACCACAAACGTTTATTTGGCTGGCCTCCAACTGGTTCCAAAACATGATTAAAAATTAAAATTCAGATGGCCTTACCAAAAATACATGATCAAACCGCTAATCATCTCACAATCCTCACTTAATTAACAGATAACACAGGAATTCGGGTTTTCTTCAGCACTTTGGACATAGTAGTACTTGGTCATGTGGGGATTGTATGCTTGGTAGGCTTTGACAAGCTCAGCAACTGGATCAGTTTTCTTCTTATCATCTTCTTTCTTGTCATCTTTTTTGGCACCCCCTCCGTCTTTCTTATCATCTTTCTTTTCTTCCTTTGCCGGCCCGACTGTCAGGATCTCTGTGTGCCACTTTCTCAGTTTGGCCACCACATGGACCGGGTCAACGTCGCCGATCACCGTTAGTTTCTTCTCCTTCATGTCCACAGCAATTGAGTCAATGCCTGTAAAAATTTACACAACACAGGAAAAACGAAGTCAATAAGTGCATGGAATAGTTTGACATTTCAACAAAGACTACGATTGCAACTTTATTTTAATTTCCAGTGACAATATCCCAGATGAATGCCTCAATAGGTGCTGATAAATGAAAGAATTCAGAACATTTTTTTTCCATTGTTTTCCAAGTTTTTCACGAAGCCAAATCAAACTGATATGCTTAAAAAGCTCATACCTGTAAGGCTGGAGACTGCTTTCAAGGCCTTTTGCTTTTGCTTGTCATCATGTAAATCCAATTTCAGTACCACCTTCTGCAGAAAGAAAATAATTTTCAATTAAATTTTTCTTTTTAATTTTTGGCAGAGAAAATGGCAATTCATTAGTTTTCAATTAACAATTTAAACCAAGGGAACAATTCAATTATTCATGGACCAAAAATCATAATTTCTGAAACCCGTCACCATGATCAGAAGTACAAGAAGGATCACAAAAAAGAGGGAATAAAAGCAGAAATCATTGAGAATATCATGTTCTTTATTTCTTTGTGAAATGAAAAGGCAAAGGTCTCCGAAACTTAATCTAAACTACCTAATAATATTCTTATCAACCCGATAATCTTTGAAAGAAAATAAATTAATGAGTAGCTGAGTGGGAAACTACACCTTCATTTCAATTGGGTCTGAAGCTCTGACCAAGAAGTATAAAATACGAACAAAAATTAATCGAAAAAAGCTCGAAAAGCAGAGGGTTTTCGAGAAGGAGGAAGAAGAAAGAGAGAGGAAATTGCAGAGAGTTTTCCTTGAAGGGGACTAGTCTTTGTGGAAGACGGACAGACTTATAAGCTAAAGCCTGCCAAGGGGTTTTATTTACAAATCCAACGGTAAAAAAAAAAAATAAAATACGCTTGAGGTTAAAGGTTGAAGGGCTTGCCTTGTTGGACAAGGAATGGACAAGGAACCAATCAGTCATGGACCATGGAGATATATATCACAAAGCCTTGGTGGGATTCACTCGTTTTCACTTTATTTATTGTCTGTGCCTGAAAGGCTTGTACATTTCTACCTACGTGTTTGGTTTACGTGGTTTGTGATCTTTTGGTGTGACTTTGATGTTTAAACACTGATTGATTTTTTACATGCAAATTACAGCTTAAAATATGTGTAAACTTAATGATTTGGTATTATAAAAGGAGTTTTTGCATACGTATTAAACTGTGTTTTCCAAATACGTAAAAATCCTTAGTTCCAACGGAAGCATCTAGGTATTTTCTTTTAGGAATTTACAGTCTATAGGTCGTTATCACTACGTAACTTCCTATTACCACTTTTTGAATTCAACATTGCTCGTCTTCGTTACTTACAATTTGTAGTTTAACATACATACATACATACATATATATATATATATATATATCCAATTCATTAAAACCACAAAAAAAGAAGATTTTTGTTACCACTCATCAAATTGTGATTAGTATGTAGATCAACTTTGCAGGGGACTTGAGATTTTCAAGGAAGAATCCAATTGTAACAAGTAATTCAATTTGGGAACTCCCTAAAGTATACGTGGTCCTCATCAATATCATGGTTATTTTGTTTTTGTTTTTTTCCTTTAATTTTATGCTTATATATAAAAGTAACTATTTAGGAAGGGCGGCAAGAACCTCACAAGTTTGATTACATAAAAAACTCTCAATAATTCCAAGTAGATGGTCCTTTCTTTTCTTGCATGTGATGTGAAGTAGGCTTCAATGCCCTTAGTAGTGAGGGATTGTGAAATAGCTGTTAAGATTATGATAGGTTTAAAGTTCGATTATTTTAATGTAAAGTCTTGCTTGTTAAGTTCAACGCTAACATCATTCATTTGCTTCAATATTTTTTTTGTTTAGTATAATTAATATTGTATGCGCCACACTAATCGATTGAATCACATTTCTTTTAAGAAGGATGCTCACTTGCATGGTCAATTTCAGCACAAGTGAGATGTCCAATCTCATTAAAAAAAAAAAAAAAAAGTTCAATATATGACAATAGAGATATTAGTGCCAGTCGTCAATACAAAGGTGGCTCACAGTTGTTGATTGCTATATATCTTAATAAGTTATACGACGAATACTAATGTTCAAATCATAAACTTGTTTAGTTCATATCATGTGGTATAAAGTCTAATGATATTTTATATGTTTAAAAAATGGGCAAAACTTCAAATACATTAGGGTATGACTAATTCATAATTGATAAGTTCATGAGCCATTTGAAGCAAATTTTAAAGCCAACTTGGTTGACAGTGAAATGATGAAAAAGAAAAGAGGGGGAAGAACAAGTCTCTTCTGCCACAACTTTAATAAAATAAAACCACCAATGAAATTTCCCCGTCAAATACTTAATCATCACAAAATTATATTGAATTTGTCGATTAAATCAGCAATTGGGATATCGATGGCGAGTGTCATCTACTCCACAATTTCTTTTATATTTTTCAATAATTTAACATAATTTCTTTTAATTATGTCTTAATCTCAGACCCCCAGAAAAAAACAAAAAAAAAAAAAAAAAAAAAATTATGTCCCATTCTAATCCAGTAGAAAAATCAGAACGCCAACGTCACCACATCCATCATAAGCACTGATGTCATCTGCCAGACCAGTTTCATCAATATTGTGAATTATAGTTGTGATTAAACTTTAATAACTTCATTTCAATTAAATTTAGCGGCTATAGTCTAATTGATTGTAGTTGCGGTAAGTTTTTTGGTCCAACGGTTGAGATTTTATTAAAATTGAATAGAAACGTTTACATGAGTAATTCGATCAAGCTACATAACTTGCAGCAAACGACTGTTGATAAAGAACACGGACTGACAAGTAGCCCCATAACAATGGAAAACTACACCTCTCTCTATCTGTGTTCTTCGATATGCATCGCTGCACCAACTACTGTAAATTTCACCAAAGTTAAAAGAAGCTTGAGGCCATGGAAGAAGCTTTTATTCCCTGCTGAAACATTGGCATGTACAGATGTGAAACTCCGCGTTATGATTGACATAAACAAGCTGCACTCTTCTTTACTAAACCGCAACTTCAACCTATAACGATGACTGAACGATGTCCAGTGCCTCCTCAACCGAAGATGCATTCTGAAGCTTGGCTTTATCGACAATGGGCTGGCTCCTTGCAAGTTTTGGAAGGAGTTGAAATTCCTATACAACATAACATGAGATGTTGCGAGTCTTAGGACAATGCTGGCAAAATACGTCACACCAAAATATAAACCTTAACATTTCTCCTTTTGGACGACTAAACCATAAACCTTGATAGTCAGTTGAATTTGTTTCCTATTTTCATAAACCTTGGGGAAAGCCAAGAAGTAAAACAAAACAAAAGGTACCTCGGGATTTCCGCTCTCAAGAAGAACACCTTTCAATTTGCCTGAAGCGCAACAAGAATAAACTTACCATGTCAGCTGTAATTAAATAAACCAATACATATGCAGAGAATGAGAGATGGAATATGTGCGTGTATGAAACGGAATCTTTACCAGAATCTATCCAGAAAGTGGCAATCTTAGGATTAAAATTCCCAATTTCAATCGTCTCTCCAACTGTTCAATAAAATGATAACAGTGTGAACTACGAGAAGGGACTAACAGAGATGTAGCAAAAAATAAACTCAAAAATTATAGATAAAAGATGCAATGTTAGAGATTCGTACCATTGTCCCCAAAAAATTGCCACCATATTTTTCTGGGGCTTCCTTCATATTCAAACACCCTCGAGTAAAAAGATGGGAGGTAATCATATCTGGATTTGTTCAGATATAAAAATCATCAATAAGGAAGTGTCAACACAAACGAATCAGGAAGAGCAAAATTCATCTACTACTCTATCTAGAGAATAAGCTACACATGTGGAGAGTCTAACTTACGTGTCAGTTTGTGCACTCACTAAAGCCTTAACGCAATGCTGTGCAGATCGACGAGCATGATCTACATGTTCAACTCGTGCTATACGGTTATACATCTGCTCATTGCAAAACATATTTTTCTTTCAGAATTTTGATTACGAAAGAATTTTCTGCTTGATTTAACAAAAACATACCTTCAATGGAAATGCTGCAACATCTCCAACTGCGAAGATTCCAGGTATCCTCGTCCGGAACAGACCATCAACCTTGGTTTAAAGTACAAAGATATAAGTAATACAAAATAGCAAATGCACATTCAACTTGAACTAATCCTGGCAATCAAATTTTGAATATATTGTTACTCCAAGATAAATTGCTAAATGCAGGATTTTTTTATCCTGATCAAAATTCAGTTTATCAGGACATTAATTGTAAAACGTGTTACCCATATATGGTCATGAGTCCATCCATTGTCCAAGATGGTTATTGCAATTGATAAAAAGAAAATAATTTGTCCATGATTTTCATAATACATCACACAGTAGATATTTATACGCTCAAAAAACAAAACGCAAAGTGTCAGTTCTAAGTCTTGTGACAGCATCAGAATTGCACCTGTATACCACCAACACTGGAATCCAAACCGACACTTTCAAAAGGACCAACAGCAGGTTTTGCTCCAATACCAATAACTACCTGCAAAAATGAAAGAATTAGAAGCAAAACTACTCCAATTTCATGAACTTCCTCATATACTTTATTTTATTAGTTTTAATCAACATGAAAATCCTTGAAAAACTTCACTTGTTATCCAAGATGTAAGGCGCAAGGTGACACAATAATAAAAAAGCCAGATATCAAAAGATGTGTGGGAACGGAAACTCACTGTGTCTGCTTCTATAGTAGTTCCATCTTCAAGCTTAACATAATTTACACGTCCATCAGCACCAGCTTCTAAATTTTTAATTGAGGCACCCTGGTCCATCATAAAATGAGCTTTAAAGGCCAGGCCGAATGACAATTACTACATAAAGGATAGGTACCAAATTACAAAAAGTGGGGAGAGAGAGAGAGAGAGAGAGAGAGAGAGAGAGAGAGAGTACCTTTATGAATTTAACACCATTCTCTTGGTAGAATTCCTCATATCTCTGGGCAAGTGAAGCAGTAAACAATCTTTGCAACAGATGGTTTTCTGGAAATATGATCTTCATAAAGGGAAAAAAAATATATAAGAGAAGGAAAATCGAAAATGTAGGTCAAGAATTTACATACTTGAAATTTATATTACTTCATCTGATTTTGTTACTTCAACCCAACAAATATAAAAGGCACCAAGTTAAATTTAACACATACTGTTGTATCAAGTTTCCAACCAATAGTGGCTGCAGCAACCTCCATACCAATATAACCACCACCAACAACAACCACCTTCCATGCTTTCTCCTGGAAAAGAAGATAGGAAATTTTACTGAAACGAACAAGCCATACGATTCCAAACAACAAAGCAAACCTCAATAAAACATAGTTCAAATTCCAAACAACAAAGCAAACCTCAATAAAACATAGTTCAAGAATAGACCACGTGATCAGATAACAATTAACAAAAGAAAATTGCTGAACAATTAAACTTTGTAAAACTAGTTACAAGGTTTGCACTTAATTTGTGTAGGGTTTCTCCCTCGTAAATGAATAAATTGCAGGGAACAACAATCTTCACACTCCTAAAGCAGATGGAATGCCCAAACATGCAGGCTTTAAAGTCATACAAGTAGTAAGGAAACACTCCAACTCTACAAGATAGGAACAAAAGCAAACTAGTCTGCCTTATTTGAATAAAGTATGTTCAAAGCGCCACACGAAACTCAACAAGGGCTGTTCAACTAAGCTTCAAATAGCATATGGTTGTGAAAGTTATGAGGGACTTCACCTTAATCTCAGGTAATGTTCATAACGTTGTGCCAAAATTTAATGAGCTGGATGCATTTCAATATTTATATAGCCATTTCAGTTATTAATTGTAACATGGAAAGAAACAATCATAATAATTAGTATGACAGAAAAAACAAATTAATATCAAATTTACCAATGATGATACTAGTGCATCAGCATCTGCAACATCCCGAATATAATGAACACCAGGTAGGTTTCCTCCAATTTTCTCAGGAAATCTGAATGCATAACAGGCAAGGAAGCAGATTTGCTTCAGTTTAGATTCGTACAATCTAGCAGCACTTACAATACATCCAACTAATCAGAAATTTACAAAGTTGATTGAAATAACCTTGAGGCTGTACACCCTGTTGCAATTATAAGTGATCCAAACTTGAGCAGTTTGCCTGAATTTGTAGTCAGTGTCTGCTTTTCAATATCAACATTTGTAACGGGATCTTCATAGAACATCTGAACAGAATTTCAGAAAAGCAACAACATCTTAGAATTACAGTTGCAAATATGCGTAAAAATGAACTTTTTAGCAGTTTCAGGAGTTGCGAAAAAGTTATAAAATTTACCTCTATCCCTTTTTCTTTATACCAGTCAGGTGTTTGCCTATCACCGCCGGATCCAACACAAGTATGAAACCCCTACAATAATAATGTTTCGAATTCTAAACTCCAAAACATATTCGTAAATATATTCAAAATTCATAACTCAAAAGTGTGATTGCAGCTTACAGGCAATCGTGCTGGCTTCTTATCCGAAGGGAACAAATAGCCTTTTGTCAAAGCAGGACGCTCATAAGGCGCAACGGCCTGTTCACAGAACCCACCAAAACTTAACTTCAATTTCACATTCTAACAAAAAAAATCAAACAAAATTTACAAAAGAAAAAGAAAATGGAAAAATTTGATTTGATTTACCTCTTTGGACACGATTGCAAGGCGTCCATCGGCCATTCCGTGTTCGACGAAAGTCCTAGCTGCATAGCCAGCCGCATTGCCGCCACCAACAATCACAAACCTGCAAACACACACATTCCAGAGAACCCAAAACTAAAAATTCAAATATTGATGCAAAAACCAAATTTAAAGCTGAAAAGATTGGATTTTTGAACGACTGACTCTCGGTTTTCGTTGGCGAAATCTGATGACGAAACAACGTAGCTTCGGCGGAAGCTCCTGAATCCGATTGGAGAAGAACGGCGATCAGGCCGCAGAGCAACAGAGTGCTTGAAGCACACGGAATTGGCCAGGTTCGCCATTCGCCTGCGAACTGTAGCTTGCGAGACAAGAAAGAGAAACGGAATTAGAGAAAATTAGGGTTTATGCAACGAGGATCAAGATTGAAGAAGGCGAAAGGGAAATGGGAGTGAGAGTGGGAGTTGAATTTGTGGAGCTCGGACCTGAAGACATTGGGAGCTGAGAGTGGGGATTGGCCTTTCTAATAATTTATTAGATAAATAAATCAATTAAATTACTGGTTTGGGGTGGCTCTTGACTCTTGAGGAAGTCGAAAGGTCAGTGAAGGAGGCGGATGGCGGTGAATGTGCTGGGCGTTTGCCATTGGAAGCTGTTTCCAAATGCCTGGGAAGGGATGTTGTTATTGGGCCTCACCCATTTAGTATAGTTTTAGCCCATTTACATATTTCGGGTTGTAGTTTGCACCGGGAGCACCTGTGCAGACGGTTGTTACCACCACCGTGGTGGAGGCCAACTACACTGCCGCCACCGAGGGGCTTACTTCGTTGCCCTTTGGCCATACTAGTCTGCCTTCTCATGTGGTGCCGCCGCTGGTGGTCTCTATTTCTATCAACTCCGATGATTCACCACCCTATCTGAATGGTTGCAATGGCATAGACAAAGGTACGAGTTTCTCGCTCCTGCAGTTAGAAGACAAAGGTACGAGTTTCTGTAAGCAGTTGTTCTCTAATGGCAAGAAAAGTGGATATGAAAATTTTGATTATGTTTAAACCACTTTTTTACTTCATCGTTACATCTGATTTGATGAGGAGCAACTTTGATGCTTTTGGGGTTGATCTACATGCGGCATTCGTCCATTTTTGCAGTATTATACTTGAATTTCGGCATGTATGGGATCCGGGAGATGCATCAGGTAAAGCTATGCTCTATTTCCGATGAGAGGAGAAGCATATGGATCATGGACTGGGCAGGCGAATCATGGTGGCTGGCATCATGTAGCTATGCTATTACTAGTCTCTTGGCTTGATGGTTGAGTCCAATTGATGTTTGGCAACAGAGAGACATTGCGATACGAGACTGAGCGGTATAAAGTGAACTCTCTCAAGCATCTTGTTCTATTACTGTTGCTTCAGGTTATTCGGTTATGTTACCACTTGAGTTTTAGTGTGAACTTGACAAGATCATACTACTTGGTATAATTGAGTACGTAACCAATAAAAACCTTGTGGACAAACAAGAGAAAATGTTAGCAGCTGCTCCGTTGGTTCGATTTTGCCATTATGAAGCCTTTCAACTGATTTTAAGAGCTCCAAAAACTTTCAAGTTTGTGATAGATAAGATCTGAGGAGTTTTCCCTTTTGATTTATAGTTTTCACATTGGGAGGTCAATCATAAACAGGAATAAGTGTCTGCAACCACGTCCAGATTAAGGCTACATTTGAGTTCACGGCTGCAGTATGGAACCTAGAGGCGATAATGCTAGAGTAAGGAAATAAATCAGTACACTGTGAGCTATGAGGTACTGTTTGGTACGTGGGACGAGGTATTCCGTTCCACGTTTGGTGCGCCAAAAACAATGGAATGCGCTGTTCCGCGGAACGAAATTTGGTTACTTTTTCGTTCCACCTTCCCCCCTAGAACGACTCGTTCCACACCCGTCGAACACAAAATTATAATTTTTTTGGACAACAATACCCCTCCTCTTTTTCATTAATTCCACTATCTACCCTCCTTCTCTCTCCTGTAGCCTCCTCCTCTTTCTACCCTCCCTCTCTCCTGTAGCCTCCTCCTCCTCCACCACAAACCCAGCTGCATCTTCCTCGACCTTAACGCTCCCTCCACCACAGACCCACGCTCTGGGGAGTTCGCGGTGGTTCTTCTTCATCGAATTTTTTCTACAAAAATTGGAATTAAAAACGTTAAATAGGAAAAAAAATAAATAATTAGTTGGAAGGGATCGATGTAGGAGGAGTTGTGGTTGTGATTGCCTTGGCAATGCCAATAGCTCCAGCCCACCACCATCTCATGATCTTTGATTTGGAATTCTCTGAGAAATTGTAAATTACTTTCACAAAATTCTAACTTGGAGTCTTCAATTTACGACATTTCTGCGCCATATCCCCAGAAAACAAAATCTCAATTTGAAGGACAAAAAGATCTTTGCTTATTTGCTGTTGGGTTTGAAAACCATAGTGAGATAGAGATTTTGGGAAACTTTTGTTTTGATGGGGGTTTGCTAGAGCAACAAAATCAAGATTGAAAGTATTTTCATAACAAGAAATGGGGAAGAAGGTGGGGTAGGGAAGAAGAAGATGAACAATTCATCTTCTTCTTTTTCTTTTTTCTTTTTTAAGTTTTAATTATATAAAAATAAAAATGATTTTTATTATTAAATATTTTAAATCTACATGGAAATATTTAATTAGATTTATGGGATCTACTTAGATTTTGGATTGGTGCTTTTGACGTAGTTTTGAACCGATGAATATTTATTCAAAAAATTGATGCTTCACTTTGTTTTACTATTTAATCATACCCTTAGATTGAATATGAACAAATTAAAAAAAACAAACCGTTTCGTTCCGTTCCACTCATAAACATTGTACCAAACAACAGGCGGAACATGGGTAAGTTAGTTATTTAATCTTTTGGTTCCGGGTCGTCATGTGCTTACCAAATGTAGAACTGAACAATCGTTCCATTCTACCATGCGCGTGCCAAACATAAGGTTCCATTCTGTCCCGTTCCGCCCTGTCCCGTCCCATCCCGTTTGCGTACCAAACGGTACCTGACTGCACAGATTCACAAAGAATTTAGAAGAATTCCAGTACAAAGATGGAAGACGATGACGTGAGAGAGAAGAGAGGAGAGAAGCAACAGAGAATGTGACTCTGATTCTTTCATTCACACACACATATTCACCATGACATCCGTTAAAGAGAGAGAATGGGAATATTACCCCCAAATTCTAACGGTTATAATCTTTTGGTAGTATTCAAAATACAATAAGGACAATCTCAGCCTTCCATCTTACACCATATGAGATGTAGAAACTTGGCAACTTCCTTACTTAAGGCCTACAAGACTCAAATAAGAAAGATACAACCAAATCAACATTTAGCTAATTATTCTAGCAATATGAGCAAGAACTACCACTTCCATATTAGATCACAATTTACACATAATAGCCCCTTTTAAATTGTGAACTGACTTCACTCCAAGAAGTTCTTTGAGATAGGTGAATTGCTCATTTGCTAATGCCTTTGTAAAGATATCATAAACTCACTCCTGTGTAGGATAGTGAACCAAATCGATCACTCCTTGCTGCAATGCCTCCTTTATGAAGTGGTACCTTTTGTTTATATGCTTGGTTTTCTGATGAAAGATAGGATTCTTAGTGATAGCTATGGCTAAAGTATTCTCACAGTTCATTGGTGTTGCAACAGATTGCACTTCACCAAAGTCTTTAAGAACAAAGCTTAGCCAAGTAGCATGTGTTGCTACCTCAGATGCATTAATATACTCTGCTTTAGCTGTGGATAAAGCAACACATTGTTGTTTAACTGAAGCCCAAGAGAAAACTCCACTATCAAAGGTAAAAGCATACCCAGATGTGTTTTTCATGTCTTTTTCTAAATCATCCCTGAGTCTCCTTTACAGTTGGTATACAATGTTGCCTCACTAGTGCCCCTTTTGAAACCACATAGTGCAAAGTATGAATTTATCTCTCCATGGCCTTAGGTGCCTGCTTTAAACCATACAAGGCTTTGTGCAATTTGTAAACCATATCATCCTCTCCTTTCACAATGAACCCATCTGGCTGATCTACATACACCTCATCTTCTAGCACACTATTTAAGAAGACTGATTTCACATCCAGTTGAAATAGCTTCCACTTGTTTTTTGCAGCCAGTGCAATCAAAGTCCTTATTGTGTTTAACCTTGCAACAGGTGCAAAGGTTTCATTATAATATACTCTAAACTTTTGTGCATATCCTTTTACAACAAGCCTAGCTTTATTCTTTTGAACCGAGCCATCTAAATTCAACTTTGTTTTATACACCCATTTCATCCCAATCATAGGCTTATCAGATGGCATTCTTGCCAGTTTCCAAGTTTGATTATTCTAAATCATACCAATTTCATCTTCCATTGCCTTTTTCTATGCTTTGATAGGAGCATATTTATGCTACTTAGTTATGTTGTTTCCTTGCATTTAGTTACTTAATTACTATCTATTTTAGTCTTTTAAGCTATTTTCGTATGTTTTTAGGTCCTAATGGCAAAAGGAGCAAGAAAGTGCATTTTGAGGCTATTTGGAGTAGTTTTGGGCATGGATTGGATAACTTAACTATGGAGCAATGTGGATGGACGAAATTGAAGTCAAGAGATGCTAGGAAAGGCTAAAAATCTGGAAAAAGAAGTCCAAATGCAAAGAAGATAAGGAAAGAGCAAGAAATAAGGAAACTTATCCAAATTTCCTTATCTTATCCAAACCTTATCCAACCTTATCTTATCTTATCCTATCCTAATCTTTTCCTACCTTAATTCCAACTTCAAAGAGGACTCCTTTTCACATTAAATCACCTAAATATCAAGTCTTAGAAGCCCTATTTTCGTGCATTAAGTTTATGCCACATGTAACCCTTCTAGAAGTTCTAGAATTTGCCACAAGGACCATTCCTTGTCCTCCTTGGAATCTAATTGAAAGTATCCTTGTTCTTTGGTGATTTGGAGTCCTAATTCCTCTCATTTTCAACCCAAATTCATGCCTCCCCTTCACCCTATAAATACTTGATGCCACAACACTCAAAAACCACCACCCTCTACCACAAATTCACACCACACCATCCACCACACCTCAAGAGCCTAAATTCACGCAAATCCCCATTGTTGGCAGCAAGGAAGGAAGGAGGAGCCACCTGGAGTGTTTCTAGGTGTATTCTATCTTTGTTTTTAATGTTGAAGTTTAATTATCTTTGTTTTGCGAACATGTGGAACTAACTTCTTTTTAGTTAGAGGTGAATTCGAAGCCATGATTATATGTTTTATATGAATTGATTACGTCCAGTTATTGTTTCTTAAGGCATGAATGTGATTTGCTTATCTAGGTTATTAAAACTTGTTTTTGTATGTGGGTTGGGGGTCGACACTTAATTTGCATGCATGAATTTGATGCTAGAGTATAAGGGGGTTTCACGTAATAGTTATTCACTTATATTCACAAGTAGTGGAGGTTGCTAGTCACAATCGCGTTAAGTAAATCCTTGGTATGAGTCTCTTGCGTTTCATAGTGATGAATGCCTTGTCAATGCTTATGATTTTCACAAAACTTAATGACTTTTGATATGTATCTTTATCATGCGTTTCATATAGGGAACTTGAGAAAGATAATTTGGTTTAGATGCGTATTCCATCTAATTCAATGAAATAAGGAAAATCTGATGGTTAGTTGTGCGATGCAACTAACTTGGGGCGTTGTCATTCATAGTCTAAAGGAATAATAATTGGAAATTGGTTCATATGCATATATCATGTGTGGAGAAGGACCCTCTAACTAGCCTTTTACCCATTGATTTCACTTAAATTCGTTTTTCCAAAGTATTTTCTACAAAGTTTTTGTTTTAAGTTTTAAATTCGTCAAAAACAATCCCCCTTTCATTTAGTCTTGTTATTTAAGTCAAAATCTGTTTTCTTTGAGTCTTTTGAGTCAAGTTAAGGTTTATTTTCGTCCAAAACACTTGTTAGGTCTAAAATTGAATCTTTTTAAGTGTTTGTTGCTGTTTTGAGTGTTTTAAGTTAGTTTAGAGTCTATAGAGTCTATTTTAGTGTTTTTTTGAGTCTTAATTGTCTTGATTAGCATCCCTTCTAATCCCCGGCCTAAAACGATCCCTACTTTCATATACTACAATCATAGGGTTTTAATTTGAGTGTTAGAATATTTCACATCATGCTTCATCTTGTGCAGCTTCAGTATAACACCCTGGTTCAATGATACACACCTGATATATCTCATAAATCTCACTCAAGTTTCTATATCTCAGTGGAGTATCATCAAACTGAGGTGTAGAAATTGAACTACTTGATTAACCAGAAATAGTAATTGGAGAGCCATTAATTTGAATTTGAGAACCTCTAGATATAACATGTTCCCATGGAGTATAGATCTTCATTAACTTCATTCATTTCTAGGGATTCATTTTTAGAAAATGGAATGCACACTTCCTTGACTTTATGTTTCTCCTAGTCCAATTTGCCGTTCTCATAAAAAATCACATCCTTTGAGAGTATCACCTTTTGTGTTTCAGGATTAAGCACTCTACACCCTTTCTCACAAGTGCCATATCCAATGAAGATGCCAATGACACTAGTATCTTCCGGTTTATTTCTCAGATTTCCTGGAATAAGAGAACAACACACTGAGCCAAACATTCTCAGGTGTTTGATTCCAAGTATTCATCCACTGAACTTCTCAAAGAATGAAATATTTTACAATGCTTTTGTGGGGCATCTGTTTAGTAAATACACAGATGTGTTCACTGCTTCACCCCAGAGATTATATGGAAGACCTTTATCATGAAGCTTGCATTTAGCCATCTCCACTATAGTTTTGTTTTTACTTTCTGCAACTCCATTCTGTTGTGGAGAATATGCAACAGTAAGTTGCCTCCTCAACCCCAAAGATTCACATAACTTTTCAAACTTATTTGAACTGAACTCTCCTCCCCTATATGTTCTCAATTTCTTCACAGAATAGCCACTTTGGAGTTCTACCATAGCTTTAAATTTCTTGAACACATGGAAGACTTCTGACTTGTGTCTTAAGAAATAAATCTAGCACATCCTCGACTAGCCATCAATGAATGTGATGAAGTACCTATTTCCACTCACTGTTGATGTTTGCATAGGGCCACACACATCTGAGTGTATTAGCTCTAATAGCATTTTTGCTCTCCAAGTTGATTCTTTTGGAAAATATTCCATGTGATTCGTCCCCAATGCACATCCTTGACACACACCTTCACTGTCATGCATCACAGGTAATCCAAGAATCATATCATGTTCCTGCAATTGCTTCAAACTCCTATAATTCAGGTGTTCAAACCTTTTATGCCACATTGTAGCACACTAATGCACATTAGCCTTTAATACCAATTGATCATTGGATTTGAACACAAGTGGAAAGCTCCTGTTCCCCTTTTTCTTCGCACTAAGCACCAAGTTTGTCAGTGTTCTGTCATAAAAAATATCCACCTTCTAGTCACCAAGCACCAGAAAATACCCATGTTCTGTCATCTGTCCAATGCTGAGTAAATTCTCTGCAAGTCCATGTACTAGCATAACTTCTCTTATATACCTCTTTCCCTTCTCAGTGTCAATAACAAGAGTTCCTTTGCCTTTCACATCAACTAGAACCCCTGTGCCAACTTGCACTTTTGCTTTTATACTTCTGTCAATGTCCATAAGTAGATCCTCTTTGGAGATCATATGATTGCTACATCCACTATCTATATACCAAATGTCACTCATAGCTTTCATTTCAGTTGTTTGTTTAACCATGAAAAGGTTTCCAAGTTCCTCCGCTTTGTTTGCAAAATTTCCTTGCTGAACATTCTTATTGAGATTGTAGACTCTTGCAATATGGCCAAGTTTGCCACACTTATGACATTTGATCTTCCATTTCAAATTTTCAACCAACACTCTCCACAGTGTAGCTTATCATAGTATCTGCAAGCACTATCAATGCTACTAGTTTCATTTCTTACACCTGGAGTGGACTTGTTATTCCACTGTTTCCCTTTGGACTTTAAGTTCTTCTGAAATTTTGTTCCATCAACATTGGTATTTTGATCACCAAATTTACCATTCTTGGATGAGATATTCAGACTAGCAAATGCACGCTCAGTACTACTTTCTCCATGTCTAGCTAGCCTCAGTTCATGCCCTTTCAATACAACAACCACATCTTGAGCATCAATCACTTCAATATCTTTAGTATTCTATATAACAGAAGCTATACTATCATATATTTTAGGTAAACTGACCAACAACTTTTGCACAATTCTCTGATTACTAAGATTTTCTCCATAACTTTTCATCTGGTTTATCAAATCAAACAACCTAGCTAAATATACAACTAGAGATTCACCTTCACTCATACGAGTATACTCAAAATCACGACGAAGACCCTGTAATTTCATAAATTGTACTTGTTTGTCTCCTACGAACTCTTGCTTCAAAATATCCCATGTTGCTTTTGCAGTTTCTAGAGTTGCAATGCGTAGAAAAATTTGATTCGATACGGCTCCTTGAATGATTCCAAGAGCCCTTGCATCCTTGACCAAATTTTCACGATACAACTTCATCTCCGCCTCTGTATCTCTTCATCCCCCTTCGCTGGAGAAGAAAAACCGATCTCAACAATACTTCATAACTCATGAGATTGGAAAATTGTTTTCATTCAAATTTTCTAGAAATCGAAGTTATCTCCGTTGAATATCGGAGCTCAAAGCTCCCCTCCGTTAGACCTAGCAATGTTAGACTAAGATCGCACCTTTCACTCTCCCTAATTTTTTTGCAATGAGATGTTGTGAGAATGAACACTTATGGAATTAAAGCCCAGAGTTTTCAAACCGAACCTGGCTTTGATGCCATATTAGAGTAAGGAAATAAATCAGTACACTATGAGCTATGACTGCATAGATTCACAAGGAATTTAGAAGAATTCCAATACAAAGATGGAAAATGATGATGTGAGAGAGAAAAGAGATGAGAGAAGCAACAGAGAATGTGACTTTGATTCTTTTATTCACACATATTCACCATTACATCTGCTAGAGAGAGAGTGGGAATATTACCCCCAAATTCCAATGGTTATACACTTTTGGTAATATTCAAAATACAATAAGGACAATCTCAGCCCTCCATCTTACACCTTATGAGATGTAGACACTTGACAACTTACTTAAGACCTATGAGACTTAAATAAGAAAGATACAACCAAACCAACATTTAGCTAATTATTCTAGCAATATGAGCTAGAACTACCACTGCCATATCAGATCATAATTAACACACTAACAGATACGTTCAGGTCAACATGTTGTTAACCTTACTCACACAAGTAGATTAACACATATTGTTTCAATGGTTACTGATTTCATTGCATCAATTTGGAAATGTGAGTCTGTTGCTATACCCATGGAAGCACTTGATAACACACTTTCAAAGAATGTTGGTTTTGGGGGAATGAGTTTGCATCTAGTATACGTGGTTGTGAAAAATATTGACAATGTTGAGAAAATGTTGAGCTAGGAGGATAAAGAAGATCACATAAACCACAAATAGCCTAGTTAATTGGCATTGCTCACCAAGGTGGATTTAGTTGTTCCTTATGTCCATGACTTATCTTTTACAAAAGAATATTGGTACCAAGCCACAATCTCCTCACTTCCAATGCTTGCAGGTGAGGAAATTGAGTGGATGGCTGCACTCCATGGTACTATTAATGATTGTATTGGAACTATTCTTTTGGCTTAGGCTATGGAATTATTGGCTATTTTTCCACGGAGTTTTGGAGTGAATTGAACTAGTCAATTATGTTGGTACCATTCTTGTTTTCTACACGAATTTAATAGCAGACAAACAAATTGGAAACATCAGGGGCGGGGCGGGTGCCTCAGTTCTTCTCAATTACCCTTAAAGCTTGAGGTCAAGCCTATTTTCAGGGTAGGATGGAGTTGTTAGGTTCCTAATCCTATTGGGCCTAACGCCTTTAGTATAGTTAGCCAATTTCCATACTTCAGGTTATAGTTTGCTCATCGTTTGTATTTAGTTTCCTTTTATGGAGGATTACGAATGAAAATATTGAATGATTTAGTTTATCTTCATTGCCTTTTCTCTAGTTTTCTCTTTTTTTCTCCCTTTTTTTCTTCCTTTACGATTATGGATCCCAGAGATGTCCCTTGTACCAGCATGTCATGTGGTTTGTGTTTCATGTCTTTAAGTAGTGGCGGATCCATAAACCTTTCTTTTAGTGGACAAAGTATAAAAACTACTAAATTTTATTGGATGTTCCTGAATGGGGCATATAAAAGCTTCCAAATAGATGACAAAGACATTTTGAAAGTTAAACAATACAATTATCATTCAAGACAAACATATACGATTAGTTTTCGTTTTCATATCATGGAAATGTCACATGGTAGTTTTATTATCAATATAAGCAAAAACAACTTTCTCAATATAAACAAGCAAGCTATCACTCAACCATTGATCTCCCATTTTATTGTGAAGAAAACTTTGTAGAATTATCAGAGAGACAGGCCAAAGGCCCACTTCCAACAACATCGATAATATCCCCAACTTGGTAATTACCACCTACATAATTCGTCAGGTGTGAGGTTTATCACAAAAGGTGGGTAATCCTATTTAAATTGGGTTTTTCCTTTTTGTATGACCGATGTGGGATTCAACATGCCCCGCACATGAAACATTTTGTGAGTTACATATAGAGATCTACATATCAGCAACCACGTGGAGCCAAGGGGACTCACCCTACACACGCGGCCGGCCAAAGGACCCACCATCATTGCACTGGGCCAGAAGGACCCACCCATCATGTGGCAGTACAGTGCGGGCCCATTCTTTAGCTCTGACACCAAGTTGAAAATAAAAGGTTTAGAATTCTCTACAATTTCACAATTCTTGAATAACAACTTCAATAATTATTCTTCTCTGTAATGAGGTATTTATTCGATTACAAAGGAGCAATACTAGAAAATAAATCGTATCAAACCTAATTAAATCATATAAAATCACTAATTAAATTATATCCCTAAAATACGTTCCCTTTTTATTTTCCAACACCACCCCCCTCCGCCCGCGGCCCCGCACCCTCACCTCAAACTCATGCTGTGAAATTATGAGTTTGCCAAGAAGGAAATCTTCATTGATACGTTGCCTTAATTGATACATTGAAACTGATGCCAATCTTTTCGAAAGCTCAGCAAATCGAATCTGTCAGAACTAACGCCTATTTTCGAATGTCCAGCTAGAACTAGCGCCAATATTTTCGAAAGCCCAACTAGAACAAACATCTCTTTTCGAAAGCCCGACTAACAAATCATAATTCTCGGAACTAATGCCTCTTTTTGAAAGCTCAATAAATAAATTTTTTGGAACTAACTCCTCTTTTTCGAAAGTCCAGTTGAAACAAACGCTAATCTTTTTCGAAAACCCAATTGAAACTAACACCTCTTTTTGGAAGCCCTAATCACCAAATCCTTTTTTTTTCCTTCAATTTTTTGTTTCATCCTTTTTTCTTTTTGTTCCTCAAACTCATATCTAACTAAATTAAAAAAATAAAACAAAACCCAAAAGCCTTCATGATAGGAAATGTATCCTACCTTGACAAAACTTTTTTTCTTCTTCTAATCTTTTGCTGGTAACACCAAAACCAATGTTAGAAGATTATACACTAGGTGTGGTGTTGAATCGTAACTATGTTGCTCAACTTGCTTCGTTGGTGGGTGGATCTTAGTGGTAAGACACAAAAGAGGTTTGGGAAAGAAAGTTGGAATGAATTTTTTTTTTCTTTTTGAACAAACAATATTATCTGTACTAAGAAGGAAAGGTGAGCTTAGCCTCACAATTGGAATGAAGAGTTTAGAGTTGAAGAGGTGAATTAGGTTGAAATTAAATTAAAAAGGGAATAACTGGCGCTTTTATTAGGTCGAAGAGATGGTGATCAATTAATTATGTCTGTTCATCGTATATCGTGCGGCTAGAAATCATTTTAAATTTTAAATTAAATATAAATAGTATCTAACGAAAACTAACCGCACGATTTACGATGAACGGACGCGATTGATTGATCCCTCGGATCCCCACAAGAGGATCCGGAGAGGATCATTTTCCGTTGAAAACAAATGACATGTAGCTTTTTAAATGGAAAAGCTAACTATTTCATTTTTTTAAAAATACTATGGATGAAAATGTTGTTTCGTCTTAGGTTTGAAAAAAATAAGAAAAAGTCATTTCATTTTATTCATTGTGTTGCCGATCTTGCCTAGTGCCATGGGTAGCCATCCATTCTGTCTCGCCTTACCTTCGTTTGGGTGGGCAAAAATGCTACCAACCCTTGTGTTGGTGTCGAAATTCGGATGGAGTCTGGATTAGATTCAACACGTATTTACTACGAGTATTACTTTTGGTTTCAGTGTCACGAGATGACGAGAGAGAGAGAGAGAGAGAGAGAGAATATGTGCACCACCGTTGGAGGCTGCCAACAGACAGTGAGTGTGAAAATTGCGAGTACATGCATTTTCAGCTATTTAGGCATAAGTGTGATTTAAGATGTGTTCAAAGTTCAAATAAAAAACATCAGACTTCTTAATCAAATGATTGTGCATTGAGTGGAACACTAGTTCGGTTAAGTTTTTTATGTGCCTCGAGCGAATAAGGACTTAAAATTCAGTGTGACTTTGTCTATGCTTACCTAAAAAGTAAATGAAAGCGACATAGAAACTAAAATGAGAAATAGGATGTAATCATTCCATAATGGAATCAATATTACAAATGTTCACAAAAGCAAAATCTAGGCCAACTGACCGAGCTATATAACTTGAAATATAAATTGACTAGAAATGTAAAGAAAGTAGTAAAATTCTCCCCATATTTAGGCCATGGAGGGCAAAATAATGCTAAAGGAGTCCACCTAAATCAATGGTGTCATATTGGACTTAGTACAAAACATGCACCCTCAGAGAGGAAATCCAGGTGGTTTAAATTGTACATTACATTAACTTACTCATAGCACGAGGTGGCAGAGCTGTAAAAATTTTTGATCTCAAGGATCATAAGTAGTGTTTTCTTTGAAAGAAGGCTTTGAAATTGTAGCTGAAGGGGTAAGAGAGTTGTGCTAAAGAGAAATTTGGTTTGTGCTAAAAGACAGTTGGGTTGATAGAAGAATCACTAAAAGTTTTATTTAATCGTAGAGAGTGAATTTGAGAAGGTCTTGAGCTTGAAGGACTATGCTTTATTTATAGGCAGGAAAGATAGGGCAACCTCGATCATATTGTTGAGCTAGCGCATGGGTAGATCGGTCATTTGGCGTTATAGTGACTTGTGGAGAAACAAATAATCAAGAAAATTATGGAGTCGACATGTGTACTTTTGGGTTAAAAGAACAAAATTACCCTCGAGAACACCGTGATTCCCACGAGCATGCAACGGACAATAACGACTCAATCAAGGAAGAGTCAAAATTGATCAAAATGGTATTTATTCAAATTCCTCTCATCACTCCTCATCAAATTCTCACTCAAAAGGTAACTCCCAATTTTCCTATTCAATTTAGGATTAATTGCCAAGTTAATTGCAAGGTATTATTTCACATAATATCTTGCAATTATACTCACAATTTGACCATATATGGCTGGCCCTTATTCTCCAAATAGGGCTGGTCACTCCCTTATAAATAGTCATGTTTTCCAACTAAAAAGCTAAGCCATTCTCTACCCACAAATTCTTAAATACTTTCTTTCAAATTCTAACTTTAGCATTGGAGATTCTTCAGCCAAAGCCTCCCATTCATCATGGGCGCATGAGGCTTTTGGCCTTAATCTTCAGTGTTATTATTTTGTAGGTGCATTTTCGTCAAAGGAGAAGATGGCGGAAATTTGCATCCACAAATTGGTGCTTTCAATGAGAGTCTTGATTCATATGCTTGAAGAAGATTCTCGCATTCAAAATTTCTCATTCCTCATTCATTTGTAGATTTTTCGTAAGTTCTTATTCCTAGATTTTTTTTATTTTTTATTTTTTTTATTTTACAAAGTTCTTTGAATAAATGGAAAAGAAAAGTACAATGACTAGAAATTCGGAAACCACAACAAACTGAACTTCCTATTTTCAAGGATTTAGACCACGATGATCCACGAGGCTCAACGACATGACAAGTAGAGGGGCACCATCGTGGCAGCCACCACATTAGTAGCCCTTGGCGAGCCCATTACCCACGATGAGCCAACCACCTCGTAGTAGCAGGCCCAGGCCTTTGCCATAAGGTAGCCAGCCCAGTGCAAAGCAACCCACATTTAACAGGCCCACATCGCTGCAATAACAATTGAGGCCTAAGCAGCTGCAGTAATTGGAGTAGCCCAGCACTTGCAGGCCCAAGGCCAGCGTAAGCCCAAGACCCACATACCCAATATGCTTTGAAGGGAACCCAACGACTATGTGCTTTAGCGACCCGAATCGTTCCCACGGTTCAACCTCGAGGTCCGGCCCACTTCCGTGGCGCTCATAGTTGCCCAAACCAGTCTAAGACCAATCCAAGACTAGTTTAACCATCTCGGCTTCAGATTTCTGGACCGACGATTGAACTAGAGGTATTTTCACCCCATTACTCCACAGATTTGACATTTCCCAACTTAAATTTTGTGCTCAGAGTCTATTACACTTCGATTACTTAAGGAGATGAATACCGTCCAAGCTCTTCCAATCCAAATAGTGAACAACACTTGTCTTGACAAGTCATATAGTTGACAAGCGCCCTCGCACAGTAGATGACCTTAGTAAATTAGCTCTTGCAGCATACCGAGATGCAACGTACCCCAGGCGAGGTGTTCAGAAGTAAGACAAGGGCAGACGATGAACTTCTCCAGTAGCATCCTGGTAAGTAGCCACTTGACCAGTCACGAACTGTGCTTTCTGGCAGTGTACACTCCCAAATAGGCCCCCGAGTTAGCGTATACTATCTTCTTAATGCACAGATGAGCGTGCACTCTCAGTTAGGCCCACGGACGAGCATATATTCACAATTAGGGCCACACTCCGATAATCAACATGAACAACCTTCTAAGCAAAGTGTTTATTCGCGGCTAGGCCCACAAGGAGCATCATCCACCTCACATCAGAATAGGTAGCACGATGGACGGAGACAAGCAGTTACTCAATTCGACTCAAGTTCAATCGGAAGTCTGCGAGAAATTCGCTTACCTTCCAAGAACGTACCACATGCATCGTAGCTGCGGCATAGATGAGCCGAAGACATGGAAGAGCAGCCTAGACCAACAGGTCACGACTGAGGGCAGCCGAGAGCTCCGTTACCTCAACAAAGGCAAATTCAAGAAGAAATAGAGAGACTCTTGACCGAGCGATTGCGCGACTTCCAACGCAACGAGGACACTGATGATGCATTACGACGGGACATGACTAACATAAATAGGTCACCTTTCACAGACGAGTTAGAGTAGGCAGATCCTCTATGCAAGTTTAGCATGCCACATTTCACATTATGGTTATTTATTGGAACAACGACGCATAATGGTCCTTTATCGGAACAACGACGCATAATGGTCATTTATTGGAACAACGACGGTCATGTGCAAAATATTCACCACCACTTTACAAGGTGAGGCATACGATTGGTTCTATATCATGCCGCCACAAACCATTCGGAGTTTTGATGAGCTTTCTTTGGTTTTCACTAAGGAGTATTCATTCTACCACTCGATCAAGAAGAAGTCCAACTATTTGTTTAAGGTCAAGAAAAACGTGAAGGAGTTGCTTTGCGACTATGTGAAGAGGTTCAAAGGAAAGAAGGCAAATATAGTCGGATGCGACAACTCGATAGTTAATGCAACCTTCCACAATGGACTCCCAGCATACCATCTACTATTCGGATAATGGAGCACGAAAGAAGATTTAACTCTGGCAGACTCTTTTGCTCTGGCAGATAAGCATGCACTTTGGAATGAGGCTAGGCGAGCAGACAAGGCACCCGAGTAGCCTCGAAGAGAATCGGTAGTAGCTCAAAAGAAAGAGGAAGAGAATTAGTACAACAATAAAAGTAGGTAGGAGGCCAAACATAGGGACCGATCCATGACTAAGGAAGACCCGATGCACAAGAACTACTCTAAGTTCTCGATCCCGATCCACCAAATCCTTTGCGACATCAAGAACGAAACATGGTTCAAGTTGCCAAAACAATCAAAGGGAAATACCTCCAAGTTGGACCACACCAAGTACTGAGCATTCCATCGAGATCTCGGTCACACAACTGACGACTGTTACACTTGGAGAAACTACCTAGAGAAGCTGGTGAAAGAAGGCAAGGTTAACAGATACTTAGACAAGCCAGTTGCGCATCTTAGAAAATATGTAGGCCGATGGAGAGCTGCCAACCAAGACAATTCGGATCAATGGCATCTTTGCCGATTCCAAGCACTTGGAGGCCACCAACAACTCCAAGAAAAGGAAGATCCAACAGGCTTTACTAGTCTCACAGGTCCAGGCAATCAACGTCCAACCTAGGTGTCGATTTCTGACATGACGACGCACTAGTGGTATATGTCCAACTAGCCCACGCTATAGTCGACAAAATGATGGTTGATAACTGAAATGCGGTTAATTTATTTCAACTCTTAGTAATTTAGAAGATGGGCCTGGAAAGCACAATCATAAACCGAGCAGATGTACTCACTAGATACAACGGACACACCTTGACTGCTATCAGCAACATTACACTTGACGTGAGAACACCACCAGTTGTCTCAAAGCAGATGTTCACGATAGTAAACGACCCCTATAATGAGATTTTAAGCCAATCGTGGCTGATAAAGCTGGACGTCATGACCTCCATTAAGTATCAAAAAATCTGATTTCACATCCAGGGAGGAGAAATCGAAGAAATTAAGTTTGACCAGGCCAGATATCGACAATGCACTGTGCAAGTATTGATGAGTAAAAAAAAAGATGTTTACCCCCGTAAAGGTTACTGAGGTCTAAAGGGACGACGAAGTTACTAAATAACAATTACAGCAGACAGATTAAAAAGATGGTGTCCAAATCAACGCACCAGCAAACTAGACGGGATAGAAACCCGAAGATGATTCAGAGCACATCATTCTCGATGCCCATTAGTCAGAGAAGACTGCTAGAATAGGCTCACGTTTGAGCTTGAAAGAAAATGAAGATATCATGAATTTTCTTAATGAAATTCGTGACATCTTTGCATGGTCACTTTTCAACATGCCCGGCATTGACCTTGAGATAGCTTGCCACAAGCTGCACGTCAATCTCATTGTCAAACCAGTGATCCAAAAGAGTAGACATTTCGTACCTGAACGAGTGGTGATCATCGAAGCGGAGATCGATAAATTACTAGAGGTTGGATTTATAGAAGAGGTAGCACACTTAGCATGGCTTGCCAACGTCTTGCTAGTAATGAAGAAAGAGAAGGAAAAATGTAGGGTTTGCGTAGACTACATCGACCTCAACAAAGCATGCCCAAAGGATCTTTATCCAGTTTCCCGAATCAATCTACTAGTAGATTTAACTTTTGAGAACCAGTTGCTTAGTTTCTTGGATGTATACTCCGGCTACAACCAAATAGCAATACACAAGCCTGATAAGAAGAAAATTGCGTTCTTGATCGAGCGAGGTAGCTACTGCTACAAGGACATGCCTTTTGGCCTCAAGAATGCGAAAGCCACTTACCAACGATTGGTAAACATGATGTTTAAGAAGAAAATTGGAGTAACCATGGAGGTCTACGCCGACATCATGGTGAAGGGCAAACAGTGATCAGACCACATTGGCAACTTGGCGAAAACTTTTGATATTCTTAGAAAGTACAAGATGAAGCTCAATCTCGCCAAATGCACATTTGGAGTATCTTCAGGCAAATTCTTAGGGTACCTAGTAACCCAACAAGGAATTGAAGCATATCCTAAGCAAATTCGAGCAATCCTAAGGATGAAATCTCTAACAACCTTGAAGGAGATCCAAAGCTTGACGAGACGAGTAGCCGCACTTAACCGCTTCCTTTCGCGGTTCACCAATTAATGCAAACATTTTTTCAAAGCAATCAAGAAGGCACAACGAGACAAATGGGATGATGAATGCGAAAGAGTTTTCCAAGACTTGAAGAAGCATCTCACATCACCTCCCTTACTATCCAAGCCAGAAGTAGCGGAGGATTTATACATCTACTTGGCAGTTTCGGAAGTAGCAGTGATCTTTGCCCTCATATGAGAAGAGCTGGGGCCTAACTACCTGTATTCTATGCTTCTTAACAAGAAATGAAGTGGGCGTTGGAACTTGGCCAATACTGCTTAGTTTACCGACCCCGCACGGCGATAAAGGCCTAAGCCTTGGCAGACTTCATAGCAGAATTCACTCCTAGCCTAGACGATGCAACAGAGCAACTCATCGATGCCCCAGAGGCAACCGAGCATACCTTAGCCACACTTGCTTCACCTAATGGAGACTTCTGGCATTCGCCTGTCGACGACGCATCTAACTACAAAGGCTTAGGAGTAGGCGTGGTCCTTGTCATCCCAGACGGTTCGATGCTCGAGCAAGCAATCATTCTAGGCTTCAAAGTATCCAACAATGAAGCGGAGTACAAAGCACTACTAGCAAGCCTCCAAATGGCAAAAGACTTAGAGGTGTAAGAACTTGCAATTCATTTTGATTCCCAACTAATCACTAGCCAGATTACTGGGGAGTACACGGAAAAACATCCGAATATGGCATAATACCTAGAGAAGGTACGAAAACAACCTGAGGCGTTTCGACTTACACCCTCACTCAAGTTCTGCGGGTAGACAACGCCTACATAGAAGCGCTAGTTGGCTTAGGCTTCGCCCTTGACCATCAACTCAAACTCTTTATTCCAGTAGAGTATCTAGACAAGCCAGGCAGAGCTAGTAGTCGAGGTGTCACAGGTTAGTACAACTCTAAACTGGTAAGATTCTATTATAGACTACCTGGTTAATGGCACACTCCTTATGGAAAAATTGGAGTTTAGAAAGCTCCAAACAAAAGCAAGACGCTACTACATGTAGAACGACATTCTCGTTCGAAAATCCTACACAAGATCATATATCTGCTACCTAGCGTTTCCCGACATCAATCCACGAAGGCGTTTGTGGAAATACTCCGGAGGCCGATCCTTAACATAGAAGGCTCTTAACACAAGCTATTACTAGCCTACTATGCATCAAGACACCAAAGAGTTAGTACAAAAGTGTGATTGCTACCAACGCTACAAGCCGGTACCAACATTGTCTGCTAGCAAACTATACCCGTAAACGAGTTTTTGGTTGTTCATGCAGTAGGTAATCGACTTGGTAGGGCTAATGCTGCCTCTATTGGGGGCAGAGGCATGATGATTGTGGTAATTGACTACTTCACTAAATGGGTGGAAGCAGAGCCCATGACAACCATAACTCAAATGGACATAGAGCACTTCATATGGAAGAACATTATTTGCCGATTTGGCATCCCTTAATCCATCGTCATAGAAAATGGCATGCAATTCGTAGGCAAAGATTTGGCGAAGTTCTTCCAAAAATATGGCATCAAGCAACACATGTTCATGCCAAGGTATCATGGGCAGGTTGAAGCAACCAACAAGACGATTCTCGATTGCCTTAAGAAATCCCGCTCCAACAAGAAGGGAAAATGGCCAGACGAACTTCCTGGATGTTTATGGGCATATCGCACAACCAAACAACGAGCAACCGGTGAGACTCTTATCTCTTTGGCATTTGGTTTAGAAGGAATCATTCCTCCTAATGTCATCGTGCCAAGTATTGGCACTTTACTGCCAACCATAGAGTAGAACAGAAAGGAGATGACCTCAAACTTAGAATTGGCAGAGGAGAAATGCTAGAAGGTCATTACCCACATTGCAGCCTACCAGCAGCAGCTTATCTCCAGTTACAACAAAAGGGCCAAGATTAGGCAGTTCCAGCCCGGAGATCTAGTCCTAACAAAAGCCTTCATTACTTTCTGCAAAGAAAGCTCCAAAAAGATGGATCCCATATGGAAAGGTTCATACAAGATCAACAGAGTTGACGGCAAGGTTAATTACACCTTCGCCACCATGAACGACAAAGAGATCAAAAAGCAGTGAAACACCTGCAATATGAGGAAGTACCATGCGTGACCTCCCATTACATGAAAGCCCAAAGACTCAAGCAACTTGACAGGCACCACCTCGCAAGTCGATGACTATCCAGTTGTTAAGTAGTTCCTACCTTACAACTAAGTTTTGTTCGTTTCAATCATTTTTCAATGAGGAATTCAGAAGTAATTTGCAACTTGGCTTGGCTCCATGCTTACAACAACTAATCACTCTTACACTTCAAAAGAAGACTGTGCATTTCTTAGGGACTTATCGCAGAATTACATCCCTTGGGGACTAACCATGCTTTTTAATGCGAGAAGGTAAACCAATTCCCTAACACCTACATGGGTTTGTTCTCTGATGCGGGAGGATAAGCTATATAGTTCGAATATCCAGACGTGGATGAGTCGGGCTGCCCTGGTATAACTAGGTATACGATGGCTTGCCTCAAGATTCTTACTGAAGGATTTTGGGTCTCTTGGCCTAATCTGTAAGGAACCATGCCTCAAAGATGGAAGAGGCACATTATGCAGTACACCTTATGGACTGTTACCTTGGAACCCTAAACCTGCTACCGAGTGCACCAAGGTAGCCTATGGTTTCCAGAAGACTGCCTACGAAGCTCTATCTACTGTCGACATGCTACGCAGTCAATAATCTACATATCTGCCAAGCGCTGAATGATCATTTAGATATACTCTAATTCCTAAAGTGTTGTGGTACTTGCAACACAACCCACGTAATTGGTTACATAAAGAGCAATGAGTTCTTTTGGACCATTGCTTACGAAATTCCATACAACTGTGTACTTTTAATATGAAAAGTTAGCGAATTTCATGACCCAAAAATCTTTAGTATGTTGTGATGCAGGCTACATAGCTCAAAGGATTAAAGAAAGCCAAGGTTAACAGCCAAGTGGTCACGCGAACTCATCTACTTCTGTAAGTAAGGTGTCCAACTGTCGAGCCTATGGCTAACAACTTTGTAAAAGTTTTACAGCAACAACTACGACTGCATAGGCTACGCTGGCCTGTTTGCTTATAGAAAAGTAGCACGTCTGCCACTGGTCTAAAGGTTAAAGGTAGGGTGTAAACAAAAGAAGCGAAGACAAAGAAAAGTGAAGGAAACAAGCTTATGAAATTTTCTGGAAAAATTGATAAACAAATAGGAAAGGCTGAAGGAGTTCAAATAAAGCAAAAGAAATAAGGGAAACAAAGAAAATCCTAAAGGCTACTTAGAAGACTACCCTTCAGCCGTTTAGACATCCCACGACTACTCGGCTGCCACATCTTCAGCAGCCACGACGTGCTTAACAGTGGCATCATCGAGTGCTTCACCCTTGGCTGCCTTAGCCTAGGCACCAACTTCTCCTACTACTTCACCAATTGAAGCCTTAAAAGTAAAGGCAAACAAGTCTTCCGAAAAAATAAGAAGGTCTTGAAGTTTTTCACAGCAAACTTAAAGTCAGACGACCTACCAAAGAGATGATATGCATAACTTAGCTTGTAAAAATCGGCCTGACTTTGAACAAGCAAGCCTCAAGCCCAACTTTCTCACATTTCAATTGCTCGTTCTCCTCAAGTAGACCAATATGGACACGCTGCAGCTCATCCACTTCCTTCTTCAGACTTTCGTTGATCTTCAGTGTACCCTGGAGTTCCAACACTTGGGGTTCAAACCTATCAATGATCTTCTTGAAATGGATCACTTGATTATAAGCAGTAATCGACTCTTCATCCTTTGTGTAAGTAGTCCAACAAAGCTCAGAAACAGCATGTTCAAGATCTTGAATTGAGGTATGTAACATCCATCATCATGCTCTGCACTTTCATACTTAACTTGGATCGATTCAAGCCTAGTCTTCAAGTTAAAGATTTTTTGGCGAGTGGTCTTAAGTTGTAAAGAAGTGGGGGAAAGATATTAAACCCTTTCCAAGCATCGAGATCAAACTCTAACCTCTTAATTTTCTTGGCAGAGGAATAAGCTTCAGTTGCTATAGTTCTTACCACTTCCTTGACAACCTTGGTATCCTCTTGATCAATGAGCATAGACTCCATTGCCAAAATCGCTGTTTTCTGTATCATAGCAAGCATATTAGTCCTTCTATATTTAGTTGTATGCTTTACAAAGGAACTTAGGCAAACAACCCATCTAACACCATCGATAAGCTTGGCACACACATCCATGTCTTTAAGCAGATCTGGTTTTAAAAGTGCACAAATCTCAGCAGCCTCCCCAAAAACAGGCTTAGTGGATTTCTCACAACTGCCCAAGTGAGTAGTCCTCTCTTTCTCAGCAGGCGAATTAGTCTCAGCAGCAAGGGGAGAAAGCCTTGGTGCAACTTTAGAAGCAGAGTCCACCTTATCACTATTCTTAGTAGCAAGCCTCTCTAAAGGTGAACTAGACTTTGCTCATAAAGGATGTCTTGGCATAAATTTTGGTACTAGAGGCACGGCAGAACCTCTACACTGAGCAATCTTATCAGCAATCGTACTAGCCACCTTTGGCATGGCAGGCATCACTGGCTCGTATCTAGCAGCCCTATTTTTCTTCCCCTTGGAAGAAGCTAAGTCAATCACAAGCCTATCGGCAACAGGAAAACCTTCACGAGCAGCAGAGGAAGTCTTTGATTTTTTTCTCAGTTGGCATCTCTTAAGCAGGCGGGGAAGATCTCTTCTTTCCATCTTAATTCATAGCAGGCTCCACGACAGTGATCAAACGAGCTAATGCCTTCGCCTTAATTCTCTTTATCTCCTATCTCGGGGGCAGCCCACTTTTCTCCCAGTGAAGAGAACTAAGCAACCAACACCATTCACGGTACTCAGCAGGGATACCTCAAGCAACATGTAGCTTCTTCATATCTAAAGAAGTTTTGGAATTTAAGCCGAATTTTGAGTATACATAAATAGAGGAGGACAATCAACAAATCAGAGAACAGCTCAACAAAGGCATAAAGCAGCCTAGAGACTAAGCAGCCCCGACCTGATCGGCGTCCATACCTATTTCCGACTGGTTTTCACCCATTTTTCCGGTGAATTACATCAAACAACCACTTAGGAACCCCTCCACGACCTTTCCTCTTCCTATTACATCCAAAAAATATAGGGATTTGGACTTTAAATTAGGAGTAACCGCATGGTGGGGTGCGGCGGGTGTGGGTTCGAATCGACTAAATCTGAAGCAAACTACATCCATCTCCACCACCATTAGACTTCACTTGAGGTCTACAAAGCCCAAACAATGGTAGGGGCGACGGAGCACCGGAGATAAGGTTTTGAGGCCACCCATTTATGGGGTTTTCCGGTGGGTTCGAGGCAAATTGGAGCCTTTTCAGGCCAAATTGGACTTGGCCACAGGTATAAATTTTCGCTCTACTCTTTGATATCTTCATTTCTGTAATTTTTGAGAATTTTTAGAAATTATGGAATTTTCTGGTGAGTTGGGGCGGCCAACCACCACCCGCGGCGGCGCATGGTTAGGGAGTCGAGATTGTGTTTTTATGCAAATTTCGTTATTCTAATTATGCTTTTGAGATCTCACTGTTGTGGGTTGAATGTTAATACGATTGTGGTATATGTTGGATTAAATGAATATATTCGGGTTTGAATTTTGGAACTGTGAATTATGAATGGCTTGATCCTTGTTTAGTGTACGTAAACAGTCTAACGAGACGTTCGATGCAGCCATAAAATAAGTGAGATTAAATGATCAAGAATTAATATTTAGATGGAATTTTGACCTAAGAGAAGAAAATGGTTCTAAATTGGAAGTGAAATTGTAGGTTTTGGTAAATGAATAATGTTTATGATTTACACTTGGGAGGAAGGAAATTATTTGGAGAATGATGAGTAATGATAGTGAAATTCAATTTTAATTTAAAGATATGTTTTGATATTTAAGAAAATATGGATAGCTTGAAAGAATTTTAATTATTGACTTATGGAATGTGATTATTGAAAATAAATATTTCAGGGCCGGGGCGTGACACAAGCCCTAGGCTTACGCCGCCAACCTTTGGCCCAAGCCGAGCCGTCACGACAACAGTGTCGTGGCCTTTCCAAGCCATCTTTTCACACATACTCAACCCTCATCGAGCCAAATTTCAAGCCCTGAAGCTCCCAAAAATTACGAAGACAAGAAAAAATTAATTTTTTCTTACCTTGGTGCATTGTGAATACGAAGAAAGCAACAAAAGACGATCTTTGCATGGACAAGTATGGAAGATTGCTAGGTGAAGGGAACAAATATCCTCTAGCTTTTTCTCTCTTGTAGGGTAGAATAAATTGCTCTTTGAAGTTGATTTAATCATCTACTTAAGGTAGACTTAAATAAACTTTGGAAGTGATTTATTTCTTTTTCCTAGAATGATCTAATTTCTAATTAATGTGGGAATCTACATCAAAATAGGAAACAATCTTATGTTTCCTAAAGAAAGGGAAGATCTCTACACCTATTGTCCTTTCCTGTGGGTAGCCCAATAGGTGTGGGGGTATTTGTTATGCAAAAAATAATCAAGAAAATTATGGAGGTGACACGTGTACTTTTGGGTGAAAAGGACCAAATTACACTCGAGGCACACCAGGATTCCCCCAAGCATGCAACGGACAATAACGACTCAATCAAGGAAGAGTCAAAGGTGAAAAAAATGGTATTTATTCAAATCCCTTTCATCACTCCTCATCAAATCCTCACTCAAAAGGTAACTCCCAATTTTCCTATTCAATTTAAGATTAATTGCCAAGTTAATTGGAAGATATAATTTCACATAATATCTTGCAATTATACTCACAATTTGACCATATGTGGCCAGCCCCTATTCTCCAAATAGGGCCGGTCACTCCCCTATAAATAGCCATGTTTTCCTATTAAAGCTAAGTCATTCTCTACCA
Organism: Pyrus communis; assembly: GCF_963583255.1. Taxonomy (NCBI): domain Eukaryota; kingdom Viridiplantae; phylum Streptophyta; class Magnoliopsida; order Rosales; family Rosaceae; genus Pyrus; species Pyrus communis. Next base: position 15,441,441 of record NC_084815.1, on the reverse strand, counting down.
TAAATTCCTAAACACTTTCTCTTTCAAATTCTCACTTTAACATCAGAGATTCTTCGGCCAAAGCCCCCCTTGCAATTTCATCGAGGGTGCGTGAGACTTTTGGCCTTAATCTTAGGTGTTATTATTTTGCAAGTGTGTTTTCGTCAAAGGAGAAGACGGCTGAAATTTGCATCCACAGTGACTATAATTCTTGGTAGGTGGCCTTCAGTTATGCCTTGAGGTAATTTGCACAATTGTAGTAGTGACCTCACTATATCTTATGATGTGTGTGTATTCATTTAAGGAAACGAGATATTCCTATGCTCTGGTCGTCTGAGTGGCAAACACCCAAAGAGAACCGTGTATGAGCCCCTGGGCAAGGTAGAGAGAAATGAAATGATCATTCGAGCCCAAGTTTGAGCTTCGAAGTTAGTAGGTCAAAGTCATGTAACTTTTGCATAAATAAAAATGGATAGGCCTCGTAGCAGGCCATATTTTTATTTATGGCCGCCCATGCCTTTAAGTTAAATCTTTTTGTTAGTCAGACAGAAAAAAAACCAAGTTGCGAGCAAAACATTAATTTCACGTTAGCCAAGTTTACGATTACTTGATTAACTTAAAAAAATGGAGTGACATCGGCACAAAATAAAAGCGATGATGCGAAGTTGCACACTTGCAAGTTTAGAAAAACAATGAGATATTTTGTAAATATCTATCACAGGGGACATAAGCCCTCTTTTAAAGGGCAAAGTAGATGTTTATCAGCTTTTTTCGGGGAACTCATCAAACGTTTTGGGTACGATTTGAAGCATTCATAGGGATTTACAAACCAGTAAATTTCGTAAAATGTTGTTGTTTACTACTCCATGTATTAATACTACTAAGTCAAGAATTCATTGATATGTGTTTTTTATTTTTTGTAAGAGATGGGCAAAGTAACGCTATATATAACAAATTTGGTTTGACCTTAAGCCTTCAACATAATCGGTCTAGATATAAGCACGATATCAACAGAAAATACATGAGCATAAGTGGAATTACAAAGTTACAGACCTTACTTCTCATAGGAGTTGAACTTAATCACTTGCAAATAATTCCTACATTGATATGATTTCAAATAATATATATGAATTCACGTGATAAAAGATATAATCACATTGATGCAGCACCACTTGAATACCCCACACTTGAAAAAAATCTCCCATGCTACTAGCTTTATTCCCTTTGTTACAGTGAAGACTTGAAAACTTCCATTGACGAATGATAAAAAAAAAGGAGCATAATTGGTGGATCACATGGGAAATGTGAAAGTGTAATCGACAACCACCCTCAAGAAGCTTCAAAAGTCACACAATTGTCCTTTTGTTAGCCAAAAACAAAGTCATATTCGTGTTTAATACCCCATTTGGCTTCTTAGACCATTTGCAAAGGTGAGGGTTTAGCTTAAATTTAAGCTTTAAAACCCGTCAAGCCATTTCTAATCATTGGGCTAGAATAAGTCTTGGGGAGAAAAAAATAATTTTGGACCAAATTTCCTCCAAAATTTAAGCCAAGATAGTGGGCGGGCCCCAACTATGCGCCCAAGATATGGCTTAATAAATTTTGACTTAAATTGTTAAGCTTTATTATGCACCATTGCACATGGTCTTAAGTGGTATCTTGGTTCCCCTTTAGGATAAATTGTAGGTATGCATTTCAGCAGTCTTCCATGTGATATTATTAACTCGTTTTGAAGTGTTTTTAAAATAACTGAAAGTGTTTTTGGTGAAAATGTTTTAGAAACCAATACTCAGTAAAAAAAATCAAGTGGATCATAAAAAAGCACTTGAAGTGCTTTCTGCAAGAAGCACCAGAAGCACATACATGGTGCTTCTTCCAAAAAATAGTTTAAGTGGCTTTGAAATCCAAAATCAATTTTATCAAAAGTGTTTTCAGTAATTCTAAAAACATTTCCAAATGAGGCAGATGCTTTTTGCCAACCTCAAATCTCAATAGTATAAAGCACACACGATCATTTGAAGATGCTTTTCATCGTATAAACGTCTTAATTTGAATAATATTCTACTTTCATCATTTGAAGATCATTTCTAGAAAAAAAATTAATCGATTTGGAGCACGTAGCCATTCATTTGAGTTAAACATGTTAATAATTAGTCATGAAGATATTACTTATAATCATAATCATCGATTTATTTTGTATTTATGAATTGCTAGTCGTCTCCAAATTAAAATAAACTTTTTATAGGCATAATTTTTAAATAATGATAAGGAATCTAAACATTTCAATTACTACAAGATAAAATTATAACACATCCTCAAAGTAGGAATGAAACCAAATACGATCCTATACGCATTGAACATATTTTAAACAAAATTTATCATAATCTACACAAAATAATATCTTAATTTATTCTAACTTTAGTTAGTGGGAAAAAAAAAAAGAAAAAAGGAAAATGGTTTTAGAATTAGGAACTATTGCAAAACAAGTGGCACACATGAATGCCAATCACACTAATCATTGACGTTGCCTTTGCCCCAATTGCGGTTATAACTTTAAACTTTCGGTTGGTAGTTAAAGGCATCTTATCGTTTAACACTTGTAAACTATGGATGTGATTTAAATAATAATAAAATAAAAACTTTGGATGTGATGTGTCCATTAGAGTAAATTGAAGCTAGAAAGCCAAGCAGAAGCTGCAGAACATATCTTTCCAAAGTTTTTATTAATTTCTTTATTTTTAATCCTTGGATCAAATTTTCGGATCACTTGATGTCTGAACTTTAGAAGAAAAGATCTGGAGAAATCTATTTCCATCTTTCCCGTCACACAACTGCGACCAGAGTATATCTTTTTCGTTATTGAGGAATTTTGAATTGCCATAGGAACACATCTTGTTCGTCAAACAACTGTCGGAACACAATACGCGTATGGAGAAATGTCCTCAACTTTCCAACAGATACTAACAACATTCTCATCTTAAATCTAATGCTAGATTTATGAAAATTTTGCAAGAGCAAATATTGACGCAGAAAAAGAAAATAAAAGAACTGAAGAACTACTGGGTCTGATCATTTCAAGTTTAACCAAACAGAAAAGAGAAAACACCAACTGAATTGGGTATGTACATTTTCTCTTTTCAATTAGAGATTCTGTACTCAAATAAACAAAAATTAACACCAAAAATGAAGGGGGAAAATGAAAACAGAGTAGATAAGCAATGTATATACTTCAGCACAACCTTATAGACTGAAGCCATTAGGCTATTAGCTATATACTCCTACGAAAGGGAACGCTTCTAGTAACTATACTAATCCACTTTCCAAGATCGGAAAAAAAGAAAACCATCTTCCAATTCTTCATGGCTCCTTGAGCAATATGACGCCAGTGAAAGAGAATTTGTGACTGGTGAGTGCCCAGGTATTATTACATGATGGGCGCTGAGGGTTTACCGCCTTGGTCCAACACCTCAAGCACCTCAGTCCTGCTCCTCACCACCCTATGAAACAACTCTCTGATTTGCATCTGCAAAGGCACCAAACCCTCCTCCATCCTCCTACAGCTCTCCACCAGCTCTGCCACCTGCGCGGCCACCTCCTCCAGCTTCTCTGCCTCTGCGGGGAACTGAAACGAGTCCGAAAATTCAATCAAAGACTGCCCCAATTTCTCCATCCTCTGCATCTCCTCAAGCAAACCAGCGGACCCCTTCTTCTCTTTCTTCTTCCACTCCTCGGCGATCTTCTCCTGAATCCCGATCATGGACTGCGGCCAAGACAAGTTCCTTGGAACCGGAAGGTGAGTCATCAACCCGGTCCTCTCTTGACACGGAATTGCCGCCACCAACATCCACATCACAAACACCATAATCGTGCTCATTATATAAACTGGCTGAGCCAATCCGGAGGCCTCATTGCCTTTCGGCGCCACCAAATTGCTCGACATCGCTTGAATTTGCTTTGCGGCGGACCAGCCTTTAGACATACCCCACGACAAGGCCCGAAAATGCCCGACAGCTCGGTCTTTACTCGGGGCGGAAACGCCCTGTCTGCGGCCGAAAGACCAGGTTCTCTCTGTGGCTTTGTTTCCACCTCCTTCCTTGTCCTCCACCGCCATCCCTGTCACCAGCGAATGCAACGCCCTCTTAGCCCTCCGAACCTGGCCATCCCCAAGCGGCCTCTGTTCCAAAGCAGAGACTGCAATCTCGGCCAGCTTCTGAAAATGCCTGACCGACTCGATCCCGTGGGAGACCGCGTTGCAAATGTCCAGAGCTTTGACAACGCGGTCCAAGAACTCAGGGACAAGCCGGTCGAGTGGTGCCTTGGAAATCTGTGATGGGTCCCGACCCATCAGCAGAACGGCCTTGAACTCGGCCTCGCAGCAAAGGAAGACGTCGAGGAGCTTCCGGACCCAAGCGATGGATAAAATTGGGTCGGACGGGCAGTCCTCCGGCGGAGATAGGAGGTCGGAGAAGCGATCCGCCACGTGCTTCTGGAAGTGTTCGAGGTCTTCGAGCTCCTGTTCGTGGTTTCCGTCCATGGAAACCACCTGGTTTCGTCGGATGCTGATTCGGTTCAGAAACGAACCCTGATTATCTGTTGCGCCCATTTTCTGGATTTTCGATTTTGTTTGCTTTTTCTGAGATTGAAGAGTTAGAAGAAGAGAGAAATGGGAAGCAGGTGGAGAGAGAGAGAGAAAGCGAAGGAGGAGAGAGAGAGGAGTAGTGTCGAAAGATAAGGGGAGTCGGGTGGTTTTTGGCAGTTACATACGCTGCGAAATAAATGGGGTCATGGATTGTCCCCCGACGAGACCGTTTCTCGTTCCTTTTTGTGGAAGCTGACTGGGGATTTTGTTCCAAGTTTAGCCTTCATCTTCCCTCTTAATTGCAAGCCCAATGCAAAACAATAATGTTTCAAATATGATCAGTTGGGGTAGCTGCATTTGGTTGAAAGAGATATGAGGTTTTGCCTCATACGCATGCGACGACAATCTTATATAAATATATATATATATATAGGGGGTTTGATATTACGTTATGATTCTTTGTAGTGTGAATTATTATGCATAGATTAACGATCCACTGTAAAAGTTTCTATATTAATATCGTATGTTGTAGAAGAAAAAACAAGGTGAAGCAACATTAACAATACATGATTACATGAATATAATATATATATATATATGTATATAGTAATTAGTAAATACGTAATTTGCACCAAATATAGATAAAGAGGAAACATAACGTAAATTATTCGTGTTGGAAAAGAAGGAAGGAAAACTTAATCATATGACAAATCAACTATAACAAAAAGATAGGTTTACAACGTCTGGAAGCCAGACTTGTGGCCAGGGGAGGCTGAAATGTCTCTATGAGTCTTCCGACCCTCGGAATGGGTGGATAACCATGACTTACCACCAGTTGTCCCACTTTTTTTTTTTAAAAAAAGAAAGATATGTTTACAACACGCTTCATATTTTCAAAGTGTACAAATTATAGATTCTTAACATGTTCTTGTAATTGTACTCTTTTCATGCTTTTGAGGTGTTATTTATAGTGGTGAGTTCAGTAGGATTACCGTGACAAAACTTTCATACCAAATGTTTGATATTAAAAATTTAGTACTATTATCATACCAAATTTTTAATATGCCTTAAAATTCAATTGGCATGGTATGATAATGGTAATGGTATGCCTTAAAATTAATTAGGTTTGTTTCATTTTTGTTGTTAAGCAAGTAGCCCATGTTGGAATCAAGTTTGTGCTCCACTGTGTGTAGAGGAGATGTGCACAAACTCGACTACCTGTAAAAGCACAAACGATCGTAACACAACCTTGGTACCAGTGGGGTACCGACCAAAGGTCATTCGACAGTTAAGTTAGTAATATATGAGGCTCAAGCAGTGGGCAAGTGAATAAAGTATGTGATAATTACATTATTAGAGATGAAGCGTAGGTTTGTGTAGTTATATTATTCGGGGGAATGACCTTTGGGATACATAATGTGTACTAAATGGGAGAATCCTTAAAGAATATCTAGAGATAAATATTGCTTCATTTTAGGAGTGTGATTACTTGGACCACATGTGAATCCCTATATTGTAGGAATCTCTAAGAATATAGGAAACTTATCTGATCACCAATCGGATCAAGTTTTTGTATCTTGCAAAACAAGATTTGTAAATCTCAGTGAACACAGGAATAGTGGTATCACGGGTCTATTTGAGCAGCTTAATCCGACCAAAGATGTTGAGTCTATGATCGTACTTCTGAGGTATTTGTATCCCAATGCGTCTTACTCCAAACCTAGAAAATCATGGTCCCACAATTGCCCCTAACTATGTATCTGAAATGGTTGTTTCGTGATAGAGAATTTATCACACACGCAAACGGGTTAAATACGCCTATATTACTTGCAAGAATGACAAGGTTGTTGTAGTATAAACGGTTCTCACAAGGTCGTTCTCCATAGGGATTATTAAATAATTCGAAACAAACCAAATTCTAATTAATTATTGTAAAGCAGAAAGTTGAGATGATTGGTTTTATAACCTACTTGAATTAAAACGAATTTAATTAATAAAAATAATTTAATTTGCAATATTAAAGATGAAGGGGAAAGAAAAATGTTTTGGAAAAATCAAATTAAGAAAGCACTAGGGTTCCACCATCACCTAGCAATCCTATGTATTTTTACCAATTACTTATGATCTACACATGCCACTTTGAAGGTTAGGTTTTTGTAGTATATATTCTACTTGGAACCTCCAACATAGAACGTATATCTAACATGCAACCCGTCCGGACATTTGGATCAAATCTGAACATGAGAGACTCATTATGCTTTATGAAAACACTTTGAAAAACCATGCAGCCCTTAAGACGTGGTGTTCATCTTAAGTGAAATTACAATTATTAATCACAAGAAACCAACGTCAATTTAAGGGAACCTTCCGACCAAAACTACATCAAATTACTTTTCTAAGGATCCTAATGATGATTAGGCATTAAGACAATTAGATAGTTTTAATCACGGTGATCAATAATTGAAAGTACGCATACAATCAATCACAAACAATTAAATAAAAATTACATATTCATGCTAAGGCTTAAGGCTTCGCCCTAGCAAAACGAATTAGTTACACATATTCATAATTGAAATCATAGAAAATATTATTAAGAAAATGATTGAAAACACCTTAAAGTAGAAAATCTCCAAGAACCCTAGCAATTACTCTCTGTCTCCAAAGTTGCATAAAATAAAGCATATCTCAAACTAGGGCTGACTAAAACCTTAAATATCTCCCTCAAAGCCAGCCGCACAAACCCTAGGAACCAAGTCTCTTATTTCCACTAGGAAGCTAACTAATAATAAAATATATTAAAACATAAAGTCCTAATTAAACTAGGAGAAACTGCACAGAAACTGTCCAGCCACGTTTTAGTCTCGAATCTCCTCCAAATCCGGCCCAAGATAGCTTGTTTTAAAGATAAGAACGTTTAGGCCACGAACCCATCCGAGGTCATCTTGGGCTCCAAAAACGTCATTCAAGCCCAAAACGTCATTATTCCAGCACTGCTCATGGCTCCTTTATTTTATTGCCCGAAAATCATCGCTTAGTAGAAAAATTTGATATTTTGATACGATCAAGCCAAGTGACTCACGATCGTCCTCCAACTAGAATTACTCCAAAATTCGTCCATTTGACCATGTTTTGCTCCAGAAGAAGTTGAAAGTCCTATATTAGAAATACAATTCAAAGTATCAAAATTCTTCTAAAATATTAAACAAAGTATACTAAGAATAGGGTAAAATATATAATATGAAATTAACTCATCATTTCGCTTAAGGATGGATAGTTATCCAAAGACCATGACTTTCAAAGTAAATCATAATACATACCGTTTGATGTTCTTTTTCTACTTGGCGAACCTGCCTTGTAATCCTTGCAAAATAAACGAGACGTTCCAAATTCAGGCATGCAACCTCAAAACTTGTGGCAAAAAGACAACAATGATGGGGTGTTTTAGTTGCATATGCGCACAAACGAGGAATTGTTGTTTACATTTTCAAATGATTCCGACTGTCGAATTCGCAGATCTGGAGACAAGACGATCCAGATTTAACAATAAATGACTTCGAAATATCTTTTATAAATATCTTCACACTTCTGAACCCAAACTTTCCAACCAAAATAATAGCCTCATCGAGTGTCTTTCTGCCCCAACAACCAATTATGATTCGCACTATGGTCCTCCGATGATTAGAATACATAGCGAGGATAATGGTGGGATGTTTTTCTGCCATCGCCAAAATCTATCGAATGATTACAAGGTCTGGTGGGTGTTAACCTTCATGAATTGAAGTATATATATCTGTCTATATTTCTTCTATAATATGCAAGAACTAGAGAGAGAGATTAGAGAGAGATTAGAGAAGAGGAGAAGATATTATTTCTGTAAAGTATTCTTACACACTAAGTAATCCAACAATATTGCCTTATATAGGCAGTTACACATCTAGTTACTAATGAACCAAAACACCAAGATTGTGACAAGTGTCACAATCATGAACCATTGACTATATATTCTAACATCCCCCCGCAAGCTCATGCTGTGATGAACTGAGCATGAGATTGAGACAATGAGTTCTAAACAGAGGACCACTTAACCCTTTGGTCAAGATATCAGCAAACTGTTCTTGAGAGGAAACAAACTGCACTGCCAATTGTTTCGTGGCCACCCTTTCGCGGACAAAATGGACATCGATTTCAATATGCTTAGTCTTCTGGTGTTGGACAGGATTAAAGGACAGAGCAATAGCCGACAAGTTATCACAGAAAAGAACAGGTGGTATGGTCACTGGAATACGCAGAAAGACAAACAGTTGCTTAATCCAATCCAATTCTGCAGAAGTAGAAGACAGAGCTCTATATTCTGCCTCAGTCGATGAACGAGACACAGTTTGCTGTTTCTTAGAAGACCAGGATATGGGATTAGATCCTAAAAATACAACCAACCCTGTAGTGGACCGTCTGTCATTGGGATCTCCTGCCCAATCTGCGTCACTAAAGGCCTTGAGGTGAAGATCTCCGCGAGCATAGGTTACTCCCACATTCATAGTACCTTTTAAATACCTGAGAATACGTTTGACAGCAGTATAATGAGTGACCATAGGGTGCTGCATAAACTGGCAAACCTGATGCACTGAAAAGGCAATGTCAGGCCTGGTGAAAGTAAGATATTGTAATGCTCCCACAATGCTCCTATAAGTACCAGGATTGGAATAAGGATCACCATCATCCTTAAGAAGTCGACTATAGGGAAGGCAGGGTGTATCACATGCCTTGGCATCAAGCATTTCAGTCTTTTATAACAAATCATGAATGTATTTAGTTTGGGACAGAAACAAGCCACTGGGAGTCTTTGAGATTTGAATGCCTAAGAAAAAATGTAACTGCCCCAGATCTTTGATATCAAATTCAGTAGTAAGAGCACTGATAACCTGTGGAATTGAAGTTGTAGCACTCCCAGTGATGATGATATCATCCACATAAAGCAACTGAATCACAACATTATTCTCAACATATTTGACAAACAGTGAAGAATCGGCATATGTATTGACAAATCCCAGCTGAGGCAAGAACTTTGTAAAGCGATCATTCCAGGCCCTAGGAGCTTGCTTCAAGCCATAGAGGGATTTATGAAGTTTACACACTAAATGAGACTGAATTGGATCCTGAAAACCAGGTGGTTGGGCCATATAAACTTCTTCTTCCAACACCCCATGCAAAAATGCATTTTTAACATCCAATTGTCTAAGATCCCATCCAAAATGTGCAGCAAGAGCAAGGACTAACCTCACAGTAGTAGGCTTAACCACAGGACTAAAAGTCTCACCATAATCCAATCCCGGTTCTTGACTAAAGCCTTTAGCCACCAAACGGGCTTTATGACGAGCAATAGAACCATCAGAGTGTCGTTTGATTTTGAATATCCACTTGCAGGCAACCAGATTTTTAGTAGATGGCAAAGAGACCAAAGTCCAAGTACCCTGAGCCTGGAGAGCAGCCAGTTCTTCTTGCATAGCTTTGAACCAGATAGGATTTTTAAGAGCTGACTTATAAGAACTGGGTTCAATGAGAGACAAATCAATCTCTGCACAAGGTTGAGCAGATGCAAGGAAAGCTTTCTTCTTAGAAATACCATTTTTGCTCCGAGTTTGCATTGGATGTAAATTAATGGGAGGAAGATCCAAAACAGCTTGCAAAGAATCATGATGAAACTCAGTGTTCTCAGTACTCAGTAAAGGACTTGGATCAGGAACCACAGGGAGCTGAGAAGAAGATGCAGGTGCACTAGTAATGGACTGATGATTAAGGAAAGAATTTGCAGATGATGGGGAGGGAGACACAATAACATTGTTTGTATTAACCACTGCCATGGGAAGGAAAGATGAAGTGGGAAATGAGGAAATAGGTTGAGGAATAGGGACTTGGGACAGTAAAGCTGCATATGGGAACTGTTGTTCATCAAAAATAACATGCCTAGAAATATAAATCCGTTTCTTAAGCATATCATAACATATATAGCCCTTATACTTAGAAGCATAACCAAGGAAAACACACCTGGTGGTTTTGGGTTGCAGTTTGGTGCTGGTGAATGGTTTTAACAAGGGAAAACAGGCACAACCAAAAATTCTAAGATGGGATAATAAAGGAACACTACCAGATAAGAGTTCAAATGGGGACCTGTTTTGAAGAACAACAGTAGGCATCCTATTGATCAGATAGATAGCAGTTTGACATGCATAAGACCAAAATTGATGGGGCAATTTAGCAGTTTGCAACAAAGTCCCAGTGGTTTCGATAAGATGTCTATGTTTACGTTCAGCTAGCCCTTTTTGCTCAGGTGTGTATGGACAGGACTTATGATGAACAATACCTTTGTCTGACAGAAAAGATTGAAGCCTATGACTCATATACTCTCCCCCACCATCACTTTGTAAAATCTTAATCGAAGTAGAGAATTGATTAAGTATAAAAGAATAGAATGCAACAAAGGTAGAGTACAAATCAGACTTGTTTATTAATGGAAACAGCCAACAATGGCGACTATATTCATCAATGAAGATTACATAATATTTGTAACCATCAACAGAAACACACGGTGCAGGACCCCACAAGTCACTATGTACAATTTGAAAAAGTTGAACAGACTTATTGACATGAGCTGGAAAGGGTAATTTGCTAAATTTTCCTTCAAGACAATGATGACACAAAGCAGATGACTTAGAAGGTGTAACAGGGACATTAGCTTTGTGTAACATAAGAGAAGCAACATGATTTGTTGGGTGTCCTAACCTATGATGCCAAATCTGAGATTTAACAAGTTGTCCCAGAAAAGCTGTCGCAGACAGAGAACTTTGTGAAGAACCAGAGTTGAAATGGGAAAGGGAATGAAGAGGATAGAGTCCATTACTACATAGCCCTTTGTAGATTATCCTCCCTGTGGCCTTGTCCTGAATCCAAAAACACAAGGCATCAAAGATTAGCCAACAATTATTATCAAGACATATTTTATGTACTGACAATAAATTGTGTGTTAGCTTGGGAACATATAACACAGAATTTAATTGGATTGGTTTAACTGGAGTATGAATAATAGAATTCCCAACATGGGAGACTTGTAAACCTTCACCATTGGTAGTTTGTATGGTCTCACTGGTAGGATAAGGTGAAGCCAAGGATAAGTTGTTCATGTCAGCAGTCATGTGATTGGTGGCGCCAGAATCAGTCAACCAAACTTGGGGAGGTGCTGATGGAGAAGCTGGTTGAGATGTAGAAGGGAACACAGTGTGCATAGCATGCATTGGAGATTGCTGGAACTGATGTGGTTGTGCAGAAGCTGGTTGATATGAATACTGAGAAGGAGACAGTATGGGAGCAGATGGAACCCCATTGGGATGTGACCAACCAGGAGGGCCAATGTAGTTAGGTCATTTATCATTGAAGAAACAAAACCAGGTCACATGATTCATTTTGCCACAGATTTGACAGCCAAGCCTTTCGGAAGTCTTTGCACCACAGAATGGAGCAGTGTGACCATGAATGTTACATAACTGACAAATGGGAAGCATAGAGGTAGAAGAAGACCCCACTGAAGGAAGTGGAGAGGAACCAAGAATTCCTGATGTAGAAGTAGGTGCCTGAGTAGAGTATACTGATCTAGGATTGAAGAATCTGTGTCCTTGATACTTTCCTTTACCCTTATATTTATTCCCATTGTAAACTTTGTAACCACCAGAGGTAAATGAGGATGGACCATGAGTATGACCAAATGTCTGTGAGGATGACACATTTTTAGGCTGAGAATTAGCCACCATAGCAGTCATAAGAGAAGTATTCGAATGATTCTCAACAATGATTTCTTCAGCAAGTAACTGTGCCCTAAAGTCTTTTAGGGTAATGACACTTTCACGACCTCGAATCACACAGCGAAAGGTATTGTATTCAGAAGGCAAGCCATTAAGAGCAAGTATGACAATATCCTCATCTTGAAAGAACACCCCAGCAGCTGACAAATAATCCCTAGCTTCTTTAATTCGTTGCAGGTAAACTGAAATGGAATCAGACCCCTTTTTGATTGTCTGCAAATTCGACTTCATCTGAAAGATACTGGTTTTGGAGACAGTGGAGAATTGTTCCTTTAAACGAGTCCAAAGATCTCTCGAACTTTGACTCCCAATAGCACAGGACATAGCCACAGGGGATAAAGTTGTAGTAATCAATTGCATTATAGCCCTATCATGCATTCTCCAAATCAAAACAGCATCATTCTCAGTAGACATAGAAGAATTAATACCAGATTCACCAGTTTGTGAGGGACAGGAGTTCGAGCCGTCCACAAATCCCATAAGCCCATTGCTTTCCAGTAAGAGTTGCATCTGAAAATGCCAATTAAGATAATTGGAGTCATCAAGCTTGACGTTAACAGAGATCGAAATCGACGAAATAAGGTTCGTAACCGGAGATTGAAGTAACTGTAGCTGAGACGCAGTCACCATGATTCACACTAGATTGCAGATTCTTGAAACACAATCCCAATGTCAGTCAGAAATTTTCACAAACACGTAATGTGCAAAGATCACAGACGACAAATCAAACCAGAAACTGATCCAGAAACTAAACCAGTAATCAATCTCAATGAATAAGCACCAAGAAAACCCTAAAGCAAAACAGAGAAGATGAGTCCGAGCAGAAAAAGAAACTGAGAACGCCAAAGATGAAGAAGCGGAAGCAGAAGCAAGGAGGATCGAAGATCACGCGGTAGCAACAATGGCGAGTGATACCATGTTAACCTTCATGAATTGAAGTATATATATCTGTCTATATTTCTTCTATAATATGCAAGAACTAGAGAGAGAGAGATTAGAGAGAGATTAGAGAAGAGGAGAAGATATTATTTCTGTAAAGTATTCTTACACACTAAGTAATCCAACAATATTGCCTTATATAGGCAGTTACACATCTAGTTACTAATGAACCAAAACACCAAGATTGTGACAAGTGTCACAATCATGAACCATTGACTATATATTCTAACAGTGGGAAGCTGACCAAGATATTCACCCCTGGTACCTAAATTTGGCCCTGAAGTTTCCCATTTCTGAAGAAGATATTAGTACGCTTCAATCTATCTCTAAGCAATCTCACTCCCGCTTTGTACCGTATTATCACCTCCTTCGAGTTGCTGAACAAATGGTTAAGGCAAACCTTGGACTTCAAGAATTCCGTATGTTTTACATTATGAGGAGGAGCTCAGGTACCCATTACTTCTTCCAGTCCAGGTAGTCTTTTGTGGAGGGCCTACATCACGGATTTACCTAAACACGATAAGGACTAGCACGAGGATATCTTGGTGGAAGCCAAAGGCTGGGAAGGCAACATCTCTAGAGTTCGAGTTTGGAGCATGTTCGTGGGCTAAGCTTGAGCTATTATCTCTCCCAGGTAATTAGTTTGTTCAGTTTGAACTGCAAACTAGATTCAACACGTACGTTATGTTATCCAGATTGTTAATGTTAAGTATGGAGGAAAAGAATTTGCAATAATCCTCAATTTTCATTAGAGAAATGCAAATTCCACGTATATACTTGTGTAATGGCAGTTTGGAGATTTACTTGCAAACGAAGGGTACGAAGAAGGTTGAGTGATGTAAGCACGTAGAGGAAATAAGAACTAGGAGAAGCGATACGGAGATGTACGCGGTTCGATCGTTGTTCTGTGACAAATAGACAGTCATGGTTTGGTCCGAATAAAAAAGGAAAAAGTAAATGCCTTGACCGGGTCTTGCTTTCCCTCCCTCTCTGTCTCTGCTTTGGCTTTTAGACAAGCGATCCCTTTGCGATTCCCTACGGCGCTTCAGCACGATCCACATCTGCTCCCTCCTTTGCTTTCGTCACCTTTTATTTTGCCTCGATATCTAGATTTATTTGGATTTGTTTAGTATGGTTTTTGCTGGTTTTGCTTTATAATTGTAGGTTTCCCATAATATTTTTGATGATTAATTATTGAATTAATATGTTGATAAAAAATGTATACCAACAAATTTTTATTAAAATATTCTACATCCACCGTATATTTAAGAATAGAAGAGTTTAAATATCTTAACTCCATTCTAACTAACATCGAAATTTTTTGTGATAAAACTTCACACTCATCGAAATGTGCAAGTGGTAATTAATGGTGTTGTTGATAGTGGGCATTTGACCCCGTCTCTATGATAATTTTACATGGTATCAAAAGAACTAGGGAGAGGGATCATAACCCACGTGATGGGTGGGTCCCCTTGGCCACCTACATGTAGGGTGAGTCTCCTTGATAATATATGGATCTCCCACGTGTGACCTACTAATTAGGTCACACATTGTATCTCTGAGAAAATAAGAGTTTAAATATCTCAACTCCACGACACACCGAGGCCTTTTATGTAAAACCCCACACTTGTTAGACTATGTAGATGATAATTAACAAGTTGAGGACATTATCAGCGTTGTTGGAAGTGGATCTTTGACCCATCTCTCTAATAATTCTAAGTTTTATGGTATTGTTCATGACTCATAATGACATAGTGGAATATACTCGACGACACATAGGATTTTCTTCTACTTTTCTTATCAACTTTGTATAAAAGTGACAATTCCAACAAGCCTAAACCCAACATAAAAGTAGCTTTGGTTTGACATAAAATTATCAAGAATTACCTTATAAATCCTAGTTGTAGATATCATTTGGAGTTTCGTGGCCCTCATAATATTTTTATATAATCTTTCATTTTCTTTGGGGCTTATGTCCCGTTGCCAAAAGGAAACATGTCAAGAAATAAACGCATTTTAAAGTAGCTCGACCATTGTGGATAGCTCGGTGGACCGGGGAGGTTTTCAATCCAATTGCCTCCCCTCCTTGCTCTAGCCTATGCGGGTGATTGGGCTGAGGGGGGGCCCGAGTGAGAGGGCGGGCTCGAATCGCAAGCCCGAGTGCCTTAAGGCAAGTTGATACAAGGCTGATATCAGGATCATATCATCCATATTATAAAATTAATAAAAAATGTAAAAAAATTTAAAAAATGTAAACAATTAATAAAAAAATCCGAAAAAAAATTTAAAATTAAAAAAAAAATTAATTTTTCTATAAATATCTTATCATTATCTTCCACATTACACCACAATTTTATATTTTCTCAAATACTTTGGGTTGTAATTTCTTATTTAATGAAATGTAGTACAACGAGACTGATTAAAAATCATATCCGAAATTTGAAATAAGATTACTTTTTATTATTTTATAAAATAAAAAATACTAATATTTTATTACATATTACCGTGGCTATTCAGCTTAACGGTGGAGATGCAAAAGATAATTACTGTTCATTAAAGGTAGTTAATGTTCACTAGAAGGGATTCACTAGGCAGTTGCCCTAGGGGACCTTTCCTACATTGGAGCTGCTCTTATAGGGCACCACGTTTGAAAGTAAGAGAGAGAGAGAGAGAGAGAGAGAGAGAGAGAGAGAGAGAGAGAGAGAGAGGCGGCCTCCTCATTGCCATAGATTTATTCAAGTCAATTATCTTGGATAAAAGAGATTAGGATAAGGGGTTGCCCTTTCTCCATCATGACGATATTTGATGTGAATGACAATGAATCGTTAATTGTGGCGTAAAATGAGAAATAAGAGTAATGTTATTCATATCATGTTTTTATATCATATTTTTATACCACCTTAGGTGACATTTGATGTGTACAGCCACATCATTTGAAAAATTTGCAAAACCCAAGGAAATGAAGGGGAAAGACTCCTCGTATATCACAATCATCATTTAATTAACTAGTTTTTCTTAATTATTAGTTTATTAAATAATGAACTAAATTTAAAAATCTGATTAATTCAAATGGTGTGATTGTTCATATCAGATGTCACTTAAGATGATAGGAAAATGTGGTACAAAAACATGGTATGCATATCATTACTTTGAGAAATAAAGTTAAGAAAACCAATGTGGGTGATTAACAAATTAAATAATAAAACCTAAAGGACTTGGGTTTAGGATTTAGGGTTAAGGGTTAAAATTCCCATCACATGCCACTCTATTATGGTTTGGTGTTCTTTTTCTTCATTAATAAGTGAGAGTTTTTAGGTTTGAATCTCGAGAGTAGTGAGTTCATATTCAATCTACTCCCCCAAATCCCATAGAAGCCATGTTTAGCCAAATTAGGTAACTTTTAGCACGATTTTAAAAGACACTTTTAAGTGGTAGATTTGATGGGATTTGTAGAATCAAAATGAACTTTTGAGGATTGTGATGGATTTCTTTTGTGAATTTTGATATATTTTCAGAGACTTATCATTTATCCAAATAAATATCATATGTTTTTCTCTTTTTCTCATAAAAAAAAAACTAATAATTAAACGTCAAAACCATCCTCGCGTCTCATCAGCAAGAGAAGAAAAATTGCAGAAAAAGAGAGACTGCACTTGCTGATGAAATTGCAGAAAAGAGACTGCATAAGAGAAGGAAGTTGCAGAATAGCCATTAGGTTTTGCTGTGTATTGATGTTTGAATTATGTACACTCTAGTTGACTTTGTATTTAGCTGGAGACGTTGATTAAAGAAGAAGACGAAGAACCAGAGGATGCCATGGCAGAAGAAAAAAAATGGAATTATCTTGAACTGTGTTGGTAACTCGCGAGTGTGTGGTTCTGTCTGTATATTATCATACGAATACCTTCGATAAGGATTACAAATATAGCAGATTATATACGTGAGTTTAATAGAGTGCATGATAAACATAAATACTGAACAATATTATCAAGGAGAGTTTGAACTACACTACGACTTATCAACTTCAGAGGTTAATCTGCACTGGGACTTCTTCACAGCAGCAGTGGAACAGACTTCACACAACCTTAATTAGCTTATCACGACTGACCAAAGGCAATTAGCCATGATTTGATGGTGACAGAGAGGATTGGCGGAGTGCAATACGGTCTAATGCTAATTGATAGAGGTTTTTACCATATGCAAAAATAGGGATAAAAATACTTAAAAATACTTGTAAGAGTACAAGGTAATCGTAGTATAGCATCTCAAGTAAAGTCGTTTTCTGCAGGGATTGTTTGAATAATTTGTATTTAAACTAATTCTTAATTAACTATTTAAAACAAGGTTTCGAAAAAGTTGATTTTATGACCTAGAATATTAAAAACGAATTTTAAATTAAATCAATTAAAGAAACCAATTTAAAAGGGAACAATCTTAGAAAATAGTGATAAAATGACATTAGGGTTCCGCCGTCCCCTTAACAATCTTATATAGTTTTATTAATTACTTGTGAATTACACATGCAACTTTGAAGGTTAGTTTTCCTTATGCATATTCTACGTGTGGCATTCAAGTTAGAATGTATATCAAACATGCAATATGTTTGTGGCATTCAGATCAAATATAAACATGCATGACTCATTACGCTTTGTGAAAACCTTTTAAAAAACCATGCAACCTCTAAGATGTGGCATTCGCCTTAGGTGAACTTACAACTATCAATCACAAGAAGCAATACTCAATCCTCCGGTGGCATTCCGACCGAATTGCATCTGATTACTTATCTAAACATCCTAATGGTAGCTAAGCATTAAGATATAGAGACAGTTTAAATATAGTGATTAATAATTCAAAGTATGCATGCATAATATCATAAGCAATTAAACAAAGACTACATATTCATGCTAAAGCTCAAGCCATCGCCCTAGCAAATGGAAATTAGTTACAAAGACCCATAAAACAAAAGGAATTTTACTCAAAATAGAATAAGGATAGAAAACACCTTGAAACACAAATCGTCAAAGTCTAGCTAAGTTCTCCAAATTGATGCATGCTCCCCTTTTCTAATGGCTAAATAGCCTTTTTTATACTACTATAAAATAAAATCCTACTTAGAAAATGTCTTCTTAAAACTAGGAAACATAATAGAATAAGATACCTAGGAAATAAAAGGTTTCCTATTTAAACTAAAATTCGGACTTCTTAGAAAATCAGATTTTTGACTAACCAAATCAACTCTGATTTGGTATTTTAAAGCTTGAGACGTCTCTAACAAAGCCTCAAAAGGAATCTTCCTCAAAATATGTCATCTTGACCTCTAAAATATTCAAAATGTCTAGAAACGTCAATTTGGGAAAGCTACGCACTGGGCCTTTATTTCATCGCCACGGTCAAACAGCTTGGTATAAAATCTAGAATTTTGACACAATCATCTTGAAAGACTCAAGAACATCCTTCAATTAGAATCACTCCAAAATTCATCCATTCGATCACGTTTTTCTCTGGAAGAAGTCGAATGTCCTACATTGAAATTACATAATAAAGTATCAAAATTCTACCAAAATAACCAATAAACTATAATTAAGAATAGGGTAAAATATATGGTATAATATTGCCTCATCAAATACCCCCAAACTTAGCTTTTTGCTTGTCCTCAAGCAAAACAAAACTAGAAAACAAAAACAAAAGCTAACAAACTAAAAACTCAAACAAAACTTAACTAAGACAATTTTTCACTTTCAAGTTGCAATCCATAGAAAACTTTAAAATTTAGAACATCTTTTTAAAAGTTCCAACCAATCCCACCACAGAGTCTAAGCCATTTAGAATCAATTAGAAAAGAATTCACAAACTTCTTTCGGTGTAAAGTGAACCAACATAATTAAGGAGACTCGACTAAAACTCTTACCACTCGTCTTCTTTATTTAATACTTTACACATATTAACATCACATACTTTTTTTCTTTCCTTTTTATTTTATTTTATATTTTTTTTAATTTCTTTTTTAGTAAGATCGATGGTCATGCAATGCCAGTTTCCTTAAGCTTTCTATCCAACCCATGTAGCGAGTTTTAGGTTAGTGACTCCCAAACCATAAGGCTTTAGGGCACTAGGTGTAGAACACCCCTAAGAACTTACTAACTCGAGCTGAAAAATGCTACAAAACCAACTAACTACGCTGCCCCATGCCAAAACTGTACCGTTTGACGTGAGAATCACTGTTAATCAAGCAGAACTGGCTCGATTACTAAGTAAAGCCTTGGGTGGAACAATTATTACTTTATTTGTAACACATACTAAACTTTACTTTACTAAGAACAAAAATTAAAATGCACTTAGACTACAAGTAAGTGTTTCAATCTCACTCCCCACAAACCATGTTGGTGTGAACGTGAAAATTTTGAATGCATAACTCATGAATTAATGTCTAAGCAATGATAAATGGAAGAGACTCTACTGTGGGATTAATCTTCACCATGTCCATTTGTTCTAACATTTAAAATAATCTATGGATATTAACTTTAAAAGAATGAAAATTTTTTATTGACTCAAAAATTAAAAACCTAAAATTCTATTTCCCAAAATAAACTTAAATCACACATTGTCCTCAAGATGTGGACAATAAAATAAACATGACAAAAATAAAATAAGACTATAAAAAAACTCAAATGAATAAGACTACCAAAGAAAACTAATAAAAACTAAAAATAAATGAACAAACGATAAGAAAGAAAACAAGCAAATAAGAAATTATAAAACAGAAAAATAAAGAAAGAAAAGAAAACAGAGGCACTGGATTCGAAGTGGTGACCTGGTGCAGGGAGAATATGCACGGACAACACTGATGCCACGGAACACGCACGGACAACACTGATGAAGCCACACAGGTTGAGAGAAACCCTATTTAAGCTTTTCAGCATTCCATTGCTCATTTCCTCATTTTTCACACCCTAGCAGTTGAGAGGATCTCCCTCTCTCCAGCATTTCACCTCGAGTCTAGAGCCGTGAAAACTCCATATCTCTAACCTTCATCCCATCTCTACTTTCTAGTCGTGCCACCATAGCCATTTTGTCCAAATTCGTATCTCATATTCAAGCTACAACCTGCAACCCCCAAACTTCGGATTTGAGAAATGAAACCCAGAACTTCGAAGCCATATCCGCAGTCCCAGCTCACCGACTCTCAAAAAAAAAAAAAAAAAAAAAAAATAAGGCACACGATCTTTCTTTGGCTCACTATATGTTCTCAGTGCTTCATTTATTCTGAAAAAGACTCTGGACTCCTCATGCATGTGAGTTGAGTTTGATGCAGATCCCATTCGTGGTTAGAAGAAGAGGCGCAAAGATAGAATTGGCACGGGTGCAGAAATCCAAAGGGAAACCAAGTAGCAGACATCTCAAAATCCTCACGGTCAGAACTACAGGTACAAGTCTCAACCCCGAAAACTTATTTTTCGATGTACATCTGTTGAACATAGTCCTTGGATTTGTGATTCAATTTTTTGGTGCATGCATCCCAGATTTGTGCTAGGAGTTGAATCAGTTTCTCTGCATCCAGTGTGGTCTCTGTCCTGCATCCATAGACCTAACAGTTTCCATTATACTCATGTATTTTTTCTATTTTGTATGCATGCTGCCCTGAATAAATGTGATGAATATTGAGCTAAACGTTGCACCAAAGGGATCCTGTGCTCCCTTCTGTGTTGCTTGGATCCCACCCCCAAACTTGTAGGTAATAATATTTTAAACAAAATGCGAGGGAGTGCTTGAGTGAGATGGGATGCCAAACAATGCAAAAAGGGCTTCATCACCAATCCTACTGAGTATTTCTGGAACTCTGCCTGTGCATGTTTCTGCATCGATTAATTTCTGCACTTTTCGTTGATGATGAATGCTGCTCGGTTGAATTTGCGCGTTCAGTGGATATCGAGGGCTGAATTGCCTCCAAACGCAACCTGCAAAGATCACTAGAATAAACCCAAAATAAAATAGTGATTAACTTAAAAAAATGTCTATTTTTGTGTTTTTCAATTTTCTTAATTTTTTTTTTTTTTTTTTTGCGATAAAGAATAAAAGCAAGAAAAATAAAATTAACGGAAATAAAAAGAAAAGAGTTTCAAAAAATTGGGTTGCCTCCCAATTAGTGCTTTAGTTAATGTCTATAGCTAGACAGATGTGAATGAGGCTAATGATCACGTCACTTGTTCCTTTAGAATCAACCATTCCTTGATAGCATCATACGGCAACAGTAGGTACGAAATGAGTTAATGTTTATTAGTGGTTGAATTCTTCATAATTGCCCTTATATGTGAATGAATCTTTGTGATCAAATAGGGTCCCCTCCATTCATGCTTGTGTTTCCCTTGAATTGACTTCAATCTTGTATTTAATACCCATAATTTCTGTATAGGTCGAATTCCTTGACGAAGGATTGGACTACCGTTAAGCTTTTTCTTCTTCCAGTTGTAGAATGCAGCCTGCTCGATGGACCTGCACTCAATTTCTACAATTATGATTGGCTTCACTACTACAATATTAGCTTTAGGTGGTGGATGATGGTGGCGGATATTAGAAAAATCATGTCGGATAAATTATATCCGACACATCATTTAATTAGTGGCAGATATTAGAAAAATCTTGTTAGTTATATCCGACATAAAGTCCTAACGGATATTTAGTGGCGGATATCAAACAAATCCTGTCGGTTATAACCGACATAAATTGACTATTTTATTATTTTACTTTCTGGCAATTATTATTTTAGTATTCTGCCAGTTCTAACCAACAGAAATGAAAGTTTTATTATTTTAAATTGTTATATTGATTAAACATAAATAATTAAACACATATTAAATTTTTTTTTTCACTCATGACCCTAAAGTCTAATGAACCCAATTCCCAAGAGCCATAAATTTTCTGAGAGAATAATAACAACAGACTACAATCTGAAACTTTATCATTTTTGTAATAAGGATTATGCTCCCTCACAGGCAATCGACAAGATACAAAGAAATTCAAACAATTTTTTTCAATGCGTCACAAAGCACATTGTTTGGCACATAAACACACATGAACATCTGGTGTACTCTATCATGTCTGATTTTATTATTTTAAAATGTTATATTAATTAAAAATAAATAAACACATGTTTTAAATATTATTTTTCACTCATGGCCCTGTCGGATATAACCGACACGAACAAAGAAAAATTTTGGACGGTCGACAAAATAATCTCTGAATGTGTTTTCTTTTTTTTTTTTTTTTTTTTTTTTGTGATTTTTTACACATGCTATCTCGGAGTATATACAAACATATTTGACGGTTAGAGCGTTGAAACTAGTTTCGTAGAATGCATATCCTATCAAATTGATAGATTGAACAAACACATAAGAATTAATGTTATACTTCCATTAAGTATAAAATAAGATTTATCCACTAGTGTAAATATTTTAAATTGAAGATCGAATTAGTTCATTGCATTCTTATAGGATTGAGGAGTGTAGCTGCAAAAAATCATCAAAATCGAAGCTAAAATAACCGTTAAATTGTGATTTTTCGTTTATAACCATCGAAAACTTTTGTTCCGTTACCTAATCTCTGAATGTTTGTTTTTTGTGATTTTTTATGTATGCGATCTTGGAGTGTGTACAAACAAGTTTGACGGTTGGATCGCTGAAAAACGTTTCGTAGAATGCATATCGCGTCAAAATGGTAGATTAAACCAACCCTTAGAGTTAATGTTATACTTCCCCATCAAGTATAAAATAAGATTTTGTGGTATCCACTAGTGTAAATATTTTAAATTGAAGATCGAATTCGTTCAATGCATTCTTATAGGGTCAAGGAGTGTAGTTGTAAAAAATCATCAAAATCGGAGCTACAATAACTGTTAAATTGTGATTTTTCTTTTATAACCGTTGAAAACTTTTGTTTTGTTACCTAATCCCTGAATGTTTTTTTTCTTTTTTTTTTGTGATTTTTTACATATGTGATCTTGGAGTGTGTACAAACAAGTTTGACGGTTAGATCATTGAAAAAAGTTTTCGTAGAATGTGTTTCGCGTCACAATGGTAGATTAAATAAACACTTAAGAGTTAATGTTATACTCCATTAAATATACAATAAGATTTTTGTGGTATCCACTAATGTAAATATTTTAAATTGAAGATCAAATTTATTCATTGCATTCTTATAGGGTCGAGGAGTGTAGCTGTAAAAAATCTTTAAAATTGGAGCTAAAATAACCGTTAAATTGTGAATTTTCGTTTATAACCGTCGAAAACTTTTGTTCCGTTACGTAATCTCTGAATGTTTGTTTTTTACGTTTTTTTTACGTATGCAATCTCGGAGTGTGTACAAATAAGTTTGATGGTTTGATCATTGAAAAAAGTTTGGTAGAATGCATATCGAGTGAAAACGGTAGATTAAACAAACACTTAGAGTTAATGTTATACTTCCCCATCAAGTATAAAATAAGATTTTGTGGTATCCATTATTGTAAATATTTTAAATTGAAGATCAAATTTATTCATTACATTCTTATAGGGTCGAGGAGTGTAACTGTAAAAAATCATTACAATCGAAGCTAAAATAACCGTTAAATTGTGAATTTTCGTTTGTAACCGTCGAAAACTTTTGTTCCGTTACGTAATCGCTGAATGTTTGTCTTTTATGATTTTTTACGTATGCGATCTTGTAGTATCTACAAACAAGTTTGACGGTTAGATCATGAAAACTAGTTTCGTAGAATGCATATCTCTGTTAAATTTGCCTAAATTTTGAAGTGGAAAAAGTAATTTGTGCTCAATTTTTATTTATGTTTTTCAAGTATTGATTAAACAATATTTAGTTTGTGTGATGAATTTTTCATTGTACAATTCTCTTTTTGTTTCATTATCGCATATTTATATGGATTATTATCTATTAAATCAAAAGTGTAAAAATTATCTATTAAACCAAACAATTATTTAATTTTTAAAAATATATTCTATTTAAATACATTTTATTTATTTATTTATTAAACCAAACAATTATTATTTTATTTTTTAAAATCGTAACAATTTTTTTTTGGGGGGGGGGGAGGGGGGAATTTAAAATTTTGGGGGAAAGTTTAAAATTTTCAGAGGGAATTTTGGGGGGATTTATGCCGTCATTTTGTTTCTGTCGGTTATAACCGACAGTAATGAAAATTTTCTGTTGGTTTTTATTTTAAAAAAAATATTTCTGTCGGTTATAACCGACAGTTTTCTGTAGTCTAATCCTTCTGATCAGTCTAGGTGAGGTGAAGTGAGACGCGGGTGGTTGGTTTTGCTTCGAGCCCCGCCCATTTATCCTATCCCCTTCTCACTCTCCACAAACTCCTCCTTCTCTCTCATCACACTTTCTCTCTCTAAAACTCACCCCCCCTCCCCCCCACTCATGTCTCTCTCTCTTCGTTTTCTCTCTCTGCGCCTGCTTCTAACAATGGCTCTGCAGTCGGTGACACCGAATGCTCAGCTTCTTCACTGCTCCAGGAATGGCCGCTCCCCCGCCACCTAGCCGCTCCAGAATGGATTCTTCGTCGTCGATTTCGTCGGCTTGTGCGGTAAATCAAAGCGTACTTGCAGGAAATTCAGAGCCGCCTCCGACCATCGCACCTTCCCTTATTTCGTCTCCAAGAATTGCCACTCGGTTAACACCGTTCTTGACTTTTGACACAGCAACGACGTCGCTGCCTCGGATCAATCACCTCCGATGACTCCTGATTTAAAACCTAAGGTATGCTTGCTTTGCTTTCACACTCACTTTTATTGAGAGGAGGAGGATGAGGAGGAAGTGTTTGTTTGGTTGCGCGGAATATTGTAAACGGGTTTTGTGTGTCTGTTTTAGTTGTCAGTAGTATGATGTTTGGTATTAGTGAGCTTGTTGTATCTGATATAATATCTATTAATCAGGTTGTTCTTCTAAGTTCTTCTAGGTAGTGTTTGTTTGGCTTCATTCATGGAAGTATAGTATCCATTTTTCATTGCTTTCAAGTGTCCATGTTTTTTCTGACTTTCCCAAAAAGTGGAATGTGTGATTTCAGTTACAAACTTACAGGTCACAAGTCGTTGATTTTGGGGAACTGTGGGTACGAATTTGAACTTGCTAAAATTTGTTAGTAGTTAATAGTTACTTGGCCAAGAGGTGATTAAAAACTTGAATAATTTTGTCTTGTTTGTTTTAGTGGGTTGGATGCTGTTGGTGGTGGTGCTACGAGCGGATGTCGTCGCTCAAAACGATTAGCACAACATTATGGTGCTGATGCTGCTCGAGTCACCTCAAATACGGGGTAGTAAGGGACAACCCTGTTAGAATTTCTGATATCAATTATAATACTTCAAAATCTCTTATTCCAGGCCTTACGGGAAGGTTTTGATATATACACCACAACAACAACTTTACAGATTAAACTGTAAGTGACAGCATGCACACACATATGCCGCAGCACAATCTATACACCTTTACACATTAAACTACTAGGAAACAGCACACACACATGCAACAGATAGGTAACAACACACACACATGCAGCAGCACCATCTGCTGTCTTCTGACAGCACACATGGGAAAATGCTTTAACAGTAACCAAGCACGCATGGGAAGACTTCGGACAGCACACATGCACATGCACATTCCTTTCCCTGCTGTTCATGAGTCAGCAAATGCTTGCTGTGTTGTCTGTACAGCTTGGCCTGCTGTCCTTCTTCCAATACTTGGGTTAACAAGAACAGCTTGAGCTTGACTTCGTCTAACACCCCCCCGCAAGCTAACAGGTTGAGGAACAACTGGAAGCTTGGACACCAACAAATTGAATCGAGACGAAGACAGACCTTTGGTAAATAAATCTGCAAGCTGATCTTGTGAACAAATATAATTAACCAACAGTTCACCACGAACCACTTTCTCCCTGACATAGTGATAATCAACCTTTAAATGTTTGGTTCTAGAATGGAACACTGGATTGGAAGCAAGAGCAATTGAAGACACATTGTCACACCATATTTGAGGTCGAGTAAGATGTAACTGCAAGTCCCGAAATAAAGACCTCAACCACGAAAACTCAGTTGCGGTGTAGGCAAGTTGCCTATACTCGGCCTCAACACTCGATCGAGAAACAGTTTTCTATTTTTTTGAACTCCATGAAACCAGATTTGAACCAAGATAAATACAAAACCCCCCAGTTGAATGCCGAGTATCCGGATTCCCAGCATAGTCCGCATCTGAAAAAGCAGAAAGATGGGGAGTACCTGGCTTGTAAAGGAGACCATGACTATGCGTCGCCTTCAAGTATCGTAGAATCCGTTTGACTGCCATCCAGTGAAGAGTTGTTGGAGCATGCATAAACTGGCATACTTGGTTAACTGCATAAGATAAATCGGGACGAGTTATCGTTAAGTATTGTAGAGCACCAACAACACTACGATACATTTCTGGTTTATCAAACTGATCTCCAACATATGCACTGAGTTTTTGACCAGAAGACATGGGTGTAGAAATCGGTTTGGCATCAGTGAAATGTGTGCGTGACAATAAATCAAGAGCATACTTGGATTGGCACAAATGCATTCGATTTCCATCGTACTTAACCTCTACACCCAAAAAATAATTAAGTAGTCCCAAATCCTTCATGGAAAACAAAGTACCCAGCTTTTGAATTAACTGAATGATGTGAGAAGAACTGTTGCCAGTAATCAGAATATCATCCACGTAGATGAGCAGGATAAGATACACCCCTTTTTGGTTGAACATAAACAAACTATAATCACAAGTTGATTCCTGAAAACCAAGTTGAAGCAGGAAATCTGAAAACCTCTGAAACCATGCCCTTGGAGCCTGTTTAAGACCGTAAATGCTCCGTCGAAGTTTACAAACATGATTGGGTAACTGTTGATCAACAAAACCCGACGGTTGACGCATGTAAACTTCTTCGTTCAAGAAACCATGCAGAAACGCATTTTGGACGTCAAGTTGCCTAACTTGCCAACCTTTGGAAACTGCAAGACTTAAAACAAGCCTAATGGTGCTGTGTTTAACTACAGGACTAAAAGTCTCATTATAATCCACACCAGCCTTCTGATGAAAACCATTTGCGACAAGGCGAGCCTTATAGCGCTCAATTGTTCCATCTGCACGTCTTTTCAATTTGAACACCCATTTATTTGGGAGCAAATTCATCTTTGGATGAAATGGGACCAAACTCCACGTGCCACATCGTTGTAGCGCATTAAATTCCTGTACCATGGCATTTCTCCATTCCTGAGACTTGACAGCTTGACTGAAACAAGTCGGTTCAATTGGAAACTGGTTAACAGTTACATGCATAACATATTTAGGGTTAGGTTTTTGGATGCCAGACTTTGATCATGTAGTCATTCGATGGCCATTATTTTCTGACATCACTTGTACTGATTCCATGGATACCACAGCTTGTTCATGTGAAGGTATGGGTGATGACAGAGGTAAGGCCGACACGGGTGTAGTCGGTGCGGTAGGTGGGGCAGGTTGAAACTGTGTGGTGTTTGGAGGAAAGGATGACACGGGTGTAGTAGAGGGTGGACTGGATGAGTCAATTGAAGGATTGGGGACAGGTTCAGACGGTGCAGTGGAGGGTAAGGAAAGAATTTCATTAGAAGGACAATTTTGATGGAGAGGAATAGCAGGTACATTAGGTGAGTGAGATAAAGGAGACGTGCTAATATCATCAAAATTAAATAATACCACGGGAGAGTTAAATGTACCTGAATCGACGACATTTTCTGAGGTAGATGTGAGTCCCTTAAAAGGGAAAGAGTCCTCATCGAATAGGACATGGCGAGACAAGTAAATTCGTCTTGTGGACAATTCCAAACATTTGTAGCCTTGGTGATTCAGTGAATAACCTAAGAAAACACAAGCTTTTGATTTTGGTTGCAGTTTATGTTGTGTGTATGGGACTAACCATGGAAAACATCGACAACCAAACACTTTCAACATGTCATACTTTGGAACTCTTGACATATTGGATAAAAGTTTTGTTGGCATGCGATTTACAGGTACGTAGCGGTAGAACAAGCATCAAACCAAAACTGATTAGGAACGTGAGATTGAGAAAGCATAACTATACTGGTTTCAACAATATGGCGATGTTTCCTTTCTGCAAGTCCATTTTGTTCAGGATGTTTTGGGCAGGAAAAACGTTGTGAAATCCCACTGTTAGAAAGAAACTGTTGAAAAGCACGACTTTTATATTCCCCCCTTCATCAAATTGAAAGGTTTTAATGGCAAGATTAAACATGTTCTCGACAGTGGCTTTAAATTTTACAAATATCTCAAAAACTTCACTTTTATTTTTCATGGGAAAAATCCAAGAATACCTAGAGTAGTCATCCACAAACAACACATAGTAACGAAAATTTTCATTAGAAATAACGGGAGAAGACCAGACATCAGAGTGCAAAAGTTCCAATGGAGACGTAGAAACAGACTCGGACAAATTGAAAGGTAACTTTTTACTCTTTCCTAAGGGACATGACTCACAAAAGCTTACATGAGGAGTACCATGAAGTGGTACTAGTTTTTTGGAACTTAAAAACTTAATTATTGAGTTGGCAGGATGACCAAGTCTAGCATGCCATTTTTGCACTGAACACCGTACCCCTACCAAGGCTGACATTGAAGACTGGAACCGTCCACTGCCATTTGGAAATGGGTATAACCCATTCTCACATCTCCCTCAGAAAAGCGTCTTCCGAGTCTTGAGGTCCTTAACAAGAAAAAAATATGGGAAGATTAGCAGGTAGCAATTGTTGTCTAAAGTAAACCTATGAGCAGATATGATGTTTTGAGAAGCAGTTGGGCAGTGAAGAACGTCATTCAAATCAAAAGAACAAGCTTTAGTATTTAGTTGTTGGAAACCAAAATGAGAAATAGTGATGCCAGAATCATTACCTACACCCCCAATAGTTTCATTACCAGTGTACTCTTTGGGATTAACCAAATTTTGAAGGTCAGGAGTGACATGTGCATTCGCACCACTGTCTAACAGCCAGGTACCATTGGATTGCTTGTTGAGAGTAATAGGCGAGGAGGACATGGCTGTGAGTTTGTGAGCAGGAATCCGATCTTCATAAGCAGAATTCATCCTTTGGAAGCAATCAAGCGCAGGATGACCTGGTTTGCCACATATTTGGCAAATAATACGCTCACCAGAAAAAGAGGATTTCTCACCATTAAACTGCTGGTTACGCTGATTGGTGGGATTGCGAGGATTGTTGCCACGCTGATTTGATAGAGAAGCACGGGTGAAGGAAGACATTCCTCTTCCATTCCCACGCGATCGTCCACCGCCACGTCCTCTAGTGGCAACGAAGGCGTTGACAGGTGCAGGTTCAGCCAAGGAATTATTATGATCCACCATTCGTCATTCAGTTGTCAACAGAAGTGCCTCAAGGGTGGGATAGGTGATCGGGGTATCCCTAGCTTGAGCAGCACTTACTGTCATCTCAAATGCAGGTCCTAGATTGTTCAACACAATCTGCACGAGTTCATTATCACTGACCGGTTGACTCGCGAGAGCAAGATTATCAGCAATCGCATTCATGCGATCCAGGTAATCCGCAACAGAAAGATTACCTTTCTTTGTCTGCAGCAACTCATTCCGTAGGAACAAAATTCTGTTCTGAGAAGTGGAGGCATACCTTTGCTCTAAAGCTTCCCAAGTGGCACGCGCAGTTCTCTTGCTTGCCACAGTAGCTAAAACAGACGCTGTCAAGGAGCTATTTATCCAACTCAAGATCATTTGATCTTGTTGAATCCACGCACTGTATGCAGGATTGACAGTGGTAGCACCAGGCAAGTTTTTTGGAGGGCACACCAAAGTACCATCAACATACCCCATCAAATCTCTACTTTTGAGAATTGGGAGAATTTGAGCCAACCACAGTGGGTAGTTGGTTCTGTCAAGCTTGATATTAACAATAGTGGAAAACGGATGAAACTGATTGATGGTAGGTGGGTTGGTGGAAGAACTGGCATTGTTTTCAGCCATTGAAGCGTGGGAAAAAAAAAAAAAACAAACAGGATCTAGTCGTTAGACAATGAGAGGCTCAATACCATGTTAGAATTTCTGATATCAATTATAATACTTCAAAATCTCTTATTCCAGGCCTTACGGGAAGGCTTTGATATATACACCACAACAACAACTTTACAGATTAAACTGTAAGTGACAGCATGCACACACACATGCCGCAGCACAATCTATACACCTTTACACATTAAACTACTAGCAAACAGCACATACACATGCAGCAGATAGGTAACAGTACACACACATGCAGTAGCACCATCTGCTGTCTTCTGACAACACACATGGGAAAATGCTTTAACAGTAACCAAGCACGCATGGGAAGACTTCGGACAGCACACATGCACATGCACATTCCTTTCCCTGCTGTTCATGAGTCAGCAAATGCTTGTTGTGCTGTCTGTACAGCTTGGCCTGCTGTCCTTCTTCCAATACTTGGGTTAACAAGAACAGCTTGAGCTTGACTTCGTCTAACAAACCCATCCTATGAACTCATCGGACTCGAACAACCCTATGATCCATGGTAGAAACGGGTGAGGGTTTAGGCTGGATAGTCTAGTTAAGACTTGGATTTCCCAACAGGCGCAGCACTCGGCGTCTAGCATGGAGCAATGGGCGGACTTGTCGACAACTTTGAGACCGAACGAGCGACGGGCGGATGGGTCGGATGACGGGTCGTGGACTAAGAAAATGGTGCCCATTGCTCCCTTGCCTAAGACTTTAAGGGCCCTGAGGTTTTCGAGATTGAGCTCTGGCAAGGTTTGGGATGGTGAATGCAAGGGATATGGAAAATGCAGAAAGTGGATTATATTTTTTTTAGTATTAATATAATTGTTGTCGGTTTTAGCCGACAAGAATTCTTTTATTTATTTTTATTAATAAACTCTCTGTCGGTTATAGCTGACAGAAGTTCTGGTGGTTTTAGTATTTTCTGTCGGTTTTATCTGACAGAAATTCTCTTATTTATTTATTATAAATATATATTCTGTCAGTTATATTCGACACAATTTCTGTCGGTATTAGAGTATTTTCTATCGAAAAATTTATTTCCTGACGCTGGCAATTCTGTCGCTTATTATATCTGCCACTGCATTCATTTTTTGTCGGATTTTGCTTAAAATCCCACAGTAATATACGTTTCTTGTCGGTTATCATAGCGACACTAATAAATGGTTTTGTAGTAGTGTTTTTCTGGTGCACTGTCAGTTCCAAAGCTTTCCTGCAGCTTTATGGGCTGCATTGCAGCTTCTTGAAAGAGAATGTGTGGTATATAGACTTAGGTAGCGGCAAATTCTATTGAAATTGCAGGATCAGTAACTTCCTCCATTGGGCTAGAGTCATCGCTTGGTGATTCTTCAATTCTGGCGTCTTCCTGCATATAGTCATAACTCACTGCACATAGGGGTGTTTGAATTACACAGCATTCCTCCTAATCTTGTGGCACATTAGGCTGCTCAAAAGGCTGTTGAGTACCTGCCCATCTAAAACTATGATGCTTTTTCAAATCTGGAGCGCAGTAATCAAAGTGGGATTGTCCTAACGCCTGTGTGAGTTATTAATATGCACCTTCACATAGTCTAGAAACTATTTTCTATCAAGGCATTGCAACATTTCTTGGGTATTTGAACAAGAAGGGGCACAAACTATAGGTATAAATCCATAGAAACCATGTTTTGCGAAAGAAACCCATAAAGGTGGTCTTCCTAGTGGTGGTAGTTCCCACACCATCGTTGAATTTCTCCCAAAATCAACAGACCAACCTGAAAAATAAAATTAGCAATCAATTAAAAAAAATTTATGTATGTACAATAATAATTAACTAAGAATAAGATAAACACAAATTAATTAAAACAATCCCCGGCAACGGCGCCACTAATTAGACCCAACACAGTATTGTATTATATTGTTGTATAAAAAAATTTAGCATAACCAAACCCTAAAACTGTAAAAAGAAATAATAACTAATGGAGAACAATTAGCGGATCTAGAGAAGAATCAGTCTCTAATGATCCAAATGTTGAGAATGAATCTCACATATTGATGAGAGGAGGGACCTTGCATGGACTTATAAGAGGTTGGGCAACTCCCCATATTTCCAATTGGTTTGATGGTGGAACCTTAATTGTCTTCATGGTATCAAAGCAGGTTGTCCCACGTGTGAAGCCCAACGGTCACATGTGCTCCATGTCACCCAAGTTGTGTTGTCCACATGTTAGGCTTAAAAACCCCCCACAAGTAATGAGGGTTTTTGTAGTGGAACTTCAACTATCTTCACCAACACGTAATAATCAGTAAGAGTCGCATAATAATATCGAAGGTTCCTGATTTGACTAAGAATAAGATAAAATCACATGGAAAATTTGTAGCAATCTTTTTAAAATCATAGGTGGCAATCTCCTACATTGCTACAAATCACAAAATTTAAATGGTCATTTGACTCAGTATAAGATGACCAAAATCACATGGAAAAAGTGTTGCAATCTTCTTCAACCCACTCCACTCCAACCTATTAACTGGGCTCCGGGGGAGCCCACCAAGTAAGCCAGCTGAAAATCCACTCACCCAATACCCAGCTGAGATGACGCTAGCATTATGTCAACCCCTTGCCCTAATTTTTTTTTTTTTTTTTTTTTTTTTTTGTATCAGGCTAGTGGGCACGGGTTACCTGACAATGTGTAGAGTGGGGTCCCTTGCTGGAAGGCACACTAAGCGGATGTGGGCTAGACGCAACGTGGCACGGCGATGACCGTTGGATTTCCAGTGGTAAAAAAATTTTGAAATTCAAATCCAACGGCTATTAATGTGCAAAATCTGGACTTTTCGATTTCCAGATCAATAATCCAAGTTTTTTAGCCTAAATATATATATATATATATATCAGAAATCTTACTGTTGATCAAGTGTCCAATTTTGGGCTGTTGGATTTCAATCTTTTTGAAATCCAACTGTTCAGATTAATTAACTTAATAAAATTTTATAAAAAATTATAAAACTTGTTTAAAAATACAGAAAAAGTTAAAAAAAAAAATTCTATAAATACTAGGCATGATAATTTCTGACACGACCCGTTAACCCGACACGACACGAAATTAACAGGTTTTTGGGTAGACACGATAACAAATTGGGTCATTATCGGATAACTCAATAAGCACATGTTAAGATAACATGTCGGTTTATGTATACACGTGAGCAACACGTTACACGATAAGAAAAATATAATTTAATAATTTTATACTACTAAAAAGAAATACTATAATTAACAACAATAAGATTTAATCCCGAATTGAACTGAAAGTTAATATATATATATATATATATATATATAGAAAATTGATGAATGGCTGAGATTTAATCTCGGTCATCCAATATTTTTCTTAGCCTTAAATCAAACACTATCTCATTCTCGAAGGCTCGAATAGAAGCAGTTGTTCTCACTCTCTCAAACTAAACTCTCAAATCCCAATCTCGAACCTCAACTCCAGCCAGCCACGAGTCCATGAGTACCCTCTCCAATCTCCCTCCACCACACCAACATCACCATATAATGGCCTAGTAACCCACCACCAGTTGATCTGCTATTTTTGTCTCCAATTCTCTCCCTGGATCGAGCGAATCTCGAGCTCTAATTGAGGTAATTATTGATTATTTCAAATTACTTTCAAAATATAGGGTTTTGCTTCAAATTAGTTTTCGAATTAAGATTGGTTTTGTTTATTCAATTTGGGGTTTTTTTGTTTCTAATTTTTGTTAAAATTTGGGTTTTTGTTTCAAATTAGTTTTCGAAGTAATATTTATGTGGCAATGCCAATGTGCAAATTTAGAAGAAAAAAATATTTTTCTTAAGTGGTCATAATGGCCTGGTCATTTCACTTGTTGGGTAAAATGACCCGACCTATTAAGAACCCATTAAGATAATAGGTGTGACACGACATGACTCGTTAAGATAACAGGTGTTACATGAAAACGACACGAACACAACAAACACTACCTGTTTGCTAGGTCTAATAAATACCCAACCATCATCTTCCACCTTACACCACATTTCAATATTTTCAATACTTTCAACCAAAGTTTTCATATACTTTTGTTTGCAAAAATTAAAAAAAAAAAAAAAAAAGGCTAATAAAGCACATTCGAATTGGTCAGTCATCGAAGATGTTACGTTGTGTGAATGCTGGGTTCGAGCTACTCATGACCCGACTAGGGGTAATGAGATGCACTTGTGAGAAGTTTGGAATATGGTTCATACTTTGTTGTGCGAGAAGCTTGGCAGCAAAAGAACGAAACAAGCTCTTCAAGGTCGTTGGAAAAACCTTAACCAATTGCTTACTAGTTGGAAAAATGCCCTCGCTAAAGCTATTTCTAATCAGAGTAGTGGTGAAAGTTTAGTAGGTTAGGTGACAATATTTTTATTTATTTATTTGTATTACACCCAAATTGACATTAATTAGTTTAATTATAATATTGTCTTCTTTCGCATTTTATAGACACTTCAAGCACAAGCTTGGTACAATGCAAAAAAACAAAAACAAATCATTCAACCGCTGGAAATGTTGGAATGTTGGCAAAGATTGTCCCAAATACAGAATTGTGCTAGTTGGTCCAAGAGTTGTCATGCACGGTATCCTTCTACACTCTCCACCAGAAGTAGACTCGCACCAACAAGAAGGCAACACATTTGAAGTGCCTGAAGCGATCCCTGAATGGGTGCCGGAATCGACTTGTCAGACCCTAAGATCTCAAGGTAAAAAGGCTGCAAAGAAAAAAAAAAAGTTATTCCAGGAATGAATTTACAAAATATATGGAAGAACTTGCTCGCCAAGGTGAACTAAACTTGGTGTAGGACATGGCTAAAGATGAGGCTAAAGTTGAGATTATGCAAGCACTATTAGCGGCTAAACTTAAAAATAAAATAAAATAAAATTACAAAAACACACCAAGTAAACTTAAAAAAAAAGAAAAAAAAAAGAAGAAAAAAAAAGCACCAAATAAACTTAAAAAACACAAATAAAATTATAAAAACACACCAAATAAATAAATAAAAAAAAAAAAAAAAACACGCTCACACACACCATATAAACTAAGAACTTTATTCTTCCACCACAAACTTGTTTAAAGTTTCCTCACCTTGTTTCAATCCCCACAAGTGCTCAATCAAGTCACTTTGACGACTTAAGTGCATGTATGGAGCTTGCATTGAAGTATACCGTTTAATGACCCTTTAATTGCAACGTCCATCCATTTCCAATGGCTCATGTTTCACGGGGTCTTTGGTGCCGTCATGAGCATAATATATATGTGTTCTAGAATTGTTGAGCGTGTTCGATTCAAATTCATCGATAGCATCATAATCATACCCATCTTCCAAAATCATGTTGTGGAGAATGATACATGTCATCATGATGGGTCAAAGCGCCTTTACATCAAACAATATGGCAGCACCCCTGACAATCGCCCAATAAGCTTTGAGGATACCAAGACAACCCTTCACATCCTTCCTACTAGGGGTGGGTTCAGTTTTGTTCGGTTTGATTTTTTGTCAAATTTTCTTCGGTTTGGTTTTTTTTCTAGTTTGATTTTTGCCAAGTTCAAGGTTTTTTTTTTTTTTTTTTTTTTTTTTTTTTTTTTTTTTTTTCTCCAATAGGAAAAAAAATTCCTAAGAAAACAAAGTTTGTAGCCATTTTGTAATGCATCTTCCAGAGGAGTATAAATAAATTCAAAGTCCCATTTCAACATAATCGATAAAATAAGCATTCCAAATTTCCAATAGAATCAAAGACAATGAAAATAACATTCAAAGTTCAATTACAATCAAGTCTTCCAAAGTCCAAAGTTAAATAAACATCAATGTCCAAATCTTCCAAAAGTCCAAACTTAAAACAAACATCAAAGTTCAAGTCTTCCACACCTAAAGTAAACATTCCAAATTCCAAACTTTAGATAAATATTCGACTTAAAATAAACATTACAACTAAGATCATAAATTCAAGTAAACATCCAAAGTTCCACGCCTTGCACATACTTTTTCAAGTTCTCAAGATCAGCGCTCAACCATTTCAAGTTTGAATGACAATTTGCTTGCTAATGCTTAGGCAGCCAAGAGGGCAACATAACACCTTTTTTTTTGAACTTCCACTTGGTCATTTCTACATACAAATAATAAAAGAAATGATACTAATTAAAATGTTATTTAAAATAATCTAACAAAATCAAATGCAATAAATAAAATTATCTTTCTCAACTTCCTCACAAAACTCGGTTGGCTCATGATGTAATGTAACATGGATAGACTTAAGCTAAGTTTGAGTACATATCAAAGCCTCCACCAATTTTGGACTTAAAAAACTACGATATGGGTCAATTATCCGTCCACTTGTGCTAAAAGAGAATTCCGAAGCAATGGTTGATACGGGAATAGCTAAGATCTCTCTTGCAAAATGTGCCAAAATAAGGTACTTAGAAACCCCATTCACCCTCCACCAATTTGATACATCAAAGTTCTCTTCTTCTCCTTCATTAGAATCAAAGGATACTTGTCCACATCATTATGCACAACCCGAGCTCTCTTTGCTTTTCTCATTTCACTTTCTTTCTATTTCGGTCATGCTTGATGAAAAGTCTCCACTTGTTTGAGAACTACCACCACTACTCATACTTTGTTGTCTACTAAAACACATATCTTCATGAATCTTGTAAAGATCAATCAAAAAGTCATTCACTGTATTTGTGGCACTTTCAACTTTTTTTTCATCCTCACCAAATAATATCTCAAAATAATCAACTTTCGCCAATTTGTGGCGAGGACCAAGCACAAGTCCAGTAAATATATATATTGATTCATGTCCTCAATTGAACCCCAATACTTGTCATATTACTCTTGCATCAACATGGAGATCATAGACAAAAATTCATTATCTTTGTTTTCATGCAAGAGACTTTTGATCTTAAATAAATCATCAAAAGTAGTATGAATTGTTGGAGTATTAAAACAACATACTTTTAAAGTAACTTCATAAAAAGATTTCAAAAAGATTGCAAATATCTCCGCCTCACTCTAATCATCCATCGAAGGTGGCCCCTTCCTCATATTACCATGATTGTCTTTAACAAAATATGAAAGGTAATGACCATCATCTACTTTTAATTTATTAAAAGCCGTCTTTAACTTTAAAGCTGATTTCAACATTAAAAATGTGGAATTCCACCTAGTAGGGACATCCAAAATCACAAGCCCTTTTGCTATCTATTCTCACTTTCTCAACACATCTTTTAAAGCTTTCCAACCTTTGAGGGGGAAGATCTTACATACCTAACAGCATTAGGAATGTTTTGTATAGTCATGTTCAACAATTTTATCCCATCATTCACAACCAAATTGAGGATATGAGCAACACACCTCATAAGTAAGTATTTTCCATCATGCAAGAGTGCATTAGGAATCCCCCACCCACTTATTTGATGCACCAAGTCCCTTAAACCGGAATCATTTGCGGAAGCATTGTTAACCGTAATAATTAGCACATTCTCTATACCCCACTCCACTAAACATTCCTCCAAAAGTTGAGCAATGGATTCTCCTTTATGATTTGGAATGACACAAAAGTTCAAAATCTTTTTATGTAACATCCAATCATCATCAATAAAATGTGCGGTGAGAAGCATGTAATTGGTTTGTTGAATAGAAGTTCATGTATCCATTGTTAGACACACCCTAAATGTATTCAATTGATCATTTTCAGAATAAAACAAGCTAAGTACATCCTTAGCAATTGTTTTACGACTAGGCACTCTCCTCATAGGACATGCTTGCATGCATAAATGGCGAAAAACCTTCTCCCTCAACAAAAGTATAAGGCAACTCATCTATAATTATCATTTCAACATAAGCCTTAGTTACTTCCTTTTGAGAAAAGCCTTTAGCTTCCAACTTATCTTTCTTATCGGCAAAAGTTAAGATCTTTTGCCTATTTGTGGAAAATATTTCCTTATTAGGACCATAGCTTCTACATCTCGCTAAATGGATTCTTAAATTAGTTGTACCATTTTTATCTGAGTCAGCCATATAGGGTTGGGTGCAATACTTGCACATCCCCTTAACTTTACCACCCTTAATTTTTCTTTCAACGTGATCCCAAACTGTAGACCTTTCATGACTTTTTAATGAATCCAAAAGAGCTTC
The DNA here is from genome assembly GCF_963583255.1 of Pyrus communis. Classification (NCBI taxonomy): domain Eukaryota; kingdom Viridiplantae; phylum Streptophyta; class Magnoliopsida; order Rosales; family Rosaceae; genus Pyrus; species Pyrus communis. Next base: position 15,402,829 of record NC_084815.1, on the reverse strand, counting down.
TTCTTTACTTACTTGGTCACTTGAGTCACCTTCTTTTGGAGTTGCATCAGAGGGGATTTCAAGATCCAACAAGAGAACTAGGAGTTTGTCGAGGTGCCACCATGGTGTTTTGAGTTGGAGTTGATTTACCAACAATGTCCATCTAAAATAAGATAATCATACAATTAATTATTCAAATAAGAGAATCATTACAATAATGAATTAATTATTAAACATAAGTGCTAAAGTAATAGAAAGACATGACTACTTACTTCCCTTGGTATACTTGAAGATGAGTTCGTTTGATCATGAGGGCTATTTGATTTTGATCTCCTTGAGTTTGAACTTGAGCTTGAGACCCTTGAGGTCTTTGATGCCTTTGACTTCATTTAATTCACACAAAATAACAAGAGGATAGGAGTTAGTACTACAAACTTATACAAAAGTAAATGTTAATTAAAATTGTAACATTCACTATCTTGATTGCAAACTGTAACATTCACTCTAATAACACCAAAACAATTACAACAATATGAAAATCCAAACTTGCATAATGAGTTAGCTACACCGTATAACCACACAAAAAAATTTATTCTTTGATTATGCAATGCATACATATAAAGGGGAAGTGAAAGAAAATCTGGTGCTAATAAATTATTATAACACACTGATATAAGCATGTGTAGGTACTAAGACATACTAATCGATGAAAAGAGGAAAGCATTATGCCAACACATGCCTCAATATATTGCATCAAAGATAATGAGTGTTTCTCCTTATATTGCATCAAATTATAGGAAAACATCAGTACAGCTTTCAATCCGCTCTGGACTCATTTCCTAACTCGATATGTTTGCAAACAAGTTGAAGATACATATAGTTACAGGAAAGAATACATTCCAAAGAACTCCCTCCCTCTCTCGCACTCTCTCTCTCCCTCTATCTACAATCTATAAAGTTACAAATATATAGTTGGATGGCATGCAAACCAACCCAGTACGGCCAAAAGGTTTACCTTTTAATTTTGGCAGTGAGAAAAATACTAAAACCCTCCCAGAAAAATCTAATATTACAATCTATTGAAATATCTCAAATTCTCATGACCACACTGCACATACAATATATTGTTGAAGAAAGAAACCCAGAAAATCGGCAGATTAATAGAAACTGCGAAGTTTGAATCCTTCTCTAATCTTTATCGACTGAAAATGAAAATTAATAATTGAAAATCTAAAAAGGCCACTGGTTGTCCAATCAAAATCAATTTGAACAGAAAATTAAACATAGAGAAGTGAGAGTGTGATACTAACCTTTTGCTGTCAAGACTCAAAACGACAAGAATAAGTTGAGGGCGAGATGAGAGATTGGTGGCAAGGTGTGAGAGATTGAGAGTGAGAATGGTCGCGGGTCGCCGCTGGGAATGAGAGACTAAGAGTCTGAGAGAGGGATTGAAGACCGAGAAAGAGGAGGATCAGGCTTTGCGAACCGAGAAAATGGGAAAGAGGAATACATGGAGGCCTTAGGGTTACATTTGGGGCAAAACAATGCCATTTCTAGAATAGGATTATTAATTAATAAAATAATTACAAAACAATGTTGTTTTGAAGAACTTCGGTTCGGTTCAGTTTCCGGACCCTATAAACTAAAACTGACCCAACCAGATTCGGTTCCGTTCAGTTCAACAGATTGAGTTTGGTTTTTTTTTGGCCTTGATTCGGTTTTCCATTTTTCCAACCCACCCCTACTTCCTACACCCCTATTGACATCTTGCGAAGTGCTTTTCTTTTTCATTTTGTGGAAATGGCACTGTTTTGACAAATGATGTCCACCTTGGATAAACGTCGTCTGTTAATTAGTATGCTCCTTCATACTTAGTTCTGTTGATCCAATATGTAACTTTAAGTATTTTTCCTTGCAGCACCTCATTGACCATTGGAGATTAGGTAAGGACATTGAGATCATATTGAGCTCCTGAAACACCAAAAAAAAGCATGTCAAATCCATGTATCAAATGATGCCACCACTTACAAAATGATACTTTTGGTTCCTTTTATGTCGCCATAAGTTCCTTGCCACACACCTAAGCAGTTTTTCTAGGTCCAGTGCATACAGTCAATGCTTCTACTATTGCAAACATGCATAACTCCATATAATAATTAACACTAGTTCCTTGGACGGTTGAAGAAGTCCTTGTTAGAATGTGAGTATCATAATGAGAATTTGGAATCGGTCATAGTGTTTCATATTGGTATATAAATGTTTATTAAAGAGTTTAAAGTTTTCTTAGTCAGTTTGGATTTGATACTAAGCACTCATAGTTAGTTTGGAATTGTGTCAGTTTCTTACACTTGTTTTAATAGGGAAATCACAACATATGTTTTAATATAAGCTCACTGCTTTCACAAAATAGCATGCTCATTATTGGACTTAGACCTATTGTAAGTCAAATATATTGTTTTTGCAAGAGAGGAGAAGCTTATTGAGGATGCAAATTTCTTTCTCCTTGATCTTGGACAAAATTGTACCTATAAAATAAATAACACCTTAGGTCAAGGCCAAGACCCTCATGCGCCCACGATGAATTTGTTGGGGGGGGGGGGGGGTGGGGGGCGCTTTGGCCGAAGAACCTCCGATGTCAAAGTTAGAATTTAGAGAGAAAAGTGTTTGAGAGTTTTGGAGAATTTTAGCAAGAGTAAAGACCTAACTTTTTAGAGAAAAATGGGGTTCAATATATAGAGCACGACCGGTCCCCTTTGGAGAAAAGGTGGCCAGCCATTTGGGGTATTTTTGGTGTGTAATGGGTGATTAATTGGTATAATGGGTGATTTAATTGGTGATTAATGGATTAATATTTTTATGGAATGTTTTAAAGGTTATGGAATGATTGTTTTGTAGAGAATATGGAATGAGGAAGGATGAAAATTTTTTGAATTTGTTTCCTTCTTTGGGCACTTTTGACTTGGTTGAGGGATGATTACCCACTGCTCATGCGTAGGAATCCCAGTATGCCTCAAGGGCATTTTTGTCCTCCTTTATCCAAAAATCCATGTGTCGCCTTGTGATTATTTTTGGCTCCACAAATGCCCCCACACCTGTTGGGCTGCTCGCAGGAAAGAGTAGCAGGTGTAGAGATCTTCTTGCTTTAGGAAACTTAAGACTATTTCCTATTTTGATGTAGATTCCCTTTTTAATAGGAAATTAGATCTTTCTAGGAAAGGGAAATAAATTTCTCTCAATGCCTATTTAAGTCCACCTTAAGTGGGTTATTAAATCAACTTTGAAGAGAAATTTATTCTACCCTACAAGAGAGAGAGCTTATAGGATATTTGTTCCCCCTCCTTTAGAAATCTTTTATATCTTGCTCGTGCAAAGGACCGTTTTTCGTTGCTTTCTTCGTCTTCTCTGTGCCGCACTGATGTAAGAAAAAATTAATTTTTCTTGTCTTTTTCTTGGATAGTGTTGTTGTGGGGTAGCCGTCGGGGTGGTGCGGTATATCGGCTAGCAGGGGCCAGGAGTCGGCTTAGCATGGGCCAAGGAGATGGTGTGGCAAGGGCTATTGCTTGTGCTGCTTAGCTTGATTGAAGTCAAGGACTGGCTTGGCATGAGCTGAGGAAATGGCGTGGCATGGGTTACGGCTTGGGCTGCCTGTTGGAAATGAGGAAACTGCTTGAGTTTGATTTCTCAGCTGCCATAGATGAAGCAGTCAAGGATGGAACTGCCAAAATTAGAGCTGTTGAAGATGAAGTGTTGGATGAGTGAATTGTTAAGTACAAAAAGTGGCTGTTGCCCCCTGACCATTTTGCTACCTACTCGATCTTCAAGCATTCGATCCTTTGAGCCATGTGGCTTTCTCGCACTAGAGAGCTTACCCAGATGGGTGTCGGGGAATTAGTTTACCCTCTCGTATTGAAGAGCAATTAGTTTATCCTTTCGCACTGAAGAGTAGACCCATATGGGTGTCGGGGAATTAGCTTACCCTCTCACACTGGAGAGCAATTAGTTTATCCTCTCGCAATGGAGAGCAGACCCATATGGGTGTCAAGGAATTGGTTTACCCTCTCGCACTGGAGAGCAATTAGTTTATCCTCTCGCACTGGAGAGCAAACCCATATGGGTTTCGGGGAATTGGTTTACCCTCTCATACTGGAGAGCAATTAGTTTATTCGCTTGCACTGGAGAGCAATTAGTTTATCTTCTCGCATTGGAGAGCAAACCCATATGGGTGTCAGGGAATTGGTTTACCCTTTCACACTGGAGAGGAATTAGTTTATCCTCTCGCAATGGAAAGCAGACCCATATGGGTGTTGGGGAATTTGTTTACCCTATTGTACTGGAGAGCAATTAATTTATCCTTTCGCACTGGAGAGCATACCCTCTCGCACTGAAGAGCAATTAGTTTATCCTCTTGCACTGGAAAGCATACCCTTTTGGGTGTCGAGGAATTGGTTTACCCTCTCGCACTGGAGAGCATGGAAATCATTGTCGTGAGTGCATCTGAGGAAAACTAGACTGCTGAGACAACCAAAATAATCCTTAGCCTGCCCCCGATTTTTGGTACTTGGGCTTGGTGTGTCATTTTGGTACTCGTATGCCCTCGGCGTGCCACTAGGCTGAGTTGCTACATTTGTCGGAACATAAGTTTTCTTTATATCCAGCAATGTATATGGGGTAGTCCCATCTGCTCGATCTTGTCATTGAAAAATGACTCGTTCATGTTGGTCATGTCTTATCGGAACGCTTTGTCAATAGCTTCGTTGCATGGGAAATTATGCAATCGCTCGGTCAGAAGCCTTTCTACTTTTTCCTGAATTTTCCTTTGTTGGGAGTGGCAGAGCTCTCAGATGCCCCAATCTTGACTTGTTGGTCTAGGCTGCTCTTCTACATGCTCGGTTCGTCTGTGCCACGACATCAGTGCATGTGGTGGATTCTTAGCAAGCGAGGGATTTCGCAGGCTGCTGGTTGAACTTGAGTCGGATTGAATGACTGCTTCTCTCCACCCGTCATGTTGCCTACACTGATGTGATATGGAATATGTTCTTTGCGGGCCTAGCCGTGAATGAACACTTCGCTTGGAAACCTACTCATGTTGATTATCGAAGTGTGGCCCTAATTGTGAGTGTATCCTCGTCCGTGGGCCTAGTCGAGAGTGCACGTTCATCCACGTACTAAGACGAGAGTATACGCTATCTCGGGGGCCCAATCGAGATATACTCTACCCAAACGCTCGGTTTGTGGCAGGTCGAGTGGCTGCTTATCGGGACAGTTGAACTAATCTTGGACCGATTTGGGCTGCTTGAAAGGCCACAGGAGCAGACTGAGCTACGGAAGCAGGCTGGGCCATGGGAGCAGGTTTGACTACAAGAGCAGGCTGGGCCACGAGAGCAAACTGCTCAGCAGGAACAGGCTTGGCCACTAGAGCAAGCTGCTTGGTGGGAGTAGGTTGGGCCATAGAAGTAGGCTGCTCGGCATATGGCACATGTAGGTGCGAGGATAGGGCTTAGCTTGGCAACGCATTGGGCTTGAAGTGACATGGCTTGGGTCATGGCCTTGGTGCCATGAGCCTTGGATGGCACGGCTTGGGCTTACTTTGGTGGCACAGCTCGGGCCGTGGTAATGGTGCCATGGACCTCGCCACGGGTGGCCACCGCAGTGGTTCCCATGGTGGAACCTTGTGGTGGTGGTGCCGCTCCCCCTAGGATACCATTTAGTCTCGTGCATCGCTGCGGTCCTATTTCTTGAATATTGGAATTTTCATGCATGGAGTTTTCTAAATTTCTAGCATTGTATTTCTCTTTTTTGTTTTATCAAAGAATCTTTGCAAATAAAAAATTTTAATAATAAGAACGTACGAAAAATACAAGTGGACTAGAAAATAGAGAAAAAAACATTTTTATGCGAGAGTCTTCTACGAGTGTGAATTTCAACTCTCAATGAAAGCACCAATTTGTGGATGCAAATTTCTTCCTCCTTGATCTTGGACAAAATTGCACCTACAAAACAAATAACACCTTAGGTCAAGGCTAAGAGCCTCACGCGCCCACGATGAATTTGGGTGGGGGGGGGCTTTGGCTGAAGAACCTCTGATGCTAAAGTTAGAATTTAGAGCGAAAAGTGTTTGAGAGTTTTGGAGAATTTTAGCTAGAGTGAAAACCTAGCTTTTTAGAGAAAAATGGGGTTCAATACATAGAGCATGGCCGGTCCCCTTTGAAGAAAAGGTGGCCGGCCGTTTGGGGTATTTTTGGTGTGTAATGGGTGATTAATTGGTATAATGGGGGATTTAATTGGTGATTAATGGATTAATTAGGAAATAAATCCATTAATTAACCAATTAACCTAATTTTTATGGAACGTTTTGAAGGTTATGGAATGATTGCTTCGTAGAGAACATGGAATGATGAAGGATGAAATAATTTTGGAATTTGTTACCTTCTTTGGGCACTTTTGACTTGGTTGAGGGATGATTGCCCGCTACTCGCGTGTAGGAATCCTAGTATGCCTCAAGGTTATTTTTGTCCTCCTTTATCCAAAAATCCATGTGTCACCTTGTGATTAATTTTGGCTCCACAAGTAGAGTCTTTTAACATATGTGCGTCACATTTTTATAAGAGAGATGATCTAAATAGTGGTACAAACATGGAGTAGGATTATCTCCTCTCTCTTTTTCTCTCCTTCCCTCCCCTTTTATTTATATGGTCACGATTAAGTTATGTCAACATCTTATATTAATTTTTTTTTTATAGAGAGGGAAACAAAATGGAAATTGTGAGAGAAGATGAGGGGAATATGAGGGAAGAAAATCCTACTTCTACAAATAGATGATAAGAATAGCATTTTTGTTTTCTTACAGAGCATCGCAGTATCCAATTGAGATATTTCCCTTCCCCTGTGAAGTTGAGGAAATCTGGAGTATCAAATGTTTAACATTTTTTAGCGGTTATATTTTCAATCAAATAGACAAATTAAAATTTAACAACTAGAATGCTTGGGATATCTTATACCCCAGTGCATTGTAAAAGTTTTGGAGGTTAAGTTGGTGATATGGTAATATTTGTGGGATTTGTGTGGTCGAGTTTTTATAGGCGGCTCTAGATCGATGACAGTTTTAACATTCGAGAATATTAAATAGAGAACTTTAACGAAAAATTTCAAGTGTTGTTCACTTTAACGAAAAAACACATTTTTTTATACTAAAAAGCTAATCTTGCTACTATTCACTTTACTTTTATTTTGTCATTTTCATTAAAACTCAAAGTTTTTAAGCTCTTTTCATTAGTTTTTCTTATTAAATATGCTACCAGATTCAAAACCAGAAGCACATGGAAAGAAAAAAAAATCCAAAAATGTAACGATGATGTGTCATGTGTGATTTTGGATGCTTTAACATTTTTTTTTTAAAATTTAATTTATTAAAGCATACTTCTTCTTTTTTTATTAACTGGAAATAACATTACTAAAACAGAGTACAAGGGGAAGCCTACCAACATAACAGTACAAAACAAAACAACAACTAAAATAGAGTGCTGGGAAGATAAAAGTAAGAGGACACTACCAACCAAACTAACAACGTCTCTTCCCAACACCGAGCCAAAACCAACTCAAGGGGGACATGGTAAGCCATTCTTGTTCAGAATTTGGACCATCGAAAATGGAGATTTATCGACCCACGTAAAAACACTTATTCCCAAATTTTGAAGGATGCTAACCAGTCTGCAACCTTGTTAGCTGATTTGGGGACCCACGACCAGCAGTAGAGCGGGAAAACTTCCCTAATTTTTAGAACTTTTTGAAGGACTAGGAAAGCCACAATAATCTTGCAAAGACCAATCTGAGTGGCAATGTGCATATTACTCATAAGATTATGACATTATTTTTCTAAATTCCTCTAAACTTTTTGGCAACCTAGAAAAGGATTTTGAAGTTTATAGGAAAAGGCTTATACCCAACTTTTTCTCTCAGCATTTTTTTTTGTCTAACTTATGTGGTGAATGTCACTTAGTATTACGATTGAATGCTATTCCTTTATACTTGTGAGTAAGAGGTCTTAGTTTCAAATTTATTTGGTGGCAAGTTGGATACTAAATTATTATGGCAAGGTTATTGTATAGAGAATCATATTATAAAGAAATGAGAAAAAAAAAATTAGGATGTATAGCATAGTTATTTTTCATATGAACAATAGTTTACTTTAAATTAATCTAATTTGTGGAAAGAGAAATTCAAACTTAAGTGCAAGAGGAGAGCTCGCTCAAATAAATTATTGTGGAAGGAAAGATTCATATTTTACATATGAACAATAGTTTAGTATTGTTGATGAAGGAATTAATTAATTAAGGGTAATGCTGGGGAGACCAAAATTTTAAACCAAAATTGCAAACCAAATGATGTGTCACCAAGGCGGGGCCTAGGCAGCGCTAGGCGGAGATTTTTAGAACAGTGTGTGTCACCAATAGGAAATAAGTATGTTAATCAACGCTTCAATAATAATCCAATTATCAATAACCAAATCGTTTGATTTGCAAATTTAAAATTGTTGGCCTCCCTAATTGGTATAATGGGTGATTAATTGGTATAATGGATGATTTAATTGGTGATTAATGGATTAATTAGGAAATAAATCCATTAATTAACCAATTAACATAATTTTTATGGAATGTTTTGAAGGTTATGGAATGATTGCTTTGTAGAGAATATGGAATGAGGAAGGATGAAATAATTTTGAATTGTTACCTTCTTTGGGCACTTTGATTTGGTTGAGGGATGATTGCCCGCTGCTCGCGCGTACGAATCCCAGTATGCCTCAAGGGTATTTTTATCCTCCTTTATCCAAAAATCTATGTGTCGCCTTGTGATTATTTTTGGCTCCACACTTATTATCGAAGTCAGCTACCACTTCATCTTGTTTGTTGTTTTTAAAGTTTTGATTTATTTCTAACATGTGGTATCAGAGCCATGACGTGAACTTTTATGATTTTTGATTATAAATTTAGGGTTTGATATGTATGGATTGAACCAGGCCTTTTAATTTTCATATGTATGCATATTTTCATATACATCAATCAGTTTGTTGTGAAATATGGTGTTTAACATAATATATAGGCATATATGCTTAAGCACAATTTTTCTTTTGCTGCCATATACATGCTTACTGGCTTTAACGCATGTCAATAAGAGGCATTATGAATTCAGCTTGTATATGAGTTTGCTTTCTATAATCAATGAATTATGATTTAGTATTGGCATATATCATTCACGGTGTATACATGAAAATAAATAACTAGGCATTTCAATTTATATGATGCATGCTTCCGCTTTTTGTTTTGATTGAAATTGCAAATTGAGAGGAAGATGAATTTTGAGTTTTGCAGAAGAATTAGTGGTCTTGGTTTCTCATCCTATTCAGGACATATTGTTGTGATATCTAGACATTATCAAAACTTGGTTGATCTTGTTTGAAGGATAATGAACCAGTTAGGATCAAGTTGAATGCATAAATATTGTGTTTGCTATTATGTTAAAACTGGTGATTTGGGCAGTTGTGATTAAATTGAATGCAAAAAAAAAATGCGTTTGCTATTTTGATTTTGGTCATCATTGAAACTAGTGATTTTGAGTTTATGAATTTATGTTAGATAAGATTTTTTTTTTTTTTTTTTTTTTTTTTCAAATGGATTGAGACTATCTTTTGATACATAAACTGTGTGCATCTTGTTGTGCGATTTGTTTATTTCAAATTGAGATTATGCACTATCATTAGGTTGAGTGGAACATTCAACTTATACTCGAGTGAGAGAATCAAATATTCAAATGTGAGCATAAGTATGAGGGCATTTACGCTAGCTAGTTTTCAATTATAATTCTTAGACTATCTCTAGAGGAAATGTCAAAAATCCCACATGGACTGTTTTGACAAAAAATGTGGTTTTCTCGCTCCTAAGGAGATGCAAAATCCTACATGGATTGACCTTTGCTACCAAATTTGAAGGCAACACCAATTTTGTTTTTTTTAATGATGGGCCTACATATTTCTTTATTTTTTTCGCGAGCTGATTATTTTATTATTAAATTTTAACCCACTTGATTTTATAAATAACTGAAAGGCATTTTAATTTGACATCTCAGTTGGGATAGAAGACTTTACAAAATGTTATTTTACCACGTCAGCTATAAAAATAAAAACAGCCATTTTAATTTGACATCTCCATTAGAGATGGTCTAAGATGCTTTAATATAGTTTCTGTTTTGATAAGGCAAGTTGGTGGAGTTGTAATATAATCATTCTTAGTGTTGCTTATGGATCTTTCTTAATATTCTTGTTTAAGCAATTGGTTGAATGATGACATGTTATTCATTATGTTTGAATAATAAAGGGATTGGAACTAAGTTTTTTTTTTTATTTTTTTTATTTTTTTTTAATACTGAATTTGGCATGGATGAGTGGTACCAAACAAATTTTAGTTTTGTTTTGTAGTTGGTTCATGTCTCTTGTAAAGTTATAATTCATTTTGATGCTTATAAATTGAATTGTGGTTTGATCAAGCAACTGGTTGAATTATTACTCGTTGTGTTCCAGTAATGTGAATGTTAGAAGAATTTGTTGTTAACTGAGCTTAACATTATTGTTTTTAAGTTTGGCCAGATGAGTGGGAGCGAATAATTTTGGTTTGATCTATAAATAAGTTCACATTGTTATATATACATATTGGACATCAGTAATTTAGTAATCTTGAACCAATTATGCATTATGTATAGCACTAGAAGTATTTGCTTCTATGTTTTGAAATGTATGTGTAGAGAACTTATGGTATAAGCCTTAACTAATCACTTCTATTATAATTTGAAGATTGTGTATCAAACTTGTTCATACTCAGGTGGTAGAATGTTCGAATGTGAGTATAATAGTGGGAGTTAGAATCGGTCATAGTGTTTCAAATTGGTATGTAAAGGTTTTGTTAAAGGGTTTAATGTTGTCCTAATCAGTTTAGGATTGAAACTTTAAATGAATCATGATACTTAGCACTGATAATTGGATTGCAATTGTGTGTTAGTTTCTTACACTAATTTTAAAAGGGTGTAAACAACAATCAATGGTTAAATATAAATCTAGAATTTAGTAGATCATTGTGCCGAATTTCGGAGTTGACTGCATCACGAAAGTTGTAAAGTTTTTTTATTTTCACATTTTGCACACTTTTATATTAATTATTATGAATTTTTTTATGAATTTTGCATTCAAACAATAAAGACTATTCATGACAGTTTAAAGGTTTTAAAAATCTAAATGATGGTGTAACCATCATCTAAGCATAGATGATGCAATCACAAGTGTTTATATATATATATATATTCTTTTTCGTTCAAATCAATCGTTAAATACAAATCTAGAATTTAGTTGACCACTACACACACACACACTAGCATTTGCCTACACACTTTGTGTGTATGAACACATTTTTTTTAGAAAATGAAAAGGAGAGAGGGAGAGAGAGAGGGAAAGAACGTGGGGGGAGTGTAGGCCTGGCAAACGGGCCGTGTCTGTCGTGTTCTTGTCGTTTTTGTGTAACACCTGTTATCTTAACGGGTTATGTCATGTCACACTCGTTAGGAAAAAAAAAAATTCCTTAAATGTGCACATACCACACATTGCCACATAAATATTACTTCAAAACATTAAAACACATTTGTCGTTTAAGTACTACATCTACACTCGAAAATAAGAGCCTAATAAAGAAACATCCATACACTACTGGTCTATTACAAAATATTAAATGTGCAAGGATATGCAAAATGAAAGAGTTTTGGTTTTCAAGCTTGTGAAGCCTTTCTCAAAAGTTTAAACCTTACCAATGGAACTCAAAACTTGCATGTTATTCCTTTTACAAAATCCTCAATTTTCATCGATCATCATAAGGAAATTGTATTGAAACTTTGGCTTGATATATTGCCTTCAAGAGTTATGTTGATGATGTTTTCAGTAAGGTTTTTCACCTCAAAACTCTCTTCCGCATAAACTAAGTATAGAAAAACCAAACATTAAAAACCATTCAAATTATGAGAAGTTTACCAAAATAATTATGAAAAGAAATAAAACAATAGTACTATACCATATAAAAATATATTAGCCTCCAACCTAATGCACAATGGACAAATGAGATTAAATCTTAGCCGATCCAATGGTCACCAATTTTTTAAATTTAATTTAATATATATAATCATTATAGTTTTTAGGGGTATAAAATTGTTAAATTAATATATATATAATTATTATAGTATTTCTTTAGGGTTATAAAATTATAAAATTAATATTTTGTTTATCGAGTATCGTGTTACCCACATGTATAAACCAACCAGTTATCTAAACAGGTGCTTATCGGGTTACCCAATAACGACTCGATTCGTTATTGTGTTGACCCGAATACCTGTTAATTTCATGTCGTGTCGGGTTATCGGGTCGTGTTAGGAATTGCCAGGCCTAGGGGAGTGGGTGGTTTTTGTTTATGGCTTTTTTTTTTATTTTTTTATTATAGATATTGAAGGTATTTTAACTTCATTTGTAGGTGAAGCTTCAATAAAAAACAGTAAAATTTGGACTTGTGAAAATACATTATTGCCCAACAGTTTTTTTGTGTGATAGAAGATTAATTTGTCTTTTCAGTTTTTTTGTGTGATAGAAGACTAATTTGTCTTTTCAGTTTTTTTGTGTGATAGAAGACTAATTTGTCTTTTCACCCTCTTTTGGTTGACAAAAAGGGTTTTATTAATTAGTAGAGAGAGAGAGAGAGAGAGAGAGATATATATATATATATATATATATATTCACATTTTTACACTTTTGCATTAATAATTATGAATTATTATTTTTTTAACTCTCCCTAAAAAAAATGATGCGATCATGAGCGATTGCATATTTTTTCACATTTTTCACACCTACAAGTTAATTGTTATGAATTTTTTTAGTGTGCTTTGTATTTTTAAATTGCTTGGTATTTTAATGTGCTTTGGAATTTTTTAATCTCATTTATGCGAGATATAATACTATAGCTATTATAGTAAAGCTTTCTAGTAGTTTAAAATTATGAATTTTTTTTATCGGGTTAAAAAGGGTTACCCACGATTAAACTTGTTAAGAATGCGTTATTAAAAGGGTTCTTAACGTGTGACCTAATAACGACCCGATTAGTTAACGTATTGACTCGAAATCCATTATTTTCGTGTCGTTTTGGGCCGGGTTAATAGGTCATATAAGAAATTACCGGGTCTACCTAATTACAAATGCCAAGATAGTGTTTGAAGGACTACGTTAAACTTGGTCATTGATTAAATGCCCGCTTGAGGAAAATATTTTGACCTTCGTTGACCATCGGTTAGAGAGATGTAGGACTTATTTTTTTCGTGTATCCTCATAGTACTCGTCACTACGAATGCATAGGCGAAAGCCGTTTGCAAGTCCAGATTATAACGGTATAGTTACGGACTTTTGAAATTGGTTTTTTTAAAGTTTAGTTATAAATTAATTCAAACTCCCACCATGTGGGAGTGGTAACCAATCAGTTTTAAGGGAAGAAAAGAGTGACCAACCAGAAAATTTAGGAGAGGAGAGAGAGAACTCAGAGAAGCCTCAGCTCTTCCTTCTCATGAACGTGCACACCAAACCCGACGGTGATCCGGGTTGTTTCCGACCAAATTCCACCATTTTTCAGGCGATTTGCATCTATCCTCAACCTGAAACTTCTTCCTCAACCTCTCCTCTTCCATCTCCACCAAAAATCAAGGGTTTTTAAGGTCTAAATCGTGAAGAACTCCACTGAAGCACCGGAGGTGTTCGATAGCGATTCCGCCGTTTTGGCGAGTTCCACCACCCACCACACTTAATCAACTCCCCTTAGACCTAGGAGAAAGACCTAACCAGTGACAACGGCGTTGGAACACCAGAGAAGTCGAATCGACGAACACCCATTCTAGGGTTTTCGACGAGTTTGTGGCGATTTGAGGATTTTCCTAGCCAAATTGGATTTGGCCGTAGGTATAAATCTTGCTCTACTCGTCGAGATCTTGATGCCTGTAAAATTTGGGAATTTTTAGAAATAGTTGATTTTTTCGGCGAGTCGAGGCAGCAGATCGCCATGTGCGGTGGCGCGTGGGCCGAGGCATCCCCTGACTTTCCTAGGCTAAATTTGATACTCCAAATCCACATGTGAAGTTCGATTGACGAATTTCTGTCGTTTGAACCTAGTTCCATTAAGGTCCACCACTTGATTATTATAGAAGTCAACGATCCAACCGTTGGATCGTCACCAAACTTTAATACATTATAGTACGTAATATTTGAGGATCATAGGAACTTACGGATCTTTCTGAATTGGATTTATAAGTTCATAAAATAAAACATTCACCGCCACTTGAATTTGCAATTGGCAAAGATCCAACCGTTGGATCGTAATGAAACTTCAGTATAATGTTTTAGAAGCATAATGTAGATCTTTGGAAGTTACGGATCAAAAATCTGAGATGTAGATCTTCCAGATCGAGTTTACCCTACCATCATCTTTGACCGACGGTTGACTTTTGGTCAATGGGTCTCAAATCATTCTAGAATGTCCTTGGAGATGTGTTTTATGTAAGTTACGTGTTCTATCGATAAGAATTCTAAGATGTGATTTGATAATTGTTCTAAATGACGATCGTTAGTGACGTCTCGATATTCGTACTAGGGAGTTGTAGCACACCTCAGGTGAGTGAGTCTTTTCCTTTTTATAGTGTGTGTGTGTGTGTGTGTGTGTGTGTAAACTTCATAGTTTCCACAAATGCTTTTGAACTGAGTTATGCATATCATGCCATGATTAAATAATGTTATATTTAAAATGTTGCATTGTTATGAAATTGTGAAATGCCAAATGATTATACGAGATGTGCAGGTAAGTTCAAGTGAGTTTACTTTTGATTGGAAATGTTGCATCATTATGGCATGCATATATTCATTTAGTGCTCATCATTGCTGCACCCTGGTGTTAGTGCTCCCGCCCCTAGCTAGGGCCAGTTCTTCACGTGATGTTCACCTCCCGCACCACTCACTCGTCTTGGATCGAAGTTTGGTGCCAGCCCTATCATACATGTCACATTAGGTGACTTCGACTCGTAGGTGACCTGCAATTTATCGCTAGCCTTCACATGATCGTAGCACTAGAGCATACATTATTACACTCAGCCCTGTCGTATAGGTCACATTAGGTGACTCTGACTCGTGTGCTAGTATAGATTGATGAGAAATAAGTCTAGTCATACAGGTCAAATTAGGTGACTCCGACTGGTATGCTAGTTTAAACTGATTTGCACCTGGCTTACATTTATTTATTACTGAAATGTTGTGACATGGCATACTTCTATTTTACTGCTGGTTTGCATTGGTTTTTCATACTTACGTAGTATGATTTTCTGGAAACTATACAGGTTTTACAGTGAGGGGTTATAACGTTTTCAAAAGGTTTTTATTAAAACTTTATTTTCAGGCCCACTCACCCTTATTTTTTGCCCCTCCAGGTTCTAGTAGCAGAGTTTCGTACCGACGAGGATTATTGGCAAATAATGTTGTAGACGATTACCATCGATGGTATAATTCTCATCCTATTTTACTGTACTGTACTTATGCTCTGTCATCACATGTGAATTGAGTTCATTCCTGCTCACAGCGCACTCTTGTATTTAGGCACTTTTAAGTTTAAATTTATTCACATTTTTCACATCACTGCACTTTATGGCTTCGTCACCTTCCAGGTGTCGACCATCATAGCTTGATATGAAGTCCTGGTAGACGTTCCAAGTCAGGATGTGTTAGATTAGGTAATTAAATTTCGACGACATGTTTCGTTGCATCTTTTCAATTGTCCCGTCACAGGAAGATGGTAAAAAGACTTAGCAAGGGTAAAATAATTCCGCAACCAAATGGTTATTTTGGTCCCTGTCTTACATTCTCAATTGAACAACATGCCTATCCATTTGAATTTGAGGTTGGACATCTACGACAAGTTGTTTTATGTCCTTTAAGTCTTATATACAAATTATAAATCTAAAATATTAATTCCACTTCCGAACAGCTGTGATAGTTTAACATATGCAGGTAAGGCCGACCTCTTATCCTACATCATTGCTTTGTTATTTTACAGTTTACAGCGCTGATCAGTCGTCCATGTCAGTAACCTCAGACTCGAGATACTACCTTCATCTGACCAGTCCCTCGATAGAGCCAACTAGCTGTTCGTTCTAGAATTCTTCAATTTTAAAAAACCTTTCTAACAATTGTAATGACGTGGGTATCTTTTATATAATAGTGAAGGTGTTGTAGGCCTCTTTTACTGAGGGAAAAAAGAGGGAGAGGGACCAGCAGCAAACAGAGAAAGAAAAGAGAATTTGGTGATTAATATGGTGATTATTTCTCAGCCCAATGCGCCTTTATTTAAAGTAGTAAACGATATAGAATCTTTCTCCCTAAAGAATACAATTACAACTAGAAAACTATCTAAAAGATATTATAGAATCCTACAAGGATTTGCGCACATGAGAACAACAAGCAATTCAAATAAGATAATTTATGCATACCAATTCCTTAAACAAGTTTCTGGAAAGTAGTAAGACAGAGATCAAATCCAAAAGGTTAGTTATTCTTATGTGCCCTAAATTGTTGTTGTCGGATAATATTGGTGGTATAAAAAGTTGAGTAGGTATTCTCTAAGAGATCTGTGCAGTCAAGTCCTCATCATAGAACTTGAGAAGTGATCGAATTCAACAAAATTTAGAATTGTACTCATTCACAGACTTGAAGTCTTGGAAGCGTAAGTACTGCTAGTCATGTCTTGCTTCAGGTAAGAATATATTTTTCTGGTGATCGAAGCGCATTAGCAGAGCAAGCTAGACAGTGTGGATCTTTTTTCGCGAGGTATTCAGTCTACAATGCATAGTGCATATGCCTTCTAAGAAGATCATGGAAGTTGCTTTGTCAGCTTCACCAACCGGTTCGTCCGTAGCCTCGTCAATAGTGGCTTTGACACTTTTGGTGGTGAGATGGAGTTTCACGTCTTACATCCACTTCAAGTAGTTTCTTCCAAAGGATTCCCGAACGGTAAAGTCGAGTTTGTTCAAGTTCAACAAGTCGCTACAATAGAGGGAACAATATTGTGGTCAATCTTATGGAAAAGTAAATATTCATAGACATAAATTAGAACATTAAGGTTCTATAAACATGTTGTGGTTTAATTTACATAAAAATCTTCAAGTTTCATGGGTGTATGTTTTTTATGAAAAATTCGAGTTTCAAAGGCGCTAACTTTGAGACTACATATTTGACTTTGGATGAACTTTCAGTTCACAAAGGGTCTTGCAAGAACAGAAGATAAAATATAAAACCTAGTGTAGTGAATTTGGGTTAATTCAGGGACCCAATATAAGTAGTAGGTTGTATATTTTATCTCCAAGGACCCAGTGTGACTAGTTTCAGAAGATAAAATATACAACCTAGTACCACTGACGTGGCTCAGAGCTTAGTGGTGAGCTTTAGGCCATGGCTCGACTTGCGATTTAGAGTTTTTAAATTCCTAGTTTTGCTTCTATTTTTATGATTTTCTTTGCACTTACACAATTCAACATGGCAATATCCAATAGCATAATAAAACATAATATTGTGTATGTGAAACTAGCATAATAATACTGTGTATGCATGAATCGTATATAATTGAGCAATTTATGCAGTATAGGCAAATATAAAGCAACAATAAATTTGGGGTTCATGCATCATGGCCAACATTTACATGTTATTAGGGCTTATAAAATATCGATTACGTGTTTTAGAAGAATCTGGATTGGATGGAAACGATGAAAGCCCTTGAATGCTAGTTGTAGAAGAACCTCCTCCAGGAACCTTCAAATCTTTAGCGCAATAGCTAGAGCGTGCTGATAACGTGTTGTAGGCGTATTTTACTATTTTACTGAGAGAAGAGAGAGGGAGAGTGGTGGGTGAAAAACAAAGAGAGAGAGAGAGAGAACTTGATGATTTTGTGGTGATTATTTCTTAACCCATAGCGTCTGTAATTTATATTAGTAAGGGAAAGAGAACCTTATTCCCCCCCCCCCCCCAACACAAAAAAAAGCATACAAATACAACTAGAAAACTATCTAAAATATATTATCGAATCCTACTAAAATTTACACAATCACATTCCTAAGGAATTCAGAACTGCAAGAAGACAATTATTAAGCACTTATTGTATAGTAATTAAATTAATACATAACTAATCACACGTTTGGGTGATTAATTTGACTGACAACACTATACTAGTGGGTACGTATTCATAAAACGGGTAAGGATCCACTCGAAACCAATTTAATCCGGATCTTCGAAATCAAATAATTCCCGACGTTGGAAATAAATCTTACGGTTAAGGATGAAGTTCTAACTTTCTTTTCTTTTTTCATGCAAAACAAGAGTCAAACCTTCTTTCTCACTCTCACATTACTGAATGCTCTCCTCCTTTGTCGTTGCAGTGCTTTCAAGTAAGAGAATTGGAAAACTTTGAAATTTTCTTTTGAAGCACTAGCTCTGCGGATGGATCTTGTTGCTCAATAAATTTCTTTCCTTTCGGTTGCACATCGAACCGATTTGCATATCGAACCAATTTTCTTCTTTGTCTTTATCTGCTCGTGGTGGTGTTGGTGGTTTTTGTCTGAGTCGGCGTTGGAGGCATCGTTGAATTACCATTATATGAGACCCAAGGATTCTTCTCCGTCTTCAATTTCTAAGAACTAGAATTCTTCGTCCACGGAGTTTGCCCTTGAAAATTTTCCCAAATCCTTCTCCGTCTTGGTTTTTTTTCCCCTCCTTGTTCCTGAGTGAGGAAACTCCTGTTTGGCCAGGCAGGCAATGAAGATTTTATTTGTGAAAGAGTGAATTGATAGAAATAGCATTTATTCTTGACCGCAAGTTTGTTTCCAACGGCTGGAATTAGTTAATCTCTAGGATTCATAGTGAATTGATCTGGAGAGGATCTAGTTCCATCATAAACCTTTATATATGGGTTGACTACACATGCACAAATTGGTGACCGTCGCTTATATGTTTGGCTACATGCATAATGATTATATCAACCAACTGAAGACATAATTTTTAGTGTGCTAGGCATATGGTCTGTGACCCCTGATTGAAACAATTTGTTTTTTAATTGGTTGGAAACTTGAAAAAAAAAAAAAATTCCAACCAGTTGTATTATTACATTTTGTTGGAACTTGTGTTATGTGGGACTGCCAGTCCCACATCGCCCATACACCCTTTACACTAAATCTTCATAAGTGAGTTCACTTACTTATAATTTGAATTGAATTGGGCCAAAGCCATAGACCTTGGGCCTTAGACTTGGAGGGTTTGGGTGTATATATTAAATGTCAAAGATGGGCTTGGGCCTTGGGGCTTTTGGGCTCGGATGGACGAAAAACACAAGTTACGTTTTTGATTTTTTGGATTCAGTTTTTTCCGAAAGGATAAAACTGATTGAACAGTTACATTCAGTTTTTAAAAATTGATTGAACAGTTGCATTCGGTTTTTTTTTAAAAAAACTGATAAGCATGAACGGTTGTATTAGTTCAAATTATGCCATTATATATAGTTGTCGGATCAGAAACAAGAAGAACAATCTTCCATCAAATCCTTCACAGTTCACAGAGAAACACCACAACCAATTTGCCAAGAATCCAAGTTCGAGTGCAAGAACTTGGATTAGATAGTTGTATCCTGCAAGATAGACTTCCATTGAATTGTTGCACTGGTGTAAGGACGAATTTCTGTCTTAGGAGATTGCTTCTACAAGCCTCTATCTTCAAGAAACAAGTCAGTGATTTGTGATTTTATATATAATCTCATTAAGTGTTTATGTTTTAATATATTGTATTTGTCGTTGAGTTTTTCCATTTGAAATAAA
Organism: Pyrus communis; assembly: GCF_963583255.1. NCBI lineage: Eukaryota > Viridiplantae > Streptophyta > Magnoliopsida > Rosales > Rosaceae > Pyrus > Pyrus communis. The sequence continues at coordinate 15,382,894 of NC_084815.1, read as the reverse complement.
ACTGTGCAAATTGTTATATAATATACACTTGACATATAATTGGTTCTAACACATTTGATGTGACCGTGTTCCCAACACACTGAAAATTTTTCTCAATCGAATGAAGACGACGACAATAATGTTTGTTTGTGACGAGTCCCTTGTAAATAAATGACTAAAGGATAAGAAAGGACAAGTTAATAAGTAAGAAAAATTATCCGGAACTTGCACATATTGTGATAGTGATTAATGACCCATGCATGCATGATTGTTTGGATTGAGCTTCCAAATAATGAAAAGATCAGGGCAACTAAAGTTATATATAACAAGTATTTTTGATCTATGGGAAAAAAGTTTCCAGTTCCTTTTTTTGGCATATCTACAACTACAAGTAATAGTTGGACTCATATATTTTTGTAAATTATTTTAAAGAAAAGAAGTAGTGAGATGTATACATTGGCAGATGTCAACAATATTGATATGAAGATAGTCTCATAGACGTTAGAGTTGTATTTCAAAGGTAGATTTTTATTCCTACACAGAGTACATAATTTCCTAGTATAATTCATCGAAAGACATTCTCTTTTATAAAAAAAAATGAGAGTAGTATTTCATTGATCATCAAAACAAGTAAATATAGATGTGTTGATTGAGTACATTACTCTAGTGACCAAGAAATTGACCTGAATGAATTTGCACAAAACAAACAAATTGAGTAAAACTAATGTCTCAAATAATAGGCACAACTAACCTATACTAATGTACAATCAAAGACACATCTTTGTGTAGATTCGAACCAACTGATCACCAATGGATTGATATATATGGTTTAGTTTGGTTATGATATTAGTTTGAGGCATATACTTTCACTAAATGACCTAGCTAGGCCTATTCCGCGCTTGCCCCTACTTACTATATGAAGGGCCAGTGGGTGTAGTTTTTTAAGTTAATTAATACAATGTCACTCCTAAGTTTCATTACTCGCAACTAACTTTTAATTTTGTTCTTTTCATTATCTGTCGAAGAATGGTAACGCAAGTCATCACTAGCAACGGAAATGGCTGATTTTGATTTGTGTTCAATGTTTCTCTTTTTCCCTGACAAATTACAAAAGGGCAAGTGCAAATCGAGGGGGTTATACCACAGTAGGTAAAAATACCCCATGAATTCACTACTTATATGATGTGACAGTCATGAGATTTCTTTTCGTTAGGTATTATGTTGCTGCGGTCAGTTCTCTTAAGTAAGAAGAAAATTGGTTTTGCACGTACAAGCTAGCTGAATCATCTTTTAAATGTTTGAGTGTTTGCGAACTCTGCTAATGCGAATGTTTGTATTTATATTAGATGCTGCAAGCAACGAGAAACTTTGTTTTTTTATTAGGTATTGATAGCAGAGAGAGGTTAATTAAAGCAAAGTGTATAGCTAGAATATTAAAGTGTACGACATGAATTCACATATACCATCGGAAAATTTTGAAGTGTGATGATCGATGTTACTAATTTACATATTATAATATATGATGAGTGTATGACATGACGTAATTGATCATATGTAATGTGCTATGTGTAATAATAAAGAATAGAAACATGTGAGTAGATTGGTAAACATCACATGACTAATGTGACAATCATACAAAAAAAAAAAAAAATTGGGTTGTGATTTTTACACACCCTTAACTACTTTTCCCACACCTCTTCCTATTTTTTAATACTTAATTGGTATCCTACTATTTAATCTTCCATATATACCCTTCCTACTTTTTTATGGTAATTAATGAAAGATTAAATAGGGAGGGGTATCTATGGAAGATTAAATAGTAGGATACCAATTAAGTATTAAAAAATAGGGAGGAATGTGGGAAAAGTACTTAAGGGTGTGTGAAAATCACAACCTAAAAAATTAATTACAGTGTGCTTATGGTAAAACACCAGTGTCTTTTGACACATAAAAGACACATGTAAACCCATTTTTAAATGATAAGCATAAACTGCTTATGCATATGAAGATTTACTCTATGTTAAAATCATAAAATTTTGTAGTGGTCACAAAAGATTGTGACACAAATCAATTCCAAAGTATCAACTATCAAGAGATAATTCTATCAATGTTTTCAATTAGGACCTCCAAACAAACAATCTCAACAACCGTTTTTTATTTTGAAACAAATTAACTTCATCCATCACAAAGCTTTCTCCCGTTCAAAACAAATTTTTGTTTGCCTTGAGTATAAAGTTTTGATGAATGCCACCCAACGTTATGTATTAATGAGGAATACCTCCCAACGTTATGTATTAACGAGGAATATGAGAAGTTTTCTTTGGGAGAGGTCGGGAGAGTTGATATAAAATATTGGAACATGCCTAAGTTACATGCTTAATACGTACAAACGGCTAAGACTCTCCTAATATAATAGGTTTCTATTCAAGCATCACCAAAGAATCAACCAAATTCACCATTGACGCGTTTGGACGTTCATAAAATTCTTAGGAACGCAGTATATATATAAAGATAAAAGGGACTTGAAAATGACCACAACAACAAAGCATTATTCCACTAAGTGGAGCCGGTTGTATGAATCAACAACAACAAAGCATTATTCCACTAAGTGGAGTCGGTTGTATGAATCCTAAAATGTCACTGTGTTTGGTTTTGTGGAACTTAAAAAGGACTAGATGCAATATATTTGAAGGTCATGTGAAAGTAGTACATTTGTAGTAGCTTAATCTGTAGTGCTTGAGTAGTTCATTGGTGGTGGTCTTTACTTCATTTTTAACCATTGAGTCTTAAGTTCTTACCACTTTGAAAGTCCCTGGTCCAAAACATAGGGTGAGTAATCTTCAGGGTAATTTGGTTCTGGTCCCTAGTCAATCTAATTGTTAGACTGTGATCTTGTTTGTTTAAATATTTTGATTGAGGTCCTTAGCACATTTAAGACATTTAACTCTTGCGTTTGCATTTATGCATTCAATTTCCCACAAATTATGAAATTTAAACAAATTCAAATAATATTTAAAAAGAATAGTAATTACTTAAAAATCAACTAAAAAGTAATATTGTTCTTCACATAGTTCTAGTGTCACATCCCGGCCCGGGGCGAATCACTTCCCGGGCCCACTCCACTACCGTATCACGATATTGTCCGCTTTGGGCTTACCATTCCCTCACGGTTTTATTTTTGGGAACTCACGAGCAACTTCCCAGTGGGTCACCCATCATGGGATTGCTCAAGCCCCCTTCTCACTTAACTTCGGAGTTCCTACGGAACCCAAAGCTAGTGAGCTCCCAAAAGGCCTCGTGCTAGGTGGAGATGGGAATATACATATAAGGATCACTCCCCTGGGCGATGTAGGATGACACAATCCACCCCCCTTAGGGGCCCGACGTCCTCGTCAGCACACACGCGACCAGGGTTAAGCTCTGATACCAAATTGTCACATCCCGGCCCATGGCGGATCACTTCCCGGGCCCACTCCACTACCGTAGCACGATATTGTCCGTTTTGAGCTTACCATTCCCTCATGGTTTTGTTTTTGGGAACTCACGAGAAACTTCCCAGTGGGTCACCCATCATGGGATTGCTCAAGCCCCCTTCTCGCTTAACTTCGGAGTTCCTACGGAACCCGAAGCCAGTGAGCTCCCAAAATGTCTCGTGCTAGGTAGAGATGGGAATATACATATAAGGATCACTCCCCTGGGCGATGTGGGATGTCACATCTAGCAAGAAGATAATGTACCCACATAATTATTAATATATTTTAAGAAATATATGTTGATATATTTTAAAACAAGAAATGTACATGTAATTAGTATGGGTACGTTCAACAAAAATGTATGGGTACAAATTAAATTAAAAATATGGATGCATATTAAATTTCAAGTTATGAGTACAAATCAAACTAAAAAGAATAATTGGTACGAATTTAAAAAAGGGCACATATTAAAAATAAAAATATATGAAAAATACTAATTAAAAGGATGTATTTAAAATGATTAATAAGCTTTTCAATTTTAAAATTGACATATGTGACATTTAAATAATTTAATATTCAAATATAATGACGTGGACAAAAATCAAAGGACTTTAATCAAAAATGAAAAAAAAATAAGGTTTTAATTAATGAGAAGGAAAAATAAGGATGAGAATTTAATTTATCCTAATCTTAATCTAATCAGATAAGTAAATGAACAGAATAATTTTTATGGATATTCAATTTAGCATAAAACGAGAACCATATGGTATGAAAATTTCTCTATATTGAATCACATTACATGAGTCGCTCAACGATGCTAAGTATTTTCACTCTCATCTAAACAGATTTATATGAGAGGAAACCAGGCCATCTCTGAGATTCCAGGGGTCATATGCAAAATTTATAAAATGAACCCTCTTTAATATAGCTTTTGAAAAAAAAAAAAAAAAAAGTACAACATTCTATTGATGCTAGAAAGCAATAATTTGAATAAAAATTGTAAGTTTACAAATGTTATTTAATAATAACTAAAAAGAGCTACAAATACAACCTTCACTAAATAATAAAAAAAACAGTTCAATTTTAAACAACCAAACAAGAAAAAAAATTTCAAAAACTCTAACTTTAAAGTTTCACTTGAATATATAGCATTCTTATATGACAAAATTGATTTAAAAAAAAAAAATCTTTTTTTAGGGTGCTGTTATTAGCGCTCTAAATATCTCATTGTGCCAAATGTTTATATTCATAATGTGACATCCCACATCGCCCAGGGGAGTGATCCTTAAATGTATATTCCCATCCCTACCTAGCACGAGGCCTTTTGGGAGCTCACTGGCTTCGGGTTCCACGGGAACTCCGAAGTTAAGCGAGAAGGGGGTTAGAGCAATCCCATGATGGGTGACCCACTGGGAAGTTGCTCGTGAGCTCCCAAAACCAAAACCGTGAGGGAATGGTAAGCCCAAAGCGGACAATATCGTGCTATGGTGGTGGAGCGGGCCCGGGATGTGGTGGGGGCCCGGGCCGAGATGTGACAGTTTGGTATCAGAGCCTAACCCTGGCCGCGTGTGTGCCGACGAGGACGTCGGGCCCCTAAGGGGGGTGGATTGTGACATCCCACATCGCCCAGGGGAGTGATCCTTAAATGTATATTCCCATCCCTACCTAGCATGAGGCCTTTTGGGAGCTCACTGGCTTCGGGTTCCACGGGAACTCCGAAGTTAAGCGAGAAGGGGGTTAGAGCAATCCCATGATGGGTGACCCACTGGGAAGTTGCTTGTGAGCTCCCAAAAACAAAACCGTGAGGGAATGGTAAGCCCAAAACGGACAATATCGTGCTACGGTGGTGGAGCGGGCCCGGGAAGTGATCCGCCCCGGGTCGGGATATGACACATAAAGAAAAAAATTTACACGTATAAGGAGCGCACAAGGAGATTTTATAGTGTTTTGAAAGCTATTTTTTAATATATATATATATATATATATATATATAACATTATTGCATATAATTATTAGATGGCAAAATTTTTTAAAGGTCCTTCAAATTTAGGGCCAGTGCGATTGCACCTTTCGCTCCCCCAAGCCGTCCTTGAGAGCAAAATAGTATAGATTAATATAGATTAATAGTTTAACTCTTTCGACAAAAATAAAAAATAAAAAAAAAAAAGAAAAAAATGGTTTAACTCTCCACTAGTCACTTAATACTACGGTCTAGTGGTATTCCTCTTCACTTGTAAGTGAGATGTCTTAAGTTCAATTCTCGCTAAATGCAAATTTAAACCACATTATTGCTGACATATTGTGAGGTCTAACTCATTCTCACCTCCTTAGTATAGACAATATCGTTTGTTAAGGAGGAAAAAAAAAAAAAAAAAAAAAACGCTCAACCATTTTAATAAAAGGATTAACGCAAGCAAAGGAGAGAGTAACCAAGATCCATATTGGAAATTAGGCTCAGAAATTTTAATTTCGAAGTATTACAAAATAAAGCTAACTTCACACTTCCACGTTAAAGTAGGACAACGAAAAGATGATATGTAATAGAAAAAATATCTAAAAACAAGATGTTATAAACGAAAACAAATTAAGATCAAATTTATCAAAGTGGATGGGGTGTCAATTTAGGGTTAGATGGAGCTCCGATGTTTCAACATAGGTCCCATCTTTTCGGAGAAGATGGCCCATTTGTACTTTCTCTTTTAAAAGGGCAGTGAGAGAAGGACCCAACGCTTGCAAGAGCCATCTGAAATTCAATTCCCATGCAAACTCTGGATTGATCAGGCAATAAAAGAAAAAAGAAAAAAAAAGTAGAGGAGCAAATATTTAACAATGGGTCACCACTACTGCTGCAAACAAGGAAAGGTTAAGAGAGGGCTTTGGTCCCCTGAGGAAGATGAAAAGCTCGTTAGATACATCACCACATATGGCCATGGCTGTTGGAGAAAAGTTCCTGAGCAAGCTGGTCCTGATCACCCTCTCTCTCTCTCTCTCTCTCTCTCTCTCTCTCTCTCGTACAAAACTTTGCATGACTATAGTTTTGTTTAGGGTTTGATATTTTTTGTGTGTGCGGTTTTTAGGGCTTCAAAGGTGTGGTAAGAGCTGCCGCCTGAGATGGCTCAATTACTTGAGGCCTGATATCAAAAGAGGAGGGTTTACACCAGAGGAGGAGAAATTGATTGTCAGACTCAATGGGGTTGTAGGAAACAGGTATCAACTTCGAGTAGCCCTACACTAAATTTGCTATCCAAGTATTCTTACTTTAGTTAGGGTTTTTGCATTCCCTGAACCCATCAATATGATTCATTCCTAGCCTCAAAATGACTTAAGTTTCTCAACGTTTTATCATGAGTTTCCAGAAGAGTAAATTGAAGATATACACACACACACACATATATATATATATATATATGAGGTTTCACTAGAAATCAAATATTGGGTTGATTTAAGCAACTGTGGTTAGCGTAGAGGTGAGGTTGGGTAGGGCCGGGTGATATATAAAAGTAGGCTAGGTTGGTTCGAACACTTAGATTAAGGGGTTGGTTAGCTATTTCCAGTAACTGGATTAATCCGAAGTTTAGTTGTTAAAGTTATTTAGTTTCTTTTCTAAAATGTTAAAGTTACTTGTTTAAGCTAGCGCACCTTCCTTGTTATTTTGGTGAGTCTAGTTTTCCTTCAATCTTAATTTCTTACAATTATAGTGTCACAAACAGTGTTAGCAGATGAAATTTTTTGAAATTGTTTTCCTACGATCTTAATGTCTTACCTGATGACTACTCGTTCTTTAATTGGGATGTCATCGTCACTCTCTTGTACTCTAACATGAATTGATAAATTTTAGATGGGCGCATATAGCAAAATGTCTGCCTGGAAGAACCGACAACGAGATAAAGAACTACTGGAATTCATGGATTAAAAAGAAGCTAGAAAAGCCTTCTTCACCACCAATCACCTCTCCCTCTATTATTGATCATCAGCACAATTACCAAATGGGTTGCAGTAATCCAAACCAGCAAGAATTTTTGAACCATAATTTCATTACAAAGCCTACACCACCTAGGGAAATCCTATACCCTTCTCCATACCCTTTATTCATGTTTGACGCTGATGAGACTACCATAAAAAACATTAATGTACAATCAGCCGATCAGGATTTTCCACTAGCTGTGTCAAATAATTCGAACAACAACGGAACATGGATTTTGGATCAGCAGCATCATCAAGTTCAAGCCCTTCCACCTTCTACAGCAGAATTTATAAACAATAATATGGATGCACAGTTTCTGCAATCCCTCCTAGGGTCCAACATTGGAAACAATAACATGGTTCCTATTGCAGTGGAATCATGTGGAAATATTGATGAGGGAGGAGAGATTTCAATGGAGTGCTTGCAAAATACTACTCAGGAGCTGAACGCATTGGTTCATTCCCGCCAGGCTCAACAGTGTTCATCAAACAGCTTTCATTTTTATGACATTGTTGAAGGACCATCTTCATCTAATTTGGGTTCAGCTAATATATTATCTTCTCTTCCATCATATCAATAAGAGACTCGTTCATAATGAAATGATGATGGTGGTGGTGGTGGCAATGATGGCTTGCTAAAGTTTCCCTCCATCAGTCTGGCATTGAAGGAAGAACATTGCAGTTTTAGGCTTCAGGAAACCTCCATCGGTCTGTGAAATACCACTATGTATAGAAAACAAAGTATATATAATGTGTATATGCATGCAATGTTCTTACATAAGTTTAATGTTTGAATTAAGAAAAAAAATACTAATTAAGGAATAAAGCTCAAACACAAGAGAAACTCATGATGAATTTCATGCATGCATATGGCCTATTGGTTACCAAACCTCATGCGTTCTGCTGGCAGAGCTACTACTTGAAGAAAAACTTGCATACCATGGAGTGATGGAGCAAGTATTTCTACAGTAACAAATCACATGCCTGTGATTGATTGTTCCAGTAGTTAGGGTCTTCGCATTTGATAGAGTTAACATGCGGCTGATTAGATTGTAACACTTGTCAATTGATTAGAGATATAGTTAGTTAGATAACTGATAAACATGTAGTATCAAAGACTATAAAGCTTCATTTCTTGTATTACTTCCTGATTAAGTGTTGAGTGCATAAAGTTATACTTTTACGCCCTCGTTTATTTAGGTTTTTGACTTAAAATCTCTATGCATCAGGATGAAAGTAAGGGCTTGAAGAAATTATCTTATTTTGAATATTTTAAGAGCCTAGAATGGATAATTTGACGCCCAACTCGCCCAAGACAAGACCATAGCCCACAAGTGACCCAAGATCCGCCAGAAAAGGCCCTTGCAGAACAGCCAACTTGTGAGCTTTTCCTCGAAGTGCTCAGAACGAATTAGAAAATGGGCCATATATGGTCGGAAAGCCCTATAAGTCTTCTTTTTGATGGTCTTCACAGCTTCTGATTTGGAGGTTTCAACAAGAAATTATAATAGGATAAAGAGGAGCTATTCAGTTACAAATTCTGATAACAGCTAGTTTTCAGTTACTCCTATACTAAAAGCTAATTGTAATGAGGTATGAATGAGAGTCAATTTAAGGATGTAAATGTGTCAGATGTTAGAAAACTCCTAAGCCTTTTAATAAGAGAAAAATACACAAAATCTGAAGGAGGAAAAGGAGGAAAAGGAAAAGGACGAGAAAAATACACAGAATCAGGTTGGACAGATTGTAGCAGTCCTAAACCAAAGAGAACTAGGTAAGCTTCCTAGTCAAGTTGTTGTAAATCCAAAAGATTTGAACAATGCACAGGTGAATGTGATCACTTAAATTTTTAGCCTTTTTGAGTCATGATTAGAGCTATTGGCAATTAAATAATGGGAATGTACATGTTCAACTTAGTCTTGCAATCATAACTTTACCTATGCTTTGAAAGTTGTTGTATCTGCTATATAATACCACTGCTCACAGTTCTGAGAATACTTGTGAAAAGTTACTAGTTCAAGCCTTAAAAGAAGGATAGTGGAGACTGCATTTTGAGCAATTTTGTGCCTATTTGCTTCTTTTAGAGGGATTAAACTGTTTCTACTCCTATCCTTTTCTTTCAAGTTCATTTCAAATAATCTTATTACTCATTTTTTATTGAATACTAAGAGTTATTCTCTTTTGTGGATACTTGTGCTTATTATCACCTATGAATGAACTCATTAAGACGATGTTAGTAACTGGCCTAATTCCCTACCTTTGTTGTGTGAGACATTACCCATTTTGAAGCCAAACACAGCCATATCTTTCATCAGCCACACTAAACTCTACCCATGTTCCCCCATAATAGCCATTCCCTATAGCTTGGGGAATACCAAAGTGATGAAGACAAATATAATGCTCGAGCTTTAAGCTAAGAAAGTGGCGCATACCGAGGTAACCTAGGCTGGAATTGCAAAATAAGAAGAAAAAAAAAAGGAAAAAGAAAACGTTTTAAGAAGAGGAAAAAAAAAAGAAAAAAAAAAGAAAAAAGAAAAAAAGAGAAGAAGATGCAATTTCTAAATCCATGGGTCCTGGACACCAAGAACAAGTAAAGAAGATCAATTCAAGAAGAGAGCATGCTGGTTTTGCAAGGAAGACACTTTGATACATCTCAAGTTCTGGTATTCCTTCCATGGCCTCTACCATAAAAACCTTACATTACAACCTTATGAAAGACCTAGCTGATCTTTGAGGATGTATCCGTGGGTGTTTGTAAGTATGTGTGTTATCCTATTTTTAGTATTTGATTCCTTTCATGAGATCTGTCCATAAGTTGGTTTTTTTTTTTTTTTTTTTTTTTAATCTAATTGAATTATGTGTGAGAATATTTTGATTCTTATTATCTTGTTTCAAATGTGCTCTAATCGTTGTTTTGTAGGTTGTTTCGAACGTTTATGGGTACCGTCACTGTGAAACCCTTATGAGACACAACTCCACCTACTAGGGATGCCTAGAGGTTTAAAGGCTTGATGCATAAGCTGAATGCATTTGTCTCACCAATGGAATTGGTCTTAGATTAACTTACGTTTGTATTTTGTGTGGCATTTGTTTCTTTTAGTTTTGGTTTGCTCGAGGACTAGTAAATCTCAATTTGGGGGTATTTGTTGAGTGCATAAAGTTATACCTTTACGCCCTCTTTTACGTAGGTTTTTACCTTAAAATCTCTATGCATCACAAGGTATTTTGTTGTTTGTATTGTATTTCAAGATGAAAGTAAGGGCTTAAAGAAATCATCTTATTTTGAATATTTTAAGAGCCTAGAATGGATAGTTTGAATCCCAACTCGCCCAAGACCAGAACATAGCCCACAAGTGGCGCAAGATCCGCCAAAAAAGGCCCTTGCATAACAACCAACTTGTGAGCTTTGCACCGAAGTGCTCAACATGAATTAGAAAATGGGCCATATATGGTTGGAAAGCCCTGGAAGTCTTCTTTCTGATGGTCTTTATAGCTTGTGATTTGGAGGTTCGAAAGAAATTATAAAAGGATAAAGAGGAGCTGTTCAATTACAGATTCTGATAACAGCTAGTTTTCAGTTACTCCTATATTGAAAGCTGATTGTAATGAGCTATAAATGAGAATCAATTTAAGGATGTAAATGTGTAAGATGTTCAAAAACTCCTAAGCCTTTTAATAGGAGAAAAATACACAGAATCTGAAGGAGGAAAATGAGGAGATACACAACATCAAAGAGGAGGAGGAAGAGTCCTCCACCTTAAGCCGTTTCTAGGTTCTAGCTTTCCTAACTTTTTATGTATTTTGTTATGTTTTTAATTTAGTTTATGGATACTTAGGGCTGCTTTGAAGCCCTAGACATGATTGAATTAATGTTATGATGCAATTTTAGTTTATCAATTTCATTTGCAAGTTAGAATCAGTTTTCTGTCTCAATTATTTCAAGCACATATTTTCAAGCTTAGCTACCTTGTTTATGTTTGCTTTCTGTTGAGAATGTTAAGGATGATTGCCATATCTTCTTTCATTCATTAGCAACATGTGGTTAGGTTCAGAACTAATCATGTAAGCTGATTCCATGAAAATCTAGGATAAATGCCATGTTCTAGGGTTCATGTGATGTTCATAATCCTCTTCGTTCTTAATGAGTTTATAGGTGCTAAATCTGAGTATATGTCATGCTAGGTTGCACCTACAAATATAAGTTCGATGTATATGCCATGCATCCCACATGCAAAGAAAGTGAGAATTCATACAATCTAATTATATGCCATGCTAGATATGTGAACATCTTAGTTGTGCATTTGAAATGGATAAATTAAAAGATCATCTCATTGATTCATGAATGTTTAGAAGAAGGCCTTAGCTCATTTTAAGTCAGATTTATGTCCTAAAAATGTTTCTAACCTATTTCATGTCTTAGGTTTATTTTTAGATAGTTTCTAATTTTTCCCTTTTCTTTCTGTCTTTATTTTTTTTTTCCAAAATTACTTAAACCCCCCAATTTTAAATCATAGGAGTCATTAATTGATGTTAATATGTAAGAGTCAAAGTTTTTACTAAGTTGTGTGATTCGACACCCTTACTTGTACCACTATATTATCCTTATATTTTCACTCAAAATGAACTTCAACATTAAGACATATAAACAAGGACTGCTCATTTCCTCTTCTTCACTTTCTCTCTGAATCTCTTCCTTTTCTTACAAAGCTTACAATGTATAAACTGGTTCATTTTGTATAAATTAACATGGTATCAATTGCCACTGTTACTTACACTTCAAAGCATGATCTTTCTTTTGCTTCCGCTTATCACGATTCTATATTCGTCTTCTTGAATTTCTACTCTCATCTTGTCAATTGATTAGAGATGTAGCTAGTTAGAAAATTGTTAAGCATGTAGTATTAAAGACTATAAAGTTTCATTCCTTGTATTACTTCCTCATTAAGAAATATAACAAGACTTGTTCACTTCCACTTCTTCTCTTTCTCTCTAAATCTCTTCCCTTTCTTACAACGCTTACAATGTATAAACTGGTTCATTCTTTATAGATTAACATGGTATCAATCTATATTGTTGCTTACGTTTGAAATTACAATACTTCTTTTGCTTCGCTTATCTCAATTTTGTGTTTGTATTCTTGAATTTCTATTCTGAAACTCATTTAGTTGTCTTCTCTCTGCAATTTCTAAGGTTTTTTTTTTATCTTGAAATTTGATCGATCTTCCTCTGAGGTTACTTGATTCTTGCACGCCGGGTATTTGCTGCAATTCTTGTATGGTATTTCTCTATAATTCAAGAATTTGATATCTTGATTATGCGAAGATGGTGACGGCCTCTCAGCTTCCTCTTTTCCAATCTTCGATCATTGGTCTCATTTCCACGATCTCTACTTCTATTAATCTCAATTTACTTGAATTGACATTCCTAAATGCAGTTGCTATTGGAGAGTAAATGAATTATAGGATTCATTGATGGCTCTAATCCATGTCATGTTCAACGTTCATCTGAATTTAGTGATTCTGGTATTAATTCTCCTAACTTCTACTTCAGCAAAGAATGATGATTTTGTTGTTTGAAAAATACACGATCGAGCTGTTATGTAGTTAATTACTGTTACACTGTCTCCTATTGCTATGTCATATGCAATTAATAGTACAAGTTCTAGGGATCTCTGGATTTGTTTAAAGGAAAAATTTTCAATTGTATCTAGGACTAGCATCCAAATGAAATCTAACCTCAAACAACTAAAAAGGTTTCATATTCTATCTTTTAATATTTGCACAAGATAAACGAGGCTAATGACTATTTGGCTGCTGTCAGGGTGTACTTTGTTGATGAGGATATAATAATTCTTGCCTTTAATGGATTACCTGCTGAGTATAACACATTATATGTATGATCAGGAGTTGTGAGAATGTCATTACTCATAAAGATTTTAGGGCTCAGTTACTTGCAGAATAGGCTATTGTGGAAAGTTCTTCCACTGCACCATTTACGTCTGCAATGGTTGCAAATACTAATCCATCTGCTTCTAAAGGATCACCTTTTTCCCTCTGGTCAATCTCATTTTAAACCTTACAACGGTAACAAAAAAAGGGCAAAGGTTGATCTAATCAAGGTTCTAGATCTTTTACTCTTTGACTGATGTATCCTACTCATACCACTACTACAATATTATCTTTAGGTGTCGAATGATAATAAGTCATTATTTCGGATAAAAGATATCCGACACATCATTCAGTTAGTGTCGGATAACAATGAAATTCTGTCGGTTATATCCGACATAAATTCCCGACGGATATTTAGTGTTGGATGCAACCGCCATAAAATTATTATAACCGCCAGTATTTTTGAATTCTTTTTTTTTTTTATAAATATTTTTAACAAATTTCGGCAGTTTTTAAGTTAATGGTGGCGGTTATAACCAACAGAAATTGACTATTTTATTATTTTAGTATTATGGCGGTTATAACCAACATAAATTGACTATTTTATTATTTTAAAATGTTATATTGATTAAAAATAAATAAATAAACACATGGTTTCAATATTTTTTTTCACTCATGGCCCTGTCGAATATAACCGATATGAACAAAGAAAAATTTTGGGTAGCCGCCAGAATAATCTCTAAATGTTTTTTTTTTTTTTCTTCACTCATGGTCCCATTACCTAATCTCTGAATGTTTTTTTTTTTTTTTTTTTGCAATTTTTTACACATGCTATCTCAGAGTATATACAAACATATTTAACGGTTGGATCGTTGAAACTAGTTTCATAGAATGCATATCCTATCAAATTAATAGATTTAACAAACACTTAAGAGTTAATGTTATACTTCAATTAAGTATAAAATAAGATTTATCCACTAGTGTAAATATTTTAAATTGAAGATCAAATTCATTTATTACATTCTTATATGGTCAAGGAGTGTAGCTGTAAAAAAATCATCAAAATTGGAGCTAAAATAACCGTTAATCTGTGAATTTTCGTTTATAACCATCGAAAACTTTTGTTCCATTACTTAATCTCTAAATGTTTATTTTTTTGAAATTTTTTTATGTATGCGATCTCGGAATGTATACAAACAAGTTTGACTGTTGGATCGTTGAAAAACGTTTCGTAGAATGCGTATCGCATCAAAACGATAGATTAAACAAACACTAAAAGTTAATGTTATACTTCCCCATCAAGTATAAAATAAGATTTTGTGGTATCCACGAGTGTAAATATTTTAAATTGAAGATCAAATTTATTCATTACATTCTTATAGGGTCGAGGAGTGTAGCCGTAAAATCTTATTAAAATCGGAGCTAAAATAACCGTTAAATTGTGACTTTTCCTTTATAACCGTCGAAAACTTTTGTTCCATTATGTAATCTCTGAATGTTTGTTTTTTTTGCAATTTTTTATGTATGCAATCTCGAAGTGTGTACAAATAAGTTTGAAGGTTGGATCGTTGAAAAAAGTTTTGTAGAATGCATATCGCATCAAAACGGTAAATTAAACAAACACTTAAAGTTAATATTATACTTCCATTAAGTATAAAATAAGATTTTGTGGTATCCATTAGTGTAAATATTTTAAATTGAAGATCAAATTCATTCATTGCATTCCTATAGGGTCGAGGAGTGTAGCTGTGAAAAAATCATCAAAACCGGAGCTAAAATAACCGTTAAATTATGATTTTTTTTATTTATAACCGTCGAAAACTTTTATTCCGTTACCTAATCTTTGAATGTTTTTTTTTTATTATTATTTTTTTTTTTTTGCAATTTTTTACGTATGCGATCTTGTAGTATCTACAAACAAGTTTGACTGTTAGATCTTGGAAACTAGTTTCGTAGAATGTATATCTCCGTTAAACTTGCCTAAATTTTGAAGTGGGAAAGTAATTTGTGCTAAATTTTTATTTATGTTTTTCAAGTATTGATTAGACAATATTTAGTTAGTGTAATGACATTTTCATTGTACAATTATCTATTGTTTCTTTATTGCATATATTACATGGGTTATTTTCTATTAAACCAAATAATTATTTATTTAATTTTTAAAAACGTATTCTATTTAAATACATATTATTTATTCATTATTAATAAATTCTCTGTCGGTTATATTCGGCACAAGTTCTGTCAGTTTTAAAGTATGTTCTGTGGGTTTTATCTGACAAAGAATGCTCTTATTTATTCATTATTAATATATTCTTTATCGACTATGTTCGACACAATTTCTGTCAGCTTTAGTATTTCTGTCGGAAAATTCATTTCCTGACGCTGGTAATTCTGTCGCTTATTATATCTGCCACTACATCCATTTTTTGTCGGATTTTGCTTAATATCCGACAGTAATATACATTTCTTGTCGGTTATCATAGTGACACTAATAAATGGTTTCGTAGCAGTGTACAAATGTTTTTACTACACCTAATTTAGGAGTGCTTGGTCAATCACCAACACAATATTATGGAAGCCCTTCTGCCCCTTTGTGGGACCATGATTTTTCACGACCGAAATAAGGTTAATCCAAATACATCTACCTCAAAAGTCCGGTCATAGACTTAACATGTCTGAGTATAGCTGAATCAAATGGAGCAATGGTGTCACCATCACCCAGTTTGAGGCATTGGGCGAAGTCCGAGCGACTTTGCTAGAATGACAGTGCTTGTTCTGCAAGACACGAGAACTTATCCTAGTATGGAATCAATGAGATCCTCTATATGTCTTGGAGTTCCTACAATCTAAAGATCAGCATGCGCCGCAAGTAATAACAGTCCCAACATGATACAATATCTACTTTTAGATATCAATCACACTCCTAAAATGATACAATATCTACTTTTAGATATCCTCTAAGATTCTCCCAACTTAGAACAAGGATTCTATCCTAAAAAGATCTCTCTCTCTCTCGGTTTGCAAATACCACGGTTCTAAAAAACGCTAGGCGCTAGTTGGGCTTGGGCGGCGGATAGGGGTCTAGGTGGGCATTTAGGCGGCCTAGGTGGATTTATGTAAATTTATTATATATCTTGTAAATAAATGTCTATTTACACTTAAAAAAAAAAACTATACTTGTATGAATAATAGAAGAATGATAAAATGCAAAATAAAAGTAGAAGAATACACAAAGTACATCCATCCAATGAGTTCAATATTTAAAAAACAGTAAGCATATATCGGTAATGTAACACGCAATTTTTAAAAAGAGGAGGATATATATATATATATAGGTAATGTAAAGAATTTTAAGTACGTAATTTGAAAAAAGAGTGTAGATAATAATATATAATATATTTGTTTAATAATGGAGTAGGTAACTTTTTTAAATATAATTCATAAGCCTAGTGTGCCTTGGAAATCGATCTAACAAGGGGGATGGCTTTTGACAGATGGCAATGATTTTTGACACATTGGAAATCAATTAGGCCCTTATTTTGGGGTTTCTCGTTTCCTCTCCCTTCCATTATTCTTCGATTGCTCTGCCCGATTCCCCATCTTCTCCACCTAATTAAGTTTCTCGTTTCCTCTCTCTTCCATCCTTCTTTGATTGTTCCGCCTGATTTCCCATCTCTCCGCCTAATTTCCATCTTCTTGCTCTATATAATTTTCCAAAACCTAATCATGAGTCCAGTCAATTTCCTCAAGCACAACGAAGAAATCCTCTCTGGCGAAGAAATCTGGGCTTCCAGGTCAAAGTTTTCATTTTTTTCCCAGCAATTGCATTGTTATTCTGATTCCTTCTACATATCTATCTCAAGTTTACTCTTCCATCATGCTCTCTCGGTTTCTCTTTCATCACCCTCGCGGTGTAGTGAAACTGAATTTTTTAATAGAACCGTCGCGAAGGCCGCTTAGCCAGGTGCCTAGGCTGCCTAGGCACCGCCTAATACCCTTCCCAATTTACTGAACGTTTTTCAAATAATCGCTATGGCGGCCTAACACCCAGCGTCTAGGAGCCGGCCAAACCGCGTTTTAGAACACTGGTAAATACACCTATCTAAGTTGGTATCTGGTAACGCAACATTTGCACTTTAATTCTCTTGCCCACTGCTTAAGTCTTATACTTGCTTACTAACTTGACCACTGGAGAGCCTTAAGCCAGCACACACATCCCCACAGGCTAAGGCTTACTCATAGTTGTTTACTCTTTTACAAGTTAATCAAATTGTGCATCTCCACCACTCACGGCGATGCGCGAATTTGCTGTCACGATGAAAGAATTGGCATCCTTGATAACGTAAACAAGAGGAAAGCTATCATCCACTCTATCAATGACGTCACACTACAAACCTTGGGAATGATAAGGCTAAGGGTCCAGGTGAAACCATTCAACCATCTGGTGACCTTCTATGTTATGGACTCCCCATATCATTACAACACCACAACATCATCCTTGGCCACAACTTACACAACGTGAGAATTGTTCACCCAACAACCACCAGACGCTTCATTACCCGGCCCTAATTGAAATTTACAAAAGGTGGAATGCCAAAGAAGGCAGAGAAGCTAAAAGATTGACGTCAGAAAATGGAACCCTCATTGTTGAAAGACAAGTTCATCGCAAGCATTTCCAGATCAACTAAACACACAGCCATCTAAACTACATGCGATTTAATTCCCTTCCTACGATATATAGGTTGTCCATTTTGGACTCAATAGTGACGCCACCATCTGCACGAAGACAAGTCCATGGAGAACTCATATTCTAACGCCCCACCATAAGCTTATTGTCAAAGATAATCCTTGATGTGTAATTCTTATAACTACACCAATGATTGGATTCTTATTCTCGTAGATATGTAGGCAATCCTTCCTAGATTCAATCATACCCCCTTGTCAAACAATCATATTTTCCTTACTAACAAAAGGTTTTGAATTTTGTTTATCTCACATTCAATGTTTGTTTCTTTCTTTTTCAATGATGTAGAGATTACTCCACTCACTAGAACAAAGCATAAACTTTGAAAACTTCACACGATTGCAAGTTTAAAAATCTAAAGTAACACTGCCAGATGAATCTCTTTTAGCCCATTTCGTATCGATCAGTTAACAGCTTGGGAGACTTGAGCAGTAATAAGTGTGGTTATGATGGCAAGCTATAGGCACAGGCACATAACGCCCTAACTCGAAAGTTTAATGCATTATCCAGCTTTCCAAACTTTTATGCAACTAGAAAAGTTGTGGGTTATAACATTCAAACTTGGGCTCTATGTCATTTGAAAAAATAGTCAAAAGGGCAATCCAGAAATCATCTGATGGTGGCTCTGAAACCCGACCATGAGTACGAATACTTATGTCCGAGAACAACATACTAGGTCAAGTATGTCCTGTAACACCACATGTTCAACAGGTCCGAAGAGGGCATCCAGACTAGGTAATCTGCAAAAGGAATCTTATTCCAAATAAGCTTCGATATGCAGAAATGTTTTAGCTAGGTCACCCAAAGTTGTCACATCAGAAACGCTCAGGTCAGACGTATTAGGGTCCGACAAAAGGATTCTAAAAGTGTTTCCAACCCTATGCTAGTGACCAAGTCCCTAAAAAACTTTCGTTTAAGATTCACTAAGGATGAACTGGCAACTTAACCTAAGGAAGAAACCTTCCTAAATGTCACATTGGATATATGAAGACCCTCAACCACGAATTGAGAGCAAACAAGACAAAGACTAGAAACCATTCCAAAACTCAAGATGATACTTTCCTATCCTTAATCTGATTAATACACCAAGGCATGTGTATAACAAAGGATTCTCCATAGGTTTAATATTTTAACATCTAGCACCGGAGTAAGGCGGTACTCTGGATATCGCGATGGAAATATTTATGGGCACTAAGTTAAGGTAGTGTTTTTCAGAATCAACATCACCAAGAGGGCCTCGAGCTCTGGCTCGGGCCCACAAGCTTAACCGTGCCTCGCTCTGTCACTCATTACTTCGAAGTTAACTTACTTCGGTAAACTATATTCTAAGGTATAAAAGCAAAGGATGAAAAGTTCCAACACTTAAATCGTTGCTCAGTTAAGAAGGCAAGCCCATGCACATGAAAAACAACAAGTAACAAAAGCAGAAAACTCTTCAATGCAGGGGAAAATAAGTCTGAGTCATAGAAGGGACATGCCCCCATCCTGACAAAACATTAAAGTCAATCTCCCTTAGCAACATTTTTTTCTCTGGGAGAAGTGGAAGGATCAGCTGGCATATTGGATGTTGGATTTTCACTAGAACTAGACTTTTCCCCTTGCTCCACTTTTGGATCTAAGATCTCGTTCAGTAAGTCTTCTCACACATGCAAGTTAGTATTTTGAATTTCTTCGTAGATCTTGTGAACGTCCCAGCATCCAGATGAATTCGTCGCGTATAGCCAGAGAAACACCAGAAGTTGTTCTCTTCGGTAAATTCTTCTTTAACTTCTTTGATGAGCAACTCAAATAGCCGCTAGCTCAAACTCATGCACGTCCCTAAGCTAATGAATATCCATATAGCGAATGTTGTCTTTTTGCACGACTTCGTGAAGAAGTTCCTCCACCTCTGACTATAGGCCAGCTCATATGATTTTCTAAGCACTCCGTTCCGAAGATAGTACCCACGCCGATTCAGATTTCATATGTATTAAATTCTACTCTACTTTGGTTGTGACCTTATGTTCTTACTCCAGCTCCTCTCGTGCCTTAATGAGATTGATCTTGTAGTCATTTGCTTTCATTTCTTCAAGGGTAGCTGCGTCGATGTACCTTTCCAACTCTTTTCCATGGCCTTCCTTCATGACTTATTGTTCCATCTGTATTCTTTTGATCTCCGTTGATTGAGCTTGTACTTGTTGCTCGAGCTCAAATTTAGTCTCTAATTCTTGTAAGGAAGACCGTTTGAGATGACAAATCTGTTCCACTTGTCAGAGTAGGGTCGTCTTCGTCTATATGTGAGCTTGATCTACGCCAATAAGAAGAAAAAGACGATAATTACTGGAACCATTTTGCGAGAAAGGAATGAAAAGTTACCCTATAACGGCTCTCATGACATCACATCATTACATCTTCAAATGTCGTGCAGACTTCTTTTGTAATTTGCAGGGGCAATCGTGGCAGCAAGAAAAGCTTGAGCATAATCCGCATTTTGAAGGCCAATGACATCCACTAAGAAAGCAATATGGTTTATTGACAACCTAGTCATAAGTGGAGGTTGCATCCCTCTTTTACATCTAGGTGGAGCAGTAGGCAAAGAAGTATCAACCCTGGCGAATGCCTCAACGGGTTCAGGCAAATCCCTTGCTGCCAAAAAAGTCAGAATTGGAGTGAAGGGAAGTTTATGGGACTAGACTTCACTTAGGACGGGGTGGCAAAACTTTCTGCTGCGGTGACGATAAGGCATCAGATGAAGTCAACGAGTTCTTGTTGTCATGGTCTTTGTGAGGAAGATGGAGAGGTTGGGGTCTTTCAAAAAGAAGTTGCAAAACAGGTGGCTCTAAGTTTATAGACGTGTCAGCACGCCCTTTTGTCCTCAACAGTTGATTCTCTTCCTTCGTTTCTGTGTTCTTAGGTACTAAATTTGTTATCGGCATACGTGTTTGTAAGGAGCAGCCAATAATGTCGATATCTCCCTCCCAATCATGTCGACAACCAGAATGTCTTTAAACAAATCCTTGTTCTGCTAAGGGACATCTAAGATGTACGGCTCCCAAATGAGG